>NC_022010.1:46002470-46009256 GCF_000317375.1 Microtus ochrogaster
AAAACCTTCCTTTTTAATTAGACAAAAAGGGAGAAATGCTGTGGAATAATTCTCTTGTATACTGTAAAGATTTGTCATCCAAATTGGTTTAATAAAATGCTGATTGGCCAGTAGCCATGCAAGAAGCATAGGCAAGGGAACCAAACTAAGGGTGATCAGAAGGGGAGAAGGGCAGAATCAGGAACTACCAGTGAGGCACAGAGGGTGCAGGAGATGAATGTGCCATGCTAATAAAGGTACCACCATGTAGTGAGAGTAACTAAGAACTATGGGTTAACTTAAAATGTAAGATCTAGTTAGTAATAAGTCTGAGCTTTTGACTGAGCATTTATAAGTAATATTAAGCCTCTGAGTGGTTTTTGGAAACCAGAGACAGGAGAGAAACATCCAATTACACTGAGAGTGTTACTCTAGGGCTTAGGGATATGTGACTATCTGACCCCTTCATTATCAATGCTCTTCCCAACCATTCTCATGTTGGGGGCCAGTGGGTAGGCTGGGTCATTTGGGAAGGAAGACCTTGGGGACAAAGCAGTAGCATATGGATATATGTGTTTTGTTTCAAGCAATCAAGGAATGGTGAATCTTGGTACCTGGTGAGGAGCCCTCATCATAGAACAAGGAGAAAGAAATTCAGCCTTGCTTATGTGCACCACCCTTCACTTCCTTCATGTCTTCATGGCACTCACAGCAAAAGGTCCTTACTCAAGAAAAGGTATTCACTCTGCTACTGCCCATATCCCCAGACATTCTAATCAGCTGGTGGGAGGGATCATCACTCTTGGAAAATATATATTTAAGAAGTTTTATCTTAAACCATACTGCCATCACTTTAAATTTAGATGGCAAAAATCTGCGTCTACCTAGAGTAATGTTTTTTACCTCATGCTTGGAAGCTGCTTTTTAGATATGAAGAGCCTTGGATGAAAGCAGAGAGGGAAAATTATATTTGAACAAATTTTTGCTGCAGGTGGGTTGCTGTATTAATGGAGAGGTGGACCTCCAAGGGGCTGAGGCTGAGGAGAGGTGAGCAACCTACAGTGCTGAAGAAGGCTCACACAGAAACCTGCTTAGAGCAAGGGGTTCAAAGTCAGAAACAAGAGCAAGGAAGCATATTAAGGGACAAAGGAGACCAGCAGCCTTAGGGCCTCTGATGCAGTGTTCCTGAAGAAGGGAGGATGAGGGCATAGAGAAGAGAGACTCAGTGGGATCTTTGGCTGCCAATGAAACAAGAGCTTCAGGAAAGAGAGAAGCTATGGGCTTTCCCAGTGCTGAAGCAGGAACTCTGTTGGAGCCGTTGATTTCAGGCTTCACCTTCAGACCTCACTTTGCATGCCGCTGCAGGACTATACAAATGACCATCAAGCTAAAGCCAGTATGGCAATTTTAATAATAAGTGGAAAATGTAGGGTCCTTCTGGAGTCATTAATACTTTTGTCAACACATAAAATCTAAGTCATAGTAAATTATATATAAAAATATCTGAAGTATTAATTACTTAGTAATTTAAAACACAAATGACTTTGAAGAAGTGGGATGTTTTACTTCTTTGGGCCTTTTGAGAATTGCTTGAGCTATGCTCACTTTCTTGTTCTTATTGTGTATACTATGGCCTGGAGCAGGAGGCTTTCCTGGGCTTTGCTAAACTGTCACACTTGTCTCTATTCTGGATTTAAATATGTATTTAAAATAGTACAGCCTTTTGAAATATTCCAGCAGAGCCTGTAGTGCTGCTGGGGGTTTTGTTGTTGTTTGTTTGTTTTTCTCTCAAACCCACTTCACTTTCTCTGGATCATTTTCATCCAACACTAACAGGCTCTTAGTGTATATTAATAAGTTTGACTTCTGTAAGTTTTCTAACAATTTTTATTACATTTTATTTAGTGAGCACGTGTGTGTATGTGTGTGTGTGTACTTGTGAACCACAGCACCCTGTGGAAGTGACATGACAATCTGTAGGAATCAGTGCTCTCCTTCTGCCATGTGGGATCAAAGGACTGAACTCAAGTCGTCAGGCTTGGTAGCATATTCCTGTACCTGCTGAGAGATCTCACTAACCACTTCTATAAGTTCTGAATGATGATAATTTTATGTATCATTTACATTGGGCCACATTTTCTAGCTGTTTTGTCAAGCATTTATCTGTATGTTCATGAAAGGTAGTTTCACACGAAACTGAAATTTGTATCAGTGGGCATTCAGCCTTTCAATATATGTGTAAACCTAAGCCAATCAGTTGAATACTCAAATGGAATAATGGATGAGCTTACAGATTTGAAATTTGCCAGACTCAAACACTCTTAACACACACACACACACACACACACACACACACACACACACACACACACACACACCTCTGTCACCCATACCTCTCTCTCTCTCTCTCTCTCTCTCTCTCTCTCTCTTTCTCTCTCTCTCTCTCTCTCTCTGGGATTTTCAAGACAATGTTTCTCTCTGTACCTCTGGTCATCCTGGAACTCTCACTGTAGACTAGGCTGGCCTCAAACTCAGAGATTCGCCTGCCTCTGCCTCCCAAGTCTTGGGATTAAAGGTGTGCACCAACCCCACCACCCAGATTTCCCTCTCTTAATAAATACACAGCAATAGTCCTGACAAACTTTGACTAATAATTTTTTGCATCTCATATAGCTGTCTCAAAATGATAACAGTGTGATTTCCTGTGTCAATAAAGTCTCTTTAATTTCACTTAAGTTTGGCCAAAACCTCACTTCCATGGTTGCCACTCACTTTTTCTTCCCTTCCTTCACTTTCATCCTTGTTAAATAATTCCCTTTTCCAATCATTCATTTTAATAAAATGTCACATGGGTCTACCCCTGGGAGGTAAGGAAGCAGCATTAGTTATACACATTGTACCATGAACATATATCAAGCAGGTTCAGAAAGTAACACCATTGATCAGTGACCATAAAGAACACTGTTTTTACCTAGTGATTTATGAGCCAAAGAGGCAACTTAAAGTACTTTGCACAATAAGCCGAAGTTGCAAAACTGACCTTTGAATTGTGTAGTTGGGGAATGGGGAATAACCGGGGCAGGGTAATTAGCTGTAATCTGTGCATGCTGGAGCGGGCAATGCAGGGACCAACAGCAATTGCTTTCCAGCTAACTGCCTTGGTTCGTAATCACTGAAGTCCCATCAAGAAGGACCATGAAGAAAACATGGTTGTCAACACAACCAGTGGCACTTCTGCAAGAACTGTAATATTTCATTAACTAGAGTTATTGCAACACAGGACATTTTTATCATAATTTCCATAAATAATCAGCACACGAAAAAATATAAAGTTGTCTGAATAACTGAAGTATCCTGTGAGCAAAAGAGCTATTTTCCACCCAAAATCCAGTCTTCTTTTTTTCTGCCTCTATCAAGAGCACTCTGGGTTTGAACAGACATGTAGCTCTTACTCACAAGAAATCCCCAATCCCAATCTCTCTTGACACTTCTGACCCAATTGTAGACAGTGGGATGTGAAGCCGTGTGTGCCACTTCTGGGTTTGGCCGCTACAGAAAAGGAGGTGCTCCTCTATGGCTGGGATACAGATGTAAGGGTGGGGACTAGATCAGTTGCTCTGAATCCATTCTAAATAGAATGTGCTGTGCCGTCTGAGCAAAGAGCTAGTCCAGCGTTCCACACCCACAGATGGCCGCCTGTTGACGGTTGCATCAGAAAGAACAAACTTCGCCACTGTTTGATCCTCTGTCCTTGGGGACTTTGGACTATAGGCACTTGACTCCAGCCTGACAAGTGTTACTTACCATTTCCTGTTTGGGGATAACAATCCAGTATGGAAAGGGGGAGATCTATACACGTATCTTGCTATATGGGTGTAACAATATATATATAGTTCATGGATTCTCTTCCTTCCAACTTTCATCTCAAGAGGACAAGAGGAAGGGATAAGGGACACGTGTCCACAGTTATTCTTGTGAAATAAGCTGAGCAGGCCCTGCAGCTGCGGTGGGTGACTCTGCAGCTGTAAGTTTCCCTCCAATAAGGTGGGATGTGGGCTTCCAGAAATAAAATTGAATTTTGTGGTGGAGAGATGGTTCAGTGGGTAAAGGTGCTTGCCCCAAATCTGATGAATGACCTAATCTTGATCCTTGGGACCCACATGGTTTAATAAGAGGATTAACTTTCGATCTCGGCAAGTGCTTTCATACGTACACACATATATGCATATACACATAAATAAACAAACAAGCATATAAATACATAGCACGCAATTTAAATTTTAATAAATTTTAATTCCCAGGACTAAATGGGTACTAATGACAGTCATTTGGTACTATTCATATACTAGTGACAAAGTTCAATTGAAGTTAAAGACTCAGTCATCATGATGAAAATAATTTATCCTTCTATATAAGTAGAATACATGCATCACAAAATCTGGCTCATACACGGGAGAACTTGAAAGGGGGAGGAGAGAGAAGATGAAAGTGATGTAAATATTGTCATCTCAAAAATTAATTTTAACCCTAATTCATTAACTAAGAATGGTGTCATAGTCGAGGACAGCCACTAGAGGGCACTCGCCTACTACTAGTCGTCAAATGTTTTAACACTAAGACTGCTTGGTGAACAGGATGACTCACAGAAACCTGGCTTTGTCATTCATGAACTTGGGTGATGTTTATTTTAGTTTCCTGAGCCCAGGGTCCCTGACCCATCAGAAAGGTTAGAAACAGAACCCACCTCTTAGAGCTGTTGTCACCAAGTTGATTTAAAGCACAAATGCAGAACAATCACTGACATTTCATCAGGAGTACTATTTTAATAAAGGTGTTTGATGAATTTCTCTGTGAATCGCTGGGCACAATATTATGTAAAAAATAAAAATGGTGGGCTGGAGAGATGGCTCAGAGGCTAAGAGCACTGACTCCTCTTCCAGAGGTCCTGAGTTCAATTCCCAGAAACCACATGGTAGCTCACAGCCATCTGTAATGAGATCTGGTGCCCTCTTCTGGCCAGCAAGCAAACATACAGACAGAACACTGTATACATAATAAATAAATCTTAAAAATAAATAAATAAATATGTTGATTGTCTTGTAGAGCTGCCAACCCAAACGTTAGTTCTGATCCTCAGCTGCAGCAATCATGGAGTGACATTAATCAGGGCTGTGGGGCAGTGAATGAGGTAAGGTAGGGCTGTTCTTTACATGCGGTTTTGGACTTTATGCTTTACTCAGAAGTGAGTGGTATCTGTTACGCAAGGCATTGAGGCAGAGGTCGGATAGCAAGACCAGATGTATGCTTGAGATGATCACTGTAGGAGAGGAGGAGGTGGAAATGAAGGATGGATGAGTCTGGGGTCAAGTAATTTGGGAGCAGAGGTCAGTATAAGATTTCCCCTGTTCTGGACAGGGCAGTGGTGGTGACACCTTTAATCCCAGCACTTGGTGAGGCAGAGGCAGGCAGATCTCTGAGTTTCAGGCCAGCCTGGTCTACAAGGTGAGTTCCAGGACAGCCAGGACTACACAGAGAAACCTTGTCTCACAAACAAATGAACAACAACAACAACAAAAAAGTCCCTTTTCTAATCTAAGGAAGAATCTTCAGAAAATACTACAATTATTTATATCTATGACTTTGATGATAACAACTTGAACCTTATAAATATTTTCTTCTTATGGGATAAACATAGCCTTGGGAGTTTAACGGAACCTAGTGAAAAACTTTGCACGAACCTTCCCTGATTTATACACAATGCATATTATAAAGATACCTTGCAGGCTCCTTCCTAAGTTCTGGGCATTTAGTCCTCCAAGGAGAAGGTTGTGATCTTTGCAACCACAGGGGAAAGCAGAGCTGCTTTTCCCAGAACAAAGAGCCAAGGAGGACAAGCATTTCTAGATAGCCTGGCAGAGCCGTCGCTAATGTGATGGGTTTCCAAGAACTCAAAAGATACTGAATACATTTCAATCCACTTTATCACCCTGAGCCAGAATGGGTGAGGCTGCGGAGGTGGGGGTGGAAGGGGGCAGTAGGGAAAGAGAGAGCGGGTATTGTGGTTTGGATCTAAAACATACTTCACACACTCAGGTCTTGAATGTTCATTCTTCAGCTGATGGTAATCTGTTTGGAGCCTGTGGAATCTTTGAGAGGTGGAGACCAGCTGGAAGAAACACATAGCTAGGGAAAACAATGGTCAGCCCTGGGTTCTCCCCATGCTGTCTGCTTCCTGGCCTCCTGCCTTGCTAACAACCTCTCCGCTGTACGGTGCGGCCTGACCTAGGCTGGATCCCTCCTGCCTGCGAGTAGATTCAGCTAGGTTATAGCCCCCCCCCCCCATGGAATCGGACACCTTTTCATAGGGCCTGGGTGTTCGTGCCATCTGCATCTCGCCTTAATGGGGAGCCGTTCTCGTTGTAGGCTTGAGGTGCCACAGTTTTTGTGTGTGTTTGCACGGCCTTGACCACGGGAGCCAAGCCATCCAGACCTATCACTCCGGCCTCATGCTTTAATGCCTTACACTTATCCATCTCTGTATACACAGCCGTTTTTCGGTTCCAGCCTTTTGCCCCTTCCCTGTGTGGCTTTTGTTGTGGCATGGCAGGCTCTCTAACAGAGCAGACTACACGTGGTGGTCGCCATCTTGGCTGAGGGCCAGACCACGTGACCACACTCTCCTGGTTTTACCCTACCTCTTCACTCAGTTTTCACTAAACTCCTCATGCTAACTCTGTTAAATGTGTTTTGAGCAATGGTTAAATGTCTTTGACAGGGCCCATCAGAGGCATCCACATTGCCCAATTC
>NC_022010.1:46009356-46010091 GCF_000317375.1 Microtus ochrogaster
AATAAATAATACCCTATTAATCATAATTCCAAACTGCTGTGGCATTGTTTGTGACTTACGCCTACAAAGTTCGATACCCGTGAGTGGTAGAAAAGAACTGAGACAGAAAGGTGACTCCATGTGAGCAGGACCCATACACAGAATTCAACACTGTGGAGTCAGAGCTTCCCGAATGCTGGTCCAGGGATCAACAAGCATACTTCTTATGGGGATGCTCTCTGCACCTTCATCGTGAAAACTTGGGTGTTAGAGCTGAGAGTCACCTACGATATCTTGTCTGAGCTTGCCAAGTCAAAAGACCTTGCATTTTCTTATCTCTGGAAATCCACCTTTCTACACTGAGTCTGCAGGTATATGCTTCGAGAACCAGTTTGGCCCTGAAGAAGCAAGAGTATTTGGGGAAGGGAGTGCTGAGAGTTCTTTTGTAGTGTCAGGCTGGTGTGTGAAGTATGGATTAACAAATATCTCTTCCTGGCGAGATGCCAGGGGAAGCACAGTTACATATAGCATGAATGGAGCGGAGTCTTGGGACTCCAAAAAATGGGTGGTAGGTTGTGTGGAACCTGCCTGTGGCCATCCCCAGCATGGATAGCTGCCTCCTGTAGAATCTTTCCCCTCTCCAAAGGGGCAGCACATGCTGTAAGAACCAGCACTGACTCTCTATCAGTTACTTTTCTGTTGCTGTGATAAAGGCAAGGGCAACGAGAAGAGTCTGTCATGGTGGGTTAGCATGAC
>NC_022010.1:46010559-46012498 GCF_000317375.1 Microtus ochrogaster
TTCTGTTGCTGTGATAAAGGCAAGGGCAACGAGAAGAGTCTGTCATGGTGGGTTAGCATGACAACACACAGAAGTCTTGGTGGCCGGAGCAAGGAGTTAAAAGAACACATCTCAACCACCAGCACGAAGCAGAAGAGTGAACGAAAAGTAGCACGAGGCTATACATTCTCAAAGCCTACCCTCCCCCCGTGACACACTTCCTAAACCTTCCAAACATTGCCACCAACTGAGGATCAAATCACCTCACAGACATGCCCCATGGTTTGCTTCCTAGGTTGATCTAAATCAGTGATTCTCAACTTTCCTAATGTTGTGACCCTTTAATACAGTTTTTCATGTTATGATGATCTCCATCCATAAAATTATTTGTTGCTACTTCATGACTGTGACTCTTCTACTGTTATGAATCATAATATAAATATCTGACATGCAGGATGTCTGATATGTGACCTCTGTGGGGGTCGTGACCCATAGGTTAGGAATCTCTGGTCTAAATTATTTCAGGTTGATGAGCAAGACAAACCATCACAATTCTGATCCTTGTTAACTTAATACCCAAACATTATTTTTAAATTATTACTTTAAAAAAATTTTTAAAAAAATAAAATAAATTATTACTTTAAAATTATTATTAATTTAAAATTATTACTATTTTAAAATTATTTTAACATATTAAACATTATTTTAAAATTACTATTATTTTAAAACCAAAACATCATCTTTCCCTGGCCCCTACAGCTTCATAATGAAAAATACATTCATTTCAATCTCAAAAGTATCAAGTCATTAAGAATTGCAACACCCTTTACAAATCAAAGTTACTCTTTTTTTGAGACTCAAGCCAAAATCTATCTATATCTATCTATCTATCTATCTATCTATCTATCTATCTATCTATCTATCTATCTACCTATCTACCTATCTATCTATCTCTCCTTTCTTCTCACTTTCCTCTCCCCTCCCCCACCCCTGGTTTTTCTAGACAATGTTTCTCTGTGTAGCCCTGTCTGTCACTGTCCTGGAACAACCTCTGTAGACCAGGCTGGCCTTGAATGCACAGAGATCCACCTGCCTCTGCCTCCAGAGTGCTAGGATTAAAGGTGTGCCACCCCATACCTGGTTGAACCCAATCTCTTAATTAGGAGCCTTTATGGAAGGAAATGTTTAAAAATATTCTTCCAATATAACAATGTTACAATATAATATTGTTACAATGTCTCTCAATGACTATCCCCATTCCAAAATGGAGGAGTGGGGGCATAGCAAGGAAAGATTGGACTAAAACAAGACCAAAATCCCATAGAGAAAACATCGAACCCTATAGTGCTAAGTCTGGCATCTCTGGGCTCCAAAGGGATAGGTAGCTGCCCCCTTCCAGCTTTATTACCTGCAACACGCACAGCCTCCTCTTGGCGTGGACTGCACTTCGTACTTGGATTTATCTTGGCAGAAGTCAAACAGTTTTTCATCTCCAACATCTTGTGGCATCCATCAAACCCCAGGCTTTACCTTTAGAGTTTCATGCAATGGCCTTGTGGGACCTCCTTGCAGAGCCTGCGGCCCTGCCACACATTGCCTGGCTGCAGAAGACTTTGGGAATCTCGACCCAGCTACCATAACTCCCTCATTCTCGTAACTTTCATGCCTGCAAAACCAGCACTACTAGGCAATACCACCTAGTTCTACTACCAGCTCAAGGTGTAGACTGGCCTTTAGGAATAAAGTATCAACTACCATCGCATGAAACATTTTCTCGGGTGGTTCAGTTCAATCTGTCTCATTTCAAATAAATTTTCACTTTACAACCTGGGGACTTTGATAGGTAGTGTCTTACCTTCAGGACATCTTACTATTATCCCAGGACAGAGGAGTAAGTTTCTCTTTAATAATGCTAATAGCATTAATAAAGACAGATTAGAGTTGTTTTCACACTAACCCC
>NC_022010.1:46012598-46013895 GCF_000317375.1 Microtus ochrogaster
CTCTTGTAGACCAGGCTGGTCTCGAACTCACAGAGATCCGCCTGCCTCTGCCTCCCGAGTGCTGGGATTAAAGGCGTGCGCTACCACCACCCGGCTCTCTCTCCATTTTCTCTCCCCGTGTACACACGGGGCTTTGCCTCTTTCCTCCTCTCTCTCCCTCTTTCTCCCTCTCTTTCTTCTCTCTGTGTACACAGGGGCTTTGCCTCTTTCCTCCTCTCTCTCCCTCCTTCTCTCCCTCTCTTTCTTCTCTCTCTCTCTCTCTCTCTCTCTCTCTCTCCCTTTTTCTCTTTTCCTCTTTCTTAATAAATGTTTATGGCTATTTCCTGTGTTTATATGTCTGTTACCGCCACCACCGCCAGCGTGGCTTGTGCCCTCCCTCTGGTGGGAAGCTGTAGCCGCTTTTCTCATGGCGACTCCGAGGCTAGCAGCTGCTTTTATGGCTCCATGGGTCTGCTCACATGCACCCGCTGCATTAGGGGCTCCGCCGTGTGGCTTCCTGCTGCCGCTGGGAACCCCCCCCCCGCATATATTTTTTTAAGAATAACAGTGACTCCTGAGGTTGGGCTGAATGAACTGTGAATTAATTGTATGATTGTCATAAATATTTGGAGGACAGAGACAGAGTAGTACACTTCTCATCATGCACGCTTCTCTATTGAATGCCTACGAGCCGGTATTGCCATTTTCTTTCAGAGACTGTGAAATGTCTGTGAAGTGAAGCTTAAAACCCTAAGTAAGTCAATGGGGAGAGAGGGAGTCAGTCTTTGAGATGATGCCTGGTCCCCGCTTCATATCATATTCTGTGCTTTCTGATCCACTGTTATATGAACAGCCTTAATCCCATGGACCCATTCCCAGAAACTGAGTTGCTCCACCATGCTTTCCATAGTGGCAACCTTAACAGAAGTCAAGAGTGCCTGAGATCGCCTTGGTTCTAGCTAGAACTCACCAACAGTTTATGCTATTTTCAAATTAGTGGTACCAGGGGAAAAGAGGTACATCTGTTTTCTCTCTAGCACCTGAGTGATGACTAGAAATGTCTCCACAAGAAAGGACTTTTCACCTTGGGATGCTTTTGCCAGGAGTCAGTCCCAACTTCACATTTATTTGAGCCTCGTCTACTTCCCTCACACCTAGTCACTAAGAGAAAAATGTGCTTGATATAAACAGACAAAACTGCTCTTCCTTCTGTCAAAATCTTAAAAATTACAGACTCTTGGGGTTTTATCCGACACTGTTTTTTTTTTAAGATAAAAGGAATCGAACATAATGACTTTCAATTTTTTTTTTTTTTTTT
>NC_022010.1:46013995-46019718 GCF_000317375.1 Microtus ochrogaster
GTTTCTCTTTAATAATGCTAATAGCATTAATAAAGACAGATTAGAGTTGTTTTCACACTAACCCCGTCTCTATCTTTAAATTCAGTCTCCCTTCTGCACGAAACTACACACTTTGCTTATTTTTCTGCTGTTTGTTGTTCTTTCTGTCTGGGGAGCTGGATGAGAACATGAGCAGCAATTGTGACACAGCCTTAATGATACCCTGCCCTGATACTTCTTCCTTCTCACGAATTAGATCATTGCTTCTAAACTTGGCCTCACTCAAGCTGTGAAGACACAGTCAGGATGCAGCCGGATTCTTCACCTGACCACAACCCAAATAGCCACCAGGACTGTTCTTGCTAGAATTCACGTCTCAGTCTGAAGTATCATACCAGGCTTCTACTGTCTGTCTCTCTCTTGGCATGCTTGTCTTTCACTCCCCAACAGAATGTCTCATTGAGTTCTGCTCATTGCATTCTCGTGCTCTCCAAATGCTTACGGATTCCTATGGCAAATCCGTTCTAAAGGCCTCTGGACTACATAGTCGGGTTTATCTCAGCAACTGTTCTACACTTAGTACCAGCTTTCTGGATAAGTTTCTTTTCTCATTAGAGAGACAAAATGCCTCATGAATGCAAATTAAGGAAGAGAGTCTTTTGCCTTGTGCTTTAAGAAGATATAGTCCATCATGGCAGAGATGTCAGCGCAGTAGGCTCTTGAGGCAATTGGTTATAAACATAATAAAAAATATGAAAAAGCTCAATTAATATAAAATGTCATCAATGTGGATTTGTTAGAAAAAAGGGGATGGGAAAAGGCAAACGCCTAAATAACATCTTCCCCACAAGGTTTAATATCACATTCCTGTAGCAGTCAGCATGTCAGTCCTTGCCAGTGACATTCACACGAGCCGACCATCACCTCCATCATCCTGCTCCTCACACCTGAACCAATCCTGCACAGCCGTTCAATCATAGGATGCCATTGGTGGCATTGGTTCTGCAGTTTTTGTTTTCATTTTTTTCCAGTGTTTGTGTCAAACTATGCTGGAATCAAACCAGACACATACTCACCAAAAACAGTGACAACATGTTTTTTCTCATCAAACACTGCACATTAGTTCCTCGGCAGAGAAGGAACTGACTGTAGCCATCCAGGGAAACTGATCTCAACAAAGATTGTCCACATCACAGACTAGCATAGGAGGGTGGGTTTAAGGGTTTGTTCTATTTTCTGTTGCTGTGATTGTTAGTTTTGGTAGTAATGACATTAGTGGTGGTGGCAGTGTGTGTGTGTGTGTGTATGTGTTTGTACAAATAAACAATGAAAAATTCATGTGATGATATGATGTCTATCTCGTTGTGATAAGTATTTACCAGTGTACGTGCTAATAATATAGACATTTTAGTCTGATTAGTGAGATCATAATTCCCTTCTCTTGGGGTAAGATTAGGTTGCTTTTCAATGGGTGAAAGTCACATTTTTCACTAGGATGTACACTTTGGGGTACCACAAAAAGCATTTGCCAAATTAAAGTGCAGGTATGGTTACCATAGTTATGATAGAGACATGTTGTCAATGCTATTTGTGTCTCCAGAAAGTGGTTAAAGTCCTATTGAACTCTATTCCCTGATCATCTTCTTTTCTATGACTATTTAAGCATTTGCATGTGTATCCAATATAATGTGATGTAACAATGCCTCCTCATATTTCACTGATCCTATAATAGGCGTCATTTGTACTTTCCTAAGAAGACATTAGGCTATATATAGTCAGTGATCTCTTAGTCAATCACAGACTGTTCATTTTTAAAACTATAATTTCATATATTTTATGATAATTATACATAATAAATATATTTCAGGTTGTAGGGGTTGATTTAGAAAAAAATAGCTGTACCTGAAAGCCTACAGAACATCTGTCATACTTTATTACAGCAAAATTACTATAAAGGCTATAAAAATATGTAAAGCAAAAAAGGAACCACTGAATTTCTTTAAAAATGGATAAATAGCAATATAAGCAGCATTCCTTAGAATGATGGCTGTTCTGGGTTGTCTACTGGGGTGTTTCTGGAATGCCAGAAATGGAGGACATACCTGTGATCTTGAGGCAGGAAGACACACCTTTAATCTGGGCCACACCTTCAACTGGAAGCCTATGGAAGGACGATGGAAGGGAGGTTTCCTTCTTTGGCTGGTTGGCCTTGAATTGGAGCCTACTTCTTTGAATTTCAGCACGTACAGAAGACCAGCTGAAACACCCAGCCTCATGGCGCCGAGAAACCACTCGATTTTTGGACCTTCCGTTCACAGCTAGCCATTGCTGGACTACAGCCTATAAGTCAGTCCAATAGATTCCCTTTCTATAGAGAGAGGAAATTACTTCCTTAAGTTCTGTGCCTCTAGAGAACCCTGCCTAAACCACTTAGTAATATCTAGCCACAGGATAAAGCTAGTATTCCTTCATATGTGTGCATAAAGTTTATATGACTATAAATACATATATTCAGTTATGTCTTGTCCCAGAAGGAACAGTAGAATCATGCCACTTCTGTGTGGAGGTATCATTACAGTATCTTAGAATCCTGCAAAGATAGCCAACTGATCATAAAAGTCTTGCTAAACTAAAATCTACAGCCTGTCGACTCATTCACATAGAAACTGCATCATACAGAGAGTAACAAACCAAACGTTTTATCAATAGCCCTTATTACTCATACAGTATTCTGATCTTCTGAAAAATTTCATGAACTGGGGAAGGAGGAGTTGGGTCATGTTTTCCTCAGCTGTGAGCAGAACCAGTACACAATATTTACAGCTTCCATGTTCCTTCCCCTTGGCCTGCTCTGACCTGCAGAGTCCAGCATCCCCAAATGTTTTAGTATTTCTGCTTCCCAGGGACTCTGCCATGGAGGTCCTGACAGTTTAGACATGTCAAGGTAACACAGTGACCTCTGGAGAATCTTCCTTTCTCCTCCTACTCAAAGATCACCAGCAGCATGGCTTCTAACTTACAGAATTTCATTAGGGTCTTTTGGGGAATATTCTTGAAACCCTTCTTCTCAAGGTGTATCCCTTGATGGGGAGCATCTGGCAGCAGCTCGGAGATGCAGTGTATCAGGCTCCACCCATCACAGTTCTGTAGTTGAACCTAAGTCCCAGGTGATTCCTAGGTAAACTATCGTTTGAGAGGCACTGTCTTAAACTCTCTCTCTTTCCAAAATGGAGGCATTAATTCAATGGGGGCCAAAAACAGTGTTGCATCAGGAAACAAAAGATACAAGTAAAGTGACATTTTTATAGTCTTCCTTAAGATATTTGTGTGTGAAACTCTGCCCAGCTTTGAAAGCTTAGCTCCTTCACTGACTCATCCTCCCTCACGAAAGTGCTCACCCCTCATGACCTCCCAGAGATAGACTTTTGGACACATGCAATTTCCACTTGTATTCATGCAGACATAACTTAGGTCCAAGTAGAGATCCACCAGACGTATGGAACATTTGGCCTTTTACGTACATAAAAAATACACTGTTATTAATCAGTGCTGGTTCAACATACTACCTAAAAGTAGCTCATTATGGATCATAGGAATGGTGAATCAAGTACAACAGTCCCTGGCCTCAGAAGGTAATAGATAATGAAGAAGTCGGCATCAGGCCAGGCAGGAACTTCAGAGAGATGGAGTACGAAGGAATTCAACAGAGAAATTGGGAAACTACGGCCTCATCTGGTACCTGCAGCTGTTCTCGGGAAGATCGCCTCCTTTCTGATTCCACTTCTCTGCCTTCCCTAGCAAGACAGATTTAGAATGCATATTTTTTTCAGAGACTCTGCCCTACTCTTCCTAGCTGACACGCTTTTGCTTTTTCAGAACCCTGCCTTATCCCATGCTAAGCTCAGCCGTGTGAAGCCTGCTGAGGTCTTATGCACAAAGTTTGGGGTGGTAGGGTAGATTCTCTGTGGAGCCAGCACGCTGAGCCATCATAGTTCTGAGGGAGAGGGATGAGCAAAGGCAATGAATCCCTTGTGACAATGCACCACTCTCCCAGGGCATATCAGCCTTCTCTAATCATATTTAGAAAGATTAGCCAGAACACTGAACGCGGAGATAACTAGAGTAATTCCCCCCTCCACAGGTCTTCTTTGAACAGAGTTGGTCTTCCATTCAGAAACACTGCCTTTGTTGGTGGGTCGGTTACTATTAGTTACAGCTGGAAGAAAATTCACCTTGTCATTAGAAGTGGGCTGACCTATCAGATTTAAGAAGCACTCCACAGCAGTGGGAAGCTCATTGTTTGGCTTAATTTCCCTAGTGCTGAGATGTACTTCTGCAACCCTTTTTCTAAAGAATGTGTAGATGCCTTAAACCAAGCTGTGGCTTACCACCTGCATATCTCCTGTGTGTATTTAGGAATGGTTAGTATGGACTGTTGAATGCCTATGTGGGAGGATTCTGCTCTGTTATGGGTGACAATGGATTTGTTATCATTTAGAAATATTCCTAGGTATATTTGCAATTTGATACTAGGTAAAATGGCAGCTCAGTTGGTTATGGTATGGATGTCTGTTGATTTAGAACTGTAATCGGAAATCATGGGTTAGGATGAAGAGAATACAACCTTTGGAGTAGGTCCCCAGAATTAAATGGGCATCAAACAGTTGTGTGAGGCAGAATTAATATGTTTTACCACTATGTGATTATTGGTATATTTTTTAATGTAGACATGTTGGGATTAATGAATCTTTCACTGCATTCTGTCACTAATCTAAGAATTAATGAACAAGAGTGCTAGAAACAAGATTTAAACTTCTCCCATCCCCTTGCCGGGTGATGGTGGCGCACGCCTTTAATCCCAGCACTCGGGAGGCAGAGGCAGGCGGATCTCTGTAAGTTTGAGACCAGCCTGGTCTACAAGAGCTAGTTCCAGGAAAGGCTCCAAAACCACAGAGAAACTCTATCTCAAAAAACCACAAAAAAAAAAAAAACACTTCTCCCATCCCCAATATTCTCATAGTTTACCTCTGTTCTAGGCCTACAGCTTTGTGGTTGATAAGAAAATGCCCCCTTTTGCCCGGTTCTTTGAAAGTCAGGCTGAAGCAAGGAGGGAAGTTGCAGATCAATTCCTAAAACGTCTATGGAAACGTAAGGGTAAGATCTGTCCTCCAATTCATAAGGTAACTATAATTTTACTGCGATCATCTCTCCAGGGCCTTGTCTAGGCCATGGAAATAATTGATTGCTATCTCGTTTATTAGTTTATTCATGTTCTTAGATGTTCTTCTCTGTGACAGAACTCTAGGGTAAGCATGTGTCAATACCTTTGGGTGTAAAACTTAGTCACTGAATGCTTGTTTAGCTTTTCTCAATGAAGTACACAAAGAATTGTCTCTGCACCAGCAAACACCACCTGAGAATCCTGAGAAATGCAAATGCACAGACCTCAGCCCAGGCCCAAGTTATCTGTGAATGGGACCTCGGAGTTGTATCTTAATACGTTCCTCATTCTGCCTTAACTTGATCCAAATGTTCCATAGACTGAGAAGCAGTATCCTCACAACGTCTTTATAAGCCCATTAATATCCTCTTTCCTATCACTGGTTGATCCACAGGTTCAGGTTTCATGTCTCTTTTCAGTGCCGTACTCCATCTCATTTCTCAGGAAAGACACTCAAAAGAAATAGTCTGAAACTCAGGGACATTACTTCCCTGATTATCTAAAACGTTACTGTTTTTTTTTT
>NC_022010.1:46019898-46043732 GCF_000317375.1 Microtus ochrogaster
TTTTTCTTTTTAATAAACCTTTATAAAGAGAAATATCTACTAATAAGAAAACAGAACTGTCATCACTATACAACTCCAAACCTAGGAATAATTGATTATATACCTGGGCCATTTACCCTCAATGGCCTTGATTTGTAGCACATTAAACTTTATCTCTGCAGGTGAAAATCCTTGATCCCATCATTTAAATCAGTGTTTGCAAGTGAGCCATCCAGACTCAGCCAATCCCAAGGCACTCAAGATTATGGAAACTGTTGGATTGTTCACGTCTTATCATTATATGTAAAGTAAAAATATAACCTGGCCCAAGGAAGGAAATTAACAACTCTGTTCCTCTCCAACAGAAGCCTAATATGAATGAAATAACCACTCCTACAGAAGCCCTACAATTAGCTCAGGAGCTGGAAAAAACATTAACACAGATCCTGTTAAATCTAAACACGAGAGCTTGTCTGGATCGTGAATCTGATGTAAGTAGTTAGTTGATTCTCCCAAGGTCATTTCTCACTTTCAGCTAGCAATTTGCCTATGAAGTGTGCAGACAGAAGTACATTCCACATTACGTATGTGTGTTTATCCTCAAGGAAGAACAGAAACCCATTGCTGAGTGTAACTAGTACCCGAGAGGCTGGAGATCTAAGGAAGGAAGGGTACGATGCATTACAACCTAGCTTTCCCAGAAGCAAGGTGTTCTGGACAAGTATACAATTATACAAAATGGTCTGGTGCCAGCTTGTAAGTTTACATTCAGAAATGCCTAAGCTCATTGATCTGAAACCCTTGGAGAACTCGCTACCCAAAACTGCTGGCACCCACCCACAGTTTATTTCGTTTAATATGCTTTGCGTGGGGTCTCCACTTGCTTTTGAAGCAAGTTGTAGGCGATGCTGCTGCCAGCTGGGAGGCACCATTTGCCATGTGATCGTTCTGTAGTCTTGATGAAACCTTCCTGGCTGGTGATGAAAATCCCTCCTCAAAGTAGAGTTCAGTTCACCAAGCCCTTAATGTCTCAGGAAGTCCAAAAAAAAATTTACCATAGCACAAAAGTTCTCCATCCTAGTTAGACAACATGCTCACCAAGAGGCTCTAAGGAGATGTCATAGTTGGACTTTAGGCCTGAATACTTAGCTTAGTCTTCAAAAAGGGGCTCTGGGTATCTAGTCAAAGTCTCTACGTGATTCAAGGAGAGGGGATTGAAAAGTACGCAGGTAGAAGCTTGTTCCTTAAAGTCATATGCACCCCTGATAAAACACCCTGGCACTCTGGCAAACAGGTGCCTGTGTTTACATGGGGGTTTTGAAAGTCTTTGCTCAGTTCTTTTGGCCCTTCAATCTGCCTATGAATCACCTGGTCCTGCTCAATACTCTATGTAGTGATTTAGTAGATTTCAGGCAGAACTTGAGATTCTGTGTATCTGCTAGGCTCTGGACGGTGGCTCACAGGTTACAGTTTAGATAAATTGCCTCCCATTGAAGGCATGGTCCTTAATGAATGTTCTTCCCTGTTTATGTCTGTAGCTCTTAAGCTTTTTGACATCGTTGATCCAGAAACAGAAACGGAATGAAGATTATTTAAAATGCCAACTGAATTACCAGGAAAGAGTAGAAAGACAGAAACAAAAGACCGTCCAGACTGAAAAACCTTCTACTTCATCAGGTGAAGGGATTTAACTTTGAAAGGCAAAGAAGCAAACCGGAGATCATAAAGTCAGTGATTTAAGAGTCTTCATCTCCCAATTGCTGAAGACTGCTTTCTTTTCTATTTTTCTAATGCTCGTCTTTAAATAAAATTAAATCTGTTTTGCATTATAAATGTGACGAAAGAGTTTAATGCTTGAGAAAGTTTAGTTTTTGTTTTGCAAAACTTTAGTTTTACAGAACTTGATACAAACATTATGAGGGCCCCCAAGGGGCATTCAGTTTGTTTTTCCTACCTTCACTTATGGTTCTCAAACATTCAGTGACAAACGAGATGAGGGGAATTCAAATCCAAGTGAATGTATAGACATTAAGTGGTAAACGTTAGTTTATGTGTATGGGTGTTTTGCCTGCATGCATATCTGTGGACCAAGTGCGTGCAGTGCCTATGGGGTCCAGAAGAGGGCGGCAGATCCCCTGGAACTGAAGTGAAAGAGTACTGTTAGCTCCCCTCCGCGTGCTGAAAATCCAGCCCAGGTCTTTGAGAAGATCAGCCAGTGCTCTTAACATCTGAGCCAGCTCTCCAGCCAGTAACAGTTAAAAATCTCCATATTCTGCCCTCATGTGTGTACGTATTTTAAACTTGAAAAGATTGGGGGATTTTGTTTTGTTTTTCAAGTTAAATGCAGTTTGAAAACAAGGGCTGTTCGTGTAGAAAGGATGATCCCCACCTGAAGGATGTACAGCAGATGGCTAATGTCATCTGGTTCCTTTTTTATAAGCAGAGATAGACATGGGTGGAGCAGTTCTGTTGAACTTGTCCATATTGGGTTTCATGGTCTAAATTGATGAAGATGACTGACCAGGTCTCTTTCTCAAGAGGGCACCAGATCTCATTATAGTTGTGAGCCAACATGTGGTTGCTGAAAATTGAACTCGGGACCTTTGGAAGAGCAGGCAATGCTCTTAACTGCTCCACCCATGTCTATCTTTGTTCCTAAACCTTGCAGTGTGAGTGCATGTGTGTGTGTGTGTGTGTGTGTGTGTGTGTGTGTGTGTGTGTGTTATGCAAATGTCCTATTTAGAGCTAAGCACTCCATTACAACTTCTGAGCACCTTGACCATATATGGATGCATTTATTAGCTGTTGTCTGCTACAAACAGAAGTGCTACAAACCGAAATTTGTAGCAGACAACAGAGGCAGAGAGCACTAATCTATGGGTATAAATAAAAATGTAAATATATAGCAGGCAGCTTGGTACCATGTCCCTTTAGCAAACCAGTAGTAGTAGTTTGTAGCCCCTCACCCAGTGTCTACAACCACCTCCAGACCTTTGTCCAGATTTACAGTACTAGGCATGAATTCCCATCCTACAGAGTGAGCCTCAAGTCCCTTCAGAAAGTTGCTACCTCCATAGCAGTCGTGTATTGTATTGGGCATTGCTAGAAAGGTAGTTTTCCAGTTCACAGTTCTTAGGCCTTTGCTATTGACAGCTTTTCCTCCTTACCAGTCTGTATAGCACCTCCTGGCCCTATGGAAACTGTCCAGCAGGGAGAAACCTTCCAGCTCAGTTCCCACTTGATTTCTCTGTTTTGCAGTTGAAGTATGTCGTTTCTTCAACAAGGTAGTATTCTCTAGTTTATAGTGGGGATTCAAGAGCAGTGATAGCCTCCTGCCTTCTGTTGGAATCTCCCTGACCCATAACTTATAAGGTAGTATCCTACACCTAGCGCTGGGATTTTCATTTAACAACCTATAGCTTCTGGGAGCAGTGATATCCACCCTGGCAGGATACCACTCTTCAAACTGTTTATATTTTTTGATTATCTTATCAAGTGGGTCTATTAGGGTTTAATTGCGTGAAAGAGTACTTTGGTGGATCGGGCTCAAGGAATGACACAAAGTCTCATGCCAGGCAACAGACCTCACACAAGAGATTTATTGAGATGGGGGTAAACAGACAGCCTCTGATCAAGAGTGGAGGAAGGAGGGAACAGACTATGAAGCCACTGGCTTTGTGAAGGGAATAGTGCAGATAATAGCGGGGTATGTGACTCGTAGCGACCGTGGAGATGGTGGTGATGGTGGGTGGTGATGATGTGGCTGCCGGTGCTGAGTTACTGAAGGGGGCCACGGGGTGGGGGAGGTGTTTCCGACATTCTTCCCTCTTGTTTACTATAAAAGGAGAAGAGATAGAAAGGGGTGACTGGTGAGGCAGGAATGGGGGTGCTGTGCTCTTCCTGTTGGCTAGTGGGTGTCGACATCTTCAGGGTTCTCTTGATCCTCACCATCAGGATACATTATGTACTCATGAGTCCCCAGCTCTGTGGCTTCAGGTTGCTAATCTTGTAACCATAACTGATTGATTAGAGATTTTTTTTTAATTCGTTGTTGAAGAAATTGATAAAGCAGGGTACAATTGGTAAAAGCAGGAAAATGAGAAGGGGGGATCAGGAAGGGAAGTGTCTAATTCCATATGGAGTTCTCAAAGGGTCCAGGGATGGAGGCATCAAGTTGTTTTTTCTTACATTTTGGAAGTCTGAAGTTGTTGGCTCAAACTCCTCTCACCAAGATCCACATGACGCCGACTCTCATAAATTCTCCGACTGCCACATATACACTATGGTACATAGGTGCACACACACGAGAACTCACATACACATGGGTGCATAGATAACTGCTTCAAATGTAAAGCAAACAAAGGCATCCGCTCACCTAGGAGAGTTACTGCTAGTGTGGGGTCAGAGGAGGGCAAGGAAAGCTGGCGGCTATATTCCAGCTCATAGCTCCACATGCACCTGGCCTAGATTTCAAGAACCAGGGAATGGAGATCCACCATGTCTGCGGAGATTGGTTGACAAGAAGAAAGCTGAGAAGTAGGATTGAAAGTAGGCTGTGAGCCGGGCAATGGTGGCACACGCCTTTAATCCCAGCACTCGGGAGGCAGAGGCAGGCGGATCTCTTTGAGTTCGAGACCAGCCTGGTCTACAAGAGCTAGTTCCAGGACAGGAACCAAAACCACAGTAGGCTGTGGAACCCAACAGAATAATAAGAAAGCCTGCCTTATCACATACAATCCTGGAGGCACCTGTATTTTTAACTGCTAAGAGCACAGTTGGGCTTTGAGGACACATATGAGCAAAAATATGGGGGCAGGAGAGATGGCTCAGCAGTTAGGAGCACGGGCTGCTCTTCCAGAGGTCCCGAGTTCAATTCTCAGCAACCACGTGGTGGCTCACAGCCATCTATAATGGGAGCTGATGCCCTCTTCTGGCATGCAGGCATACAGACAGATAAAGCATTCACACATTAAAGTAAACATAAATTAAAAAAAATAACATAAAGACACATTTGCCATCAAGTCTTATAGCTTCACTCAAGGCTGCCAACAGCAGGTGCTGTGTGTGGGCCTGGGGATGCCCCTTCACCCCTAGTTGTAGTCCGTTAGAGCCTTGAGAGCTTCTGGAAATGAAGCAGGGCCTAGGCACTGCTTGCCCAAGGAGTTCTACAGGGAATCAGAGGAGCACTAACTGGTGAGTTCCTGAGAAAAAAAATCCTAGGGAAAGAACTTTCTGGGATCAAATTCACATCCCAGTTCTGTGCCTAACACTGCTCACTTGATGACTTTAGAAACATAAAAACAGGAAAAGTAAAGCGATTGTGTCTTTAAGCCAGCAACAAAGTCCTGGCCTGGTAATTAAGACAGGTGGAATTTAAAATTGCTTATTCTATTGCAAGGTGCCGTCACGTGTGTCTTACATTCATTACTGATAACCAGGGAAAACCAACATCCACACTGCAGGCCACTCGTCCTGTCTTCTTTTCTCATCAGTTCTGCACAGAAAACATGAGGGCAGAAGCTAGTGCTTTTGACAGGCAGCATTCTGTGCCTGTAGAATACCAAGCCCTAGAAGGAAAGGCAAGATGAGAATTACCACTCCTCGCAGAGTCCAGTCATTCGCCTGTTAGAAATGTCTGGCACTTTCTGCTTAAGAGAAGTCACATTGAATAAAACAAATCTCTCAGGTCTATTTTTTCTGGAACAAACAAACAAAAAATCCTTTGCTTCTGATAATATAAAGCTAGTAAAAATATAAGTTTAGAACATTAGACAAGTCACAAAAGTTGGTCGGAAGCAAATAGTATACTAGCTTCCAGTCTTCCCCATCCTAGTTCTGCTGTGCGAACTATGCGTTATGCCATGCTCAGGTGAGTCCTGAAAATGTCTGACTGGTGTGAGTCAAATCATCTTCCTGGGGCTTCAGACCACCCCTTGTATTAGTTGCTTAACTTGTCACTGTTGGGACCATATGGAGTTTTGGTCTTCAGCTGCTCTTTCCTGTTAGAGCCTTCTGATTTGAGTTACTAAAAGCTGTGCCTTGCCTTGAGGATCAGAGGAGAAGGTTTTCACCTGTTGGCCCACTGGACTGTTGGGTATATAAGCCTCCATGGTGCTATTGAATAAAGGGCTTCTTACCAGTGATTAGACGTCCGTGTGTCTGTCTGTCTCTGTGTATTTCAACATCCAGCCCCTTGCCCAAAGCTCACGAAAAGTATTGTAGCGCATACAGCACAGTTGGGGGCGCTGTGTACAGCAGTCACTGTGGCAAAATGCTTGTCAGAAGTCACTTGGAGAAGGAAGAATTCAGGTTGAATCCCAGTTTCAGGGTGGGGAGGCACTGCAGTGTTCACCGCCCCAGAAGTGGTTTCTGTCCATGGTAGCAGGGACACAAGGTATCTGACTCAACAAATCTCTTAGGAAGTAGAGAACTTGGGCCAGAATGAGGACTAGCTATAATCGTACATCCCCACCCACATGACCTGTTCAGCTAACTACATCACATGTCGGAAAAGTTCCAAGACCTCCCTAACAGTAATCAGCTGGGGGCTAACTCTTCAAACGTATGAACCTGTGGGGGGGCAGCTCACAGACAACCATAAGAACCTCTGAGCAGGATACCTCAGTTAAGTCGCATTCAGTTACTTAGTGGAATGGTCTGCTTTCCCGGAAAATTCACACATTAGATGTCTTGTCGTCTTCATCTTCTTACGTTCAGAAGCCAAGACTCTATTCTTACTCCCCTTTGTAACTTTGTCAGTTTACAATGAAAGGTGTTTTCAGAACTGAAGAAGCTGGATGAATCCAGAAGGAGAGAAGCAAACACAAAATTCTCCCATACTGTAGACTTGTTGAACTTGTTCATGAATGCTGATGGGGGCCCAGGATGAGGAAAGGAGGGATATAGTAGATCTCACAATGCTGAGAACTTGAGCTCACCCAGAAGACTTTTTAGAACAAACAAAGAGCCCAAAATCAAAACATAGAACAACAGGTAATCATAAAGAAAATGACAAACCTTGAGTTTTTTGTGGCAGTACCATGGAAGCAGGGCAGAAGATAGCACGGAAAAGGAGACCAGCGACCTCACGGGTGGCCAAAAATTTTTTTTTCTTCTCTTTTTAAATTATACCAGTGAGACTACAATCAGCGAGCATAGAAGTTAAGATGAATGGAAAAAAGTTGGGAGTAGTGAACTAGCTTTCATCTGTCCTTTCCTTCTTCCCTCTTTCTCCTTCTGATTTCTGAAGGGGAGCTTCAGTGTAACCTGCTGACAAGATACTCTGCCTCATCTCACAGCAATGGGGCCAGACAGCTTTGGTCTGTAACTTCTGAAACCCAGAGCAAGAATAAACTTTTCTTTCCCTTCAGTTATTTTCTCAGGCATTTCACCAAGCAGTGTATGTTCTTAATAGCGCAATGCCTAACCTCAACTGCAATGGACAATTACGAGAATGCCACAAGGTAACTATCGCTAATCAACCGGAGCCCAGAACCAGTCATTTTCTTTTTATCAGCACTTTCTATGTGTTGGTTCAAATCAATCTTGTGTGCACAGAGGGCCATTGCAGCCACGCTCACATGACACATCAGGAAACTGAAGCTTGGGGAGGAGTAGGGGGCACACACGAAGTCTAGATCTTGTCTGTAATTCTCTCTTAACATTCTTGTACCTATTGTACTGCCTTTCATAAGACGTAACGTTGTCACTAATGCAATGTCAGTAAAATTTACTAAGTACATGCACCTTAGTGGGACCTTCAGGGTTGCAGAGAAGCTATCAACACCACTCCCCGCCCCCAGCCCCCAGAAGCAGCATCCATTTGAGCCATGAGATTGTGTATTCAAGAGAATTACCTCATTTTGCATGATGCTGCAGGACCATGAAAATGACCCACAAGCAGAAACCAGATCATTCTTAATATTCAGTGAAAAATACTGCATCTTTCTGGAGGCTTTAATAGTTTTGCCAATATAAAAGAACTAAGTTTTAGGAAATTATGAGTGAAAATAGCTTAAAAAATATTAGCTAGAATGTTTTCTTTGTACTTTTGAGAATGACTTGAGCCATGCTTGCCTTCTTGTCCCTACTGCATCTGATGGTCTGGAGGGGGAGTCTTCCCAGAGCTTTGCTGAGTTGTCACGTTCATTTCTACAAGTGGGTCAATTTGTAAGGTTAGAGTCTTTGGGCTTTGATTCTCTGAAATACTCTAACAAGTCCTTTGATGTCACCTTTAAATTTTTTTTTTTTTTTACTTTCAAACCTGTGTCACCTTCTTTATATGGTCTTCATCTAACATAAACCAGTTCTTCATGCATGTCCAAGAGTCTGCCTTTGGGAAGAGTTCCTGGTGGTTAATTTTGTGTATCCATGTTGGGTTACATTTCTTAGATATTTGGTCAAACATTACCATGTATGCTCCCGTTGAATTGGATTTTAGATGAGATAAAAAGTCTATAATGTGGATGGTGGACCTCCATTCATCACCTCAAGATTTTCCTGAACAAGAAGGGTTGCTGCAAATTTCTGCTGCAGAAACAGTCATACTTGAACTGCAGCGTGTTCTCCTTAGCTCTCCAGTCTGCTGGTGCTCCTTTCTCTAGCATTATAGATGGTGGACTTACCAGACTCCAAAGTTCTTAAGACAAAGATCCCTTCTCTGCCTTGTCTTTGTCTCCTCTGTGCCTCAATTTGTCTCTGTCTCTGTATACAAATAATATATGTGTACTTGTTTGTTATATGTGAATTTTAAAGATATGAATGTTAAATACACATGCATGCCCACGCTTACTCCTTGTTATTATTTTGCTGACCTTCCCTGTCACCTAGGTACCCTCTCCCTTTAAGAGACAAGCTCCACCCACTCCCAACCTCCCCCTCTTTAGCTGAGGCAAGCAGATCTCCTGCCTCCTCTCCTGCATTCTCTCTCCTGTCCCTCTTCTGAAGAGGAACTTCTTCCCCCTTCTCCTTTTCCCCCTTTTCTCATTTCCCCCTCTTCCGCTCTGCCCTTCCCTTTCCTCTCCATAACCCACTAAATAAACTCTATACCCAAACACTCTCTCTGCATTATGTATCAGTCTGTCTCTCACCTGCCAAGGGAACCCACCTAGGTCTCTGGGGACCCACCAAGGCCTCGGGTGACCCACTGCTGCCTCTCGTGAGACCAGTCCCCCACCACCATATCTTTAAAAAAGAATAACACTCCCGGTTCTGCTTAACTGACTAGGTTGTTAGAGATGTATAAAGATAAATAGATAAGTAGATACAATTCCTCTAGATCTTCTGTAAGTTCATTTAAGTACTGTTATCACTTTCCATTTCCTTTACATCCAACCTCATCCCCTCTTACTATCGTTCATTTTATTATATGGCACATTAATCTACCACTGGCAGACAAAGAAATAACATAGCTGTCTGTATTACCCACCTTGCATGAACTGAGCAGCAAACCAGAGAAGCCAAACACCAAGCACTAGAAGTTTACTTTGTGAAAAGTTAACACGATTGACCAGTGAGCGTTGCGAATACTGCTATTCATGCAGTGGTCTGTAAACTGATGAGCTAAAGTTTGTCTCTTTCATAATAAACGCATTGTACTGTGTACAGTAAGTACAATTGAGGTAACTGACATTTGAACAGTGTTCTTGAGCAACTGTGACATTTAACTAAAAGCAGGACAACAAACTGTAATTTGAGCCCAAGAAAATACAGTGACAGCTGACACTTTTTAGTTATCTAGATTCACAATTATTCAAGCGATGGCCACGAAGGTCTCTCAGACAAGGAAAAAGGGTTCCCACAAGAATCAGTAGCCCTTCTATTAAAAACCCTATCACTTCACCAACCAGAATTGCAGAGATAGCTGACACTTGTAGCTTAATAGTTATGAACAATTGGCACACAGGAAATTCACACTAAAACATGTACACACACAATGTGAGTTGTGATGGAGACAGTTTTCTCCCTACAATTCATAACCTCTTCTCCCTTTAACCACGGTGCTCTAGGTTTCACTAGGGCAAATGGTTCCCTCTCTGAAATTGTTAATTGCACCCTCTTTTGAAGCTTCTGACCAAATATTGGTCAGAGAGATGTGGAAGAATCTCTTAGGCATGGCTATGCTTTACTCTGGCTTTTTCTAGTATTTCTGGGATATAGACAAAATGAAGGGAATTAAGTCAACCACTGTGAACCCCAAAATAGAATCTCTGTGTGAAGTAAGAGTATTATGCTCCCTAGACTGCTATCTCTGTACAGTTATGTAAAAAAGAAAAACAATCCAATTTTGTTCCAGTCACTGTATGTGTGTATGTGTCGAGGGTGGGGGACTGTTTGGTTCCAGACACAACCTGGGCCTAACAAGTGCAGTGGACTGCTTTCTGTTTGGGAATAAGCAGCTGCTTACATACACAACAGTAAATAGTGACCTAGCTCCCTTCCAGCTCGCAATGAAAGACAAGAAAAGGGAACATGATGAATAAATATTCCTTTTCTACAGAAAGAAGCTGGACAGGTCCTGGTGAGGACCATCACTGTAGCCGTGTTGAATGAAGAAAGCCTGCCTCGCAGAGTGGCTGTTGTCCTCCCCACTTGTCATTTCTATACACAACACAGATTTCCATCGCGACCACCAGATACATTGGAGTAAAGACTTCCAACATAGAACCTGAATTCCCAAGGACAGCTGAGGCCGGTGGAAATCATCTGGCATTCACCTACACGGTAGCTCTCAATCTGGCTAGAGTCTTATGATCTCCTTCCCGACTTGTGCAGGCTAGGCACACACATGGTGCATATACATATATGCAGGCAAATACTCATACAATGAAACAAGAAGAAATGTCTTTAAAAATAATGGTGAGTGATCTGCACAGGTGCCATATTTTTGGCCTACTCTGACCTCCAAAGCCCAGCTATTCCAAAATGCCCTCACATGTCTGCCTCTCCAGGATGCTGCCATGGAGGACCTGACAGCTTGTT
Source organism: Microtus ochrogaster (assembly GCF_000317375.1). Lineage (NCBI taxonomy): Eukaryota > Metazoa > Chordata > Mammalia > Rodentia > Cricetidae > Microtus > Microtus ochrogaster. Next base: position 46,030,858 of record NC_022010.1, read on the forward strand.
CCTGTCAAGCCAGCACAGCAGTCTCTAGAGAATGCCTCCACTTCCATCTTACTCAAAGATTCCCAACTGTGTCATAGATGCCTGGCAGAACATTACTGATCACTTTCAGGAATATTATTTAACCCATTCTCTTCAAGGCACGGCCCTGCCCAGGCAGTACCTGGCAGTAGGCTAGGAATGCAACACCTCAGCCTCCACCAATCACAATTCTGCATTGGAACAAAGGTCCCAAGTGATTCCATTTCTACATGAACTGTGGTCTGAGAGACACTGTCTAAAACCACCTCTCTTTTTCTAGGAGTAATCTCAGACTCTATTGGAAACAAAGGCAGGGTTGGGTCAAGAAGCAAAAATGGTACCTGAAAGACACGTTTGCAATCGTTCCTTCTTTAAGATCACCTTGTTTAACTCTGTTCCAAGTTTGAACATTTGGCTCCTTCCCTTGGCATGAGTTCTTTCTCAAGAGGCTTCTTCATTGTTCACCACCTCACAGAGATGGACTTTGAGGCAATTGCTATTTCCTTAAAACTGTCTCACACATCATGATTCTTACTGCTCACCCTCCTGAAGCTTGGATTAGTCTAGCACCTAGATAGCTGCCATTTCCATTCACTTCAAGCAGACAGGGCTTAGCTCAAAGTTAAGGTCTGCCAGATGAGAAAGTTTGAGCTTTCTTTGCAGGGCAAACCCATTTTCATCAACAGTGACTCAGCACATCCCTTCAAGCACACCGTTACCAGCCTAAAAATAGAGAAATAGATGCAGGCTGAGCCCCAGAGAAGCCTTTGAAAACAAGAATAAGAAAGGAGTCAAAAAGATGCTACTTTGGAGATAGGTAAATTACAGCCTCATCTCTTAGCTACAGCTGGGTGTGGCAGGTTGCAGGTGGAAGGCCTTTCTTCTATCTCTACTTCTTCATCTTCCTTCTGCTTACAAGGCTAACTTAAAGTGCCAGGATACTAATGAAATCCTTACGACTCCTCTTCTAACTGACAGGATTATGATATTTCACAACTCTACCATAGTCTACTGGAAGCTCACTTCTGTATGAGGAGGGAAGGGGTTGTAGTGTTTCCTATAAACAAACGTGTTCTCAACATGCTTCTTAGAATCTGATGTATATCAAACATTACTCTTCAGGAAGTATACTTGCATTCTCAAATAAAAAATAAAAGGAAGGAAAGTTTGTTCAAGCTGAGGGTGGCGGTGGGGGTGGCAGGTCAAGGTCATCACAAGGAAACCCACAGAAACCACTGACCTGGGTTCATAGGAGCTCAAAGACTCTGGATCGACAGCTAGGGAGCCTGCATGGGACCTACCTTGTCCCTCTACATATGTGTGACAGTGTGGTAGCTTGATCTACTTTTGGTACTCCTAGCAGTGGGAGCAGGGCCTGGCCCTCATACTTTGGCTGGCTTCCAGGAAACTTTTCCTTATATCTGTTGCCTTGCCCAGCCTTAATACAAGGGAAGAGCTTAGTCCTACCTCAACTTGATATGTCAGGATTTGTTGACATCCATGAGGGGCCTGCCCCTTTCTGAACAGACACAGAGAAGGAGTGGATTGGGGTGGAGGGTGAGGGGAGAGAATTGGGGTGGGGGGAGGAAACTCCAGTTGGCATGTAAAATAAATGGATAAATTTAATTAATAATTATAATTTAAAGAAAGAAACTGAGAAGAAAGACTGGCCATTGAAGAAATTAGAAGACAAATCCTTGTATCCCCTTCCAATCCATTTTTCGCCATTTAACTTGATTTCTTTACCCAGGCACAATATCTTTGCTGGTAGATTGGCACTTGCAGCCTCAGGTGGTCGTGATTTCATCTCATTGTGAGGAGTGGGCTGTGACCACTCTTCTTAGTATTTAAGAGGCTCTCCAGTGAGTAGGCAGCACATCTTAGGGCTGAAATTTCCTCTTGCTGAAATGACACCTAAGAAGAGAGCAAAAGTGGAAATCATTCCCGACGAGTCTTTAACTGCTATCCATCAAGTCGCCTGTATGCTGATGAACATCAGTGATGTTTATTATTTCTTGGTTAGTAGGGCTCTTGGGCAGCTATGGGGGGACTTTGCTCTGATCTGGGTGATGATACATTTACTAATGTCTTACCTTGCAGTCTAACATTAGGTGAAACAGTGGTTCAATAGGGAGGCTTTGCTTATTTATAACTCTGATAGCAAATTACAGGCTATGAAAAGGAGAATCACAATTCTCCAGTTGAGTTCCCAAAGTTATTGGGGCAATAGCCAATGGTGGCAGAATAGTTGTTGTTTTTTTTTTTTTATTTTGTTTTTTGTTTTTCAAGACAGACTTTCTCTGTGTAGGTCTGGCTATCCTAGAACTTGCTCCGTAGATCAGGCTGGCCTCTAACTCACAGAGATCCTCCTGCCTCTGCCTCCTGAGTACTGGGAAGTATGTTCCACTATTACCTGGCTCAGAATAAGCAGTTTAACACCTTAATGCAATTTCATACTCAACGTTAGCATTCTAGGATTAGTACAATAAATCTACTCTTAGATTTTTAGTAAATCTGCACTAGGCTTCTGTCATGGATCTATATGGTTACTGAATGAAACTGATAGTGTGTATGATAACATATCTGACCCATAGACAAGTCATATTGTAGAAAGATTAGGGACTTGTTTAGGTGACTGCTCTTTGGTATAGTCTAAGTTCAGGGGAAGAGAAAATTCTAGGATTCAAAAGACAAACCAGCCACCCAGGAACAACCAAAGACCTTTTCTAGATGACCACTGAGACAATCAACTGTTTTCATGACATTACTACCTAAAATTTTAACTTCTCTTATCGCCATCTCTTCCCCCAAATTCTCACCCCAATCCTAGAGTTACTATTACAATGATGAGGTGGCAGTGGCTGGTTTTGGAGCACATGTTCAGGACCAGGCTGTGACAAGATGGCATGAAGCAAAAAAGTCTCTGAAATACATCACAGGAAGAGGTAATAAGGTCTGCCTTCCAGATATTCAGGTGACTGTAATTCTATTCTGATAATTTCTTTGGGGGCTTTTTACTAGATCTTAAATACAACTGCTTGCTACCTAAGCTAACTAAGCTTATTCTTGTTCTTAGTAGCTGAACATGAGTCATTATCTTCAGGCCTACAGCTTGGCCACAACAGACCTGTTTAGCTTTTCTCAATGAGTCAGCCACGGAGATCTCTGTATCACAAACCCCAGTCCAATATCAGGACAGTGAGAAATGCAAATTTATGACTCTCACCCTGACCCAAGGAACCTGATTGTGAATGGGGCCAAGAAGCTGTGTCTTAAACTCCTCAGATTATACTAATACTCTGAAGAGCTTAGAGGCAGGGCTCTCAAGAGTTTTCCCTGGAGCTGTACCATCACTTTTCAGTTGACAGAAAATTCAGGTAGACCCTCAAGGATTTATTATTGTTGTCTCATCAATGTCTCTTACTACATTGGTCTCACTGAATGCCAACACTCCAAAGAAACAATCTGATCTTAACTGTTGTATCCTAGCTCAGGAATAGTGGCAGCAACACACACCTTCAGTCCCAGCACTCGGGAGGCAGACGCAGGCAGCTCTCTGTGAGTTTGAGATCAACCTGGTCTACAGAGTGAGTTTCGGCACCGCCAGAGCTACCCAAAGACTGTCGCATCCATTCATCTGTAATGTCATTTTAGATGTGTTTTTATGAAGGAAGTACTTATCTTCTACACAACAAAATTGAACCATCATTATAGAATTTCAAAGCCAATGGAACAATTATTAGCCTGTACTTTTTGCCCTTAATACCCTTGCTATGCAGCAACTGAATTTGTCAAGGATCTTTTTACTGTCCTGATGTCCAAATCAATTAATCAAGATGACTGAAGGGGAGCCAGGTGCCAGTCGTTAAGGCTTTGATTCCACTGTGCTATACGAAGAGTGAAATCCTTCTCACTCACAAACCTAGTCCTCCTCTTAAATAGAAATTACCCGAGACAGGAAATTGACTACCTTCATTTCCAACAGAGACCTGAAATAAACAACTGGGATCATCTTAACTGTTTGACAACTGCTCTAAGTATGGAAAAAGAATTAACCAATGTCCTGCAAAATCTGTATTCCACAGCCTTTAATATTGGAGATACCGAAGTAAGTAGCCAACTGGTTCTGATAATCTCTGGGATCCCTTCGTAATAGTTGGTGAGCACTCTGGCTCAAAGTGCATCTTCTCTTTCACTAAGCCCATAGCATCTCAGGAAGTCAAATTGAAGAAAATGTCGCACAAAAGTTCTCCACCCCAGTTAGGCAATGGGCTCAACCAAGCGGCTCTAAGAAGGTGTAAGCAGTTGAGCCTTGTGTCGGAGCACTAAGTCTTGAAAGTGGGTTCTTTGTAGCCAGTCAATCTCCACGTGATGCAAGTAATCAGGATTGAAAACTTGTCAAGGGCCTGGAGAGATGACTGAGTGGTTGGGAGCATTGACCATTTTTCTAGAGGACCCAGGTTCAATTCCCAGCACCCACAAGGCAGCTCACAACTGTCTGTATCTCCAGTTGCATGGGACCAGACACCCGTGGCAAAATACCAATAGACATAAAATAAAAACTAAAAAGAAAAACTTGTCAAGAAAACCGTATCCCTTAAAGTGATCTCCACCGTTGATATTCTTCATCACTCACTGCAAGTAGGCACTTGCATCTACCTAGAGGCTTTAAATGTCTTTGATCTGCTCTTTGGGTTTGGGACCTTCAATATGCATATGAATCACCTGGTCCATTTGAAGATGCAGGTATTGATTTAGTGGGTCTGACAGAGCTTGGGAATATTTTTCTGCTATAATCTGGGCACTGCTGGTTCATGGCTAATATTTGGATCAACTGCCTCTAGGTTCGTAGATGTTCTTTAATGGAGTTCTTTTCTATTTTATTTATGTAGACATTAAAATTTGTGAGAGAGTTCATACCTAAACAGAACACAAATGAAGAATTGTTGGGAAAGGAAATCGCTGAGCTGAAGAGGCGAAATGAGGAGGCTCAGATGTAGGAGGAAGAGGAGGAGAAGGGAGAGGAAACACACCTGCACCCTGTCACCCTGACTTGGAAGCTGCCAACTGAGTGGTGGCAAATAGGAGCAGCCATTTTATTGCCGGTCCTAGAGTCAGTAATTTAAAGTCTGTCTTTTCCACTTGCCTGAAGAATGTTTTCCTCCTTATTGTCTCATGGATGAAAATAAATCTGTTCTGCACTGTAATTTGTATAAAGAAGTTCCCGCACATGGGTTAAGTTGTAGCTGAGTGGTTCAGCAGGACGTCCTGGGGGATGGTATTATATACATTTTAAAAAGGTATCTCCCACCCTGCCCTATGGTCCGCCAAGCACTCAGTGCCAGTCAAGATTAGGTAAATTCTGGAGAAATTAAGAGGCAGAGATGTAGAAGGTGGATATGATGAAAACATGTCTTATCTGACATTTCCAAAGAATAAAAAATTGGATAAATACAAGAAACTGCAGTTGAAGAAGCAGTCAAACTTGATCTCAGTGCTCTGCCCTCATTATGTACATATTTTATGCCTGGAAAGTGGGAATTTTTCATGCAGAAAGGTGACCCTTCCCTGAAGGGCATAAAGCAAATAGTTCCTGCTACCAGGTGCTTTCTCAAGGCAGCAACAGATGCGGCTGGGTTATCCAGAGGTAATTAACTCTCTGTAGTCCTGAGGATACTGCAAACTTATTTGCAGGTGCAAACAAGGACGTAAACTTAGGTCAGATTTTTCAAGGCTGAGGTGGGTAATTCAGGATAGATATCAAGAGCTGATGTGGGCAGTATAGGGTAAAAGTCTCAGGGCTGATGTGGGTAGTACAGGATAGACTTCTCAGACCTGGATATGGGTAGTGCAGGATAGACTTCTGGGGGTTGATGTGGTTAGCATTTCCTGAGAACAAATGGGAACCTCTTTAGGATTGTATCCTAGCTACAAAACTTACTAGCTCCGTGCCCATGCATGAGCTTTACCTCTTTTATTTTGTCTCAGTTTAGTCTATTAAATGGAGCTAATATTTCATAAGGTATAAATTCATATATGAAAAGTACTTTGAACACCACCTGCCCGAGTTACGCATCCTGTTTATATACTGCTACTTACAAGCATGAGGAAGCTGATATCTAAGAAACATTTCTAGTAAGAAAATAGCACGGGGGAAACTGGAGGACTATCTTAAGAAAAAGGCCAATTTTGTTGGAACAAAAAGATATAAGAATATATATAAGGTATAAGAATCAGCCACAGACACCTTTCACAAATTTTAAGAGGATCAATATTCAAACTGCCAATTAAGCATTCTAGAAGTCATCTCAGATTCTCAGCTTGGGCTAATAGGAAGAACCTGCCTCAAAATAAAAGGCAGGAAAGAGCAAACATTTTGTTTTGTTTTGCTTTGCTTTTTGGTACTACCTAGTATTTTTCTAAAACATCACCATCAACCTTAACATTTGTTTTAACTATTTATTTATGACACAAGGTGTCATGCATTCCAGGCTGGCTTCCCACTCGTGTAGCCAAGAATGAGCTTGAACTGATTCTTCTGCTGCCTCCACCTCATAAGTGCTTAAGGGCATTACTTCCACTTTTATGCAGTGCTGAGGATGAATCCCAGCTCCCTGTGGGTGCTAAGCACACAAACAAGCCAGTCTACCAACTCAACTACATCCCCGGGGGTTCCTCAGCATTGTGGTCACCTTGAGTGTGATGGATAGCTTACTGTTTTTGGGGATGGAGGGTGTTCTTTACAACTCCAGCCTCTGCCTCAGATAGGGTATCTCCTGCGCTTGGGACAAACAAAAGACTTCTCCGGACTCTGTGAAATGGCCTTTAAAAGGCATAATTTCTAGTTTGAAACACAGATTCTCAACTGTGAACTGTGAAAGAAGGCTACCCTGGGCTGCAGAGATAATGGAGTCGCCCCTCCAATACCCTCTTCTCGCCCCCGCCCGCCAAACTCTCCTGTTTCCAGATTCTGCAGTACAGCACATGTGTGCGAAGGAACGCGGGAGACAGTGAACAGAATGGGATGCAATCAGAGACCAGGGAAAGCCAGACAGGTTGGGCGTGAGTTTGTAAAGGAGATAGCAGAGCCTAAGCTGGAGCGTGTCCTACAGCCGTCCTGCCTGACCAGGCTGCAAAAGATAAATGGAAAGCCATGAGACGCTCCACAGTCTGCACAAAATCAAACAAAAGCAAAACACGGCTCTCACCTTAGCGGGAATGACAGAGAGTTTATTACAGAGACAAATGTGAGTGTCCGTGGACTAGAGATGCAGATTAAGGTATCCCAAGTCTCATATGAATATAGTCATAGTTTCACGGAAAGTTTGTGTAAGAGAACGAAGAAAGCTATTATCAAGACGCTTTGCGAATGCACTAGTGGCTGCATAGGCTAGATCTCTAACCTCTGTTATAGGTCCCAGACGCTAGAATTTTAAGTAAGTGGAAACTAGCTATCTGTATGTTCCAGGAGGATTTACCGAAGTCACACAAATGCTGGGTCTCACACACAGAGGTAGGCAATAAACAACATGTAGATGCTGTGCCCTGCACAGCTCCAGTGTTTGACCTAACTAGGTCAGCCAGGAAATGAAGAAGGGACAAACACAGATAACGTGGACACATGAACATAAAAACTGGAGTCTGATGAGAAGCCTCAGTACCTGGAAGCTCAGATTTTTTTTTTTTTTTATTTTATACAGAGCAAGGAAGCAGGTTTCGCTAATCTTGGTAGGAACAGTTCCTATTGGGGGGGGGGGCAGTCTTCTGGCTATAAAGAACCACAGTGAGAAAGCTATGGTAGACATTTTCAGCACACAGTCAACACTCACACTCAGACCCAAGGAAGGTTTTGCTATTACTCTGAACCTCACCCAGGAAAGGCATGGCCATTCCCCTGCACCTGAAACACTGGGTTTCTTGATATGGCCATCAGGACTTCATTTGCTCCCCACACTTGGGGAGCTAAAATGGCCCAAGACAGTTTCACTCTGCAGCTGCCACATTCCATCTCCCCACAGTCATTGAACTTTTAATTGCCAATAAGCCTTCTAGAATGGTTAATGTAGGTGCAGCCCCCCTCTGCTACAGAATCTTCAGTTAACAAACCACAGACATCTCAGCCAACACTTTGAGAAATGGTTTTAGGTGTGAAACCTGAGTCATGACATGCAGCAGACAGAACTTGGAGACAGAGACAGTACGAATGCTCCAGGTCCCTCCCTGACTGGTGCAGGATGGAGGACATGCTGACCCAGTCCTCCTGCTTAGCCAGAAGAAGGCCTGGCACTTTTACATCTCTTAAAACTTATACAATACTCCATTTCAAGAAGCCCTGGGGATACAGGAGGAGGGAGAGGACAGAAATTTTGACCCACAGAGCCAATCTCAGAATAGTTTTTCCATGCTACAACTCAAAGATATTGTCCTATAACTATCTTGGTATCAGGTAAACACCAGTGAGAGAGACCTGTTTCAGTATGCATCATTGTTGACTGCAATGTGGGCCTTGGTGGGCTCCTAGGATGCTACAGGTGCTGTAGCTATATGACTAGATGTGACCCACCCGCTTGCCAGTCTAAGTGGCCAAGGGGCCCAACCTCGAACAATACAGAACAGGCTAAGTCCCCAGACACTGTGGCTAGGGCAAAGTAGTAAACACAAGATTTTGCCCTGGACCTCAGTGGCAAGGTGCTATGTCCCTCATCCCCAAGATCTGCACGCTTACAGGGAGTCTACATGAGCTTCAGTATCCAGAGAAGTTAGCCAGGCTAGTCTATCCATCCCTTAGTCTAACTGGAACCAGTTGAAGCAGTTGTGATGCCCTTGGACCAGGAAGCCCCCTCAGCAGTAGGCAATCAATAATGGTGCGAGCCTTGGCCCAACCCCAGGATTGAGCAGGTCTAAAAGATTATGGGCTCTAGGTGTGATGCACTTTGGAGGGGCATTTGTAGCCAAAGCTGAACTATTCACAGTGACTCCAACCAAACTTAAGCAGAATCTTCCAGTGCCTAACCACAGTTGGTAACTGGATGAGGTATCTTGGCCTAGCTTCCCCAAGGGAAGAATGAGGTGGACAGGATACCCAGTTCATTTCATTGTATGAATATTCATATGAATAGAACAGTCTATGAACTGTCACGCTGAAGTGTTTGAGGATGTTGCTAGAATTCCTCCCATACAGGAGATGTAAAAAACCTCTACCCTCTCCTTTCAAGGTCCTAATAACAAATCCTGGTAAGAGCCCACCAAAGTCCATTCAGGGAACCAATGATTCTACTAGAATTACTTACAAGAGTAATGGGTAAGGGTTTGTAGGTAGGAGCTTGAACAGCTGTAAAGCAGCCACCCTGGAAAGGCTGCGCCCAGCATGAACGATGACTTCCTACTAGCTTCCTGCATGGAGTTCCCTCCCCGAATCCTTCCCCATCTATATACCCTTCCCTTCCCCGAAGCTACATGAAACTAGATATTACTGGAGAGGAGGAGAAGCTGGATATTTCAGTGAGGATTCTATGACCCTCACTGACAACTCCCTCTGTGAGGGAGCGTCAACAGCCAGCAAGCCGAGCTGGGACAATCTTAGGTAAGTGGGCACAGCTGAACTCATGGGCCTCTTGACTGAGAAGACAGCCCTGTGCAACAGGAGATGACCACAATTTACCTGTAAATACATGAAATAGTGGATTAATGAATGATAAAGACATAGGAATATATGTGAAAAAAACATATAATAAATAAATAATACAAATTTACTTTTTCTCCAAATATTTAATATACTTCAACTTTGTTTTCTTTTAAGATTTATTTATTTATTATGTATACAACATTTCTTCCATGTATGCTTGCATGCCAGAAGAGAGCACCAGATCTCATTATAGATGGCTGTGAGCCACCATATGGTTGCCGGGAATTGAACTCAGGACCTCTGGAAGAGCTCTTAACCTCTGAGCCATCTCTCCAGCCCATCAACTTTGTTGTATAGGTAAATATTGTCATGATAAAAGGTTTGTAAAGATTCAACTTTAGTCCATATATTACTCTCACAATTATATGTGTTCTAATTTTATTTACAAAGTTTTGCCTCGAGAAATTTCAGTTTTGATAAATAGACTTATTAACCTTTTTCTTTTTGATTTTTTTATGTTATGGAAAAGGCCTTATTCACTAATCAGCCTCTGACCTGTTTTACCCATTTCATGGTCTTGTTTTTGTAATTTTCCTGTTCCATTTGAAATTGATTTTGTATATGCCTAAAATGATGGTGCTAAAGGACCTTTATTTACTCATTAATTTATTCAGGAACACTTCTCAAGTCATCTATCCGGACAGGTTAACATAACAAGGACATCTCAAAATACATGGTGTATCCAACTCAAAAGCAACATGATTCATTGTGCAGCTTTCTGGTTCTCTTTCATAAACCAGGAAACCAAGTCATTAAAGTCCACGTCTCATTTGGTCTGTGCTTTACAAGTTTTCTGGGGGAATAATCACAGCCATAAGCTTGCTAAGCATAGAGGTCATCCCACCAGAGATTCCCCTAGCACAACCTAGAAATGGTGCTCACTGCTATGCTAAATGCCACTGGTTTGAACTGCGGGCAAAACTGAGAAGAGTTTTGGGGCTTCCTTCTTTCTTTCTTTCTTTCTTTCTTTCTTTCTTTCTTTCTTTCTTTCTTTCTTTCTTTCTTTCTTCTTATTTTATTTTACATACCTTGAAAGATAAGCACAAGCTTTCATGTAGCAACTGATGGAAGCAGATTCAGAAACCCACAGCCAAGCCCTGAGAAGAATTTTGTACCTGAGAAAGGTGAGTTAAAATACAAGGGTGTTTCACGAGTAGTCAACTTGGCCATACTTCTTTCAGTGTTGATAGTTTTTACATTGATTGCTTTCATTGTTGTGTGTGTAGATTTTTATTGTTGTTGTTTTCTGAGGGATAAGTTCCTCTCATGGAAATATACATATCTTTAATGTGTAAAGATTCTTACCTATGGAGAATTCCATGTGAACACTAGTGAAATTAAGATGCATATTTTTCTCCAGTATCCATGTTCTCTTCCAGTCAATACCTTCCACACATGAATAGGCATCATACTCACTTCTACTGTGTGCATACTTTTGTCTGTTGATTTTATTTTGTTACTATGTGGGATATTAAACATATAACCCTATGCATCTTTGATCTAATTTTGAAATTCTGCAACATACTTCTACAATGTGCAGAATCTTGCCTCTGTCTTAATTTTTCTTGTGTTTATTCAACACATCTCTTTGAATGAAGTCATCACACTGCATTTACTGTTTTTGATAAGCGATTGAGCTATTTTCCATTTTTGAGCTATTACAAAAAAACGGCTATGTACACTCTTGCACAATTTTGGTGGCTCTGTCTCTATGTCCTCATTTTCATGAACTATATTTCCAGATGGTAAGATAATTTAAGTCATTGATACACACACTCCCAAGACAGTTCTACCAATTTATACTCCCATAAGCAATGGAAAATGTTTTTAGTCCCATGATAACAGGATATATTCATCCACTTTTTAGTAAATTTTAATATGACTATAAATTTAAATATTTAAAAATTTGTAATATTTAACCTGGATGCTAGGAACTGGTCTACACTTCCACCCAGAACTCTTTCACAATAGGTAGCCTGGGATTCACAATTACTGTACAATAGGATATTATCTCATCATGCCTGCATCAGACAAGGTCACTCTAAGATCATAATAAGACGAGAGAAACCCACACATCATAATGTTGTTCAAGCAATCCACAAAACATCAACTGTCTTCTCTCCTGACGAATGGAAACAACTGTTGCAAATATAACTTGTCCTCGCCCTATGCTGCTCTCTGTGTGGATAAGATAACAGTTGTTCACAGCAGTGTTGTAGATCAAAACCACAATGACATAGCATCTCATGCCTGTTAGAATCTATCACCAGATAAAAATAGTACATGCTGGCAAGGATGCAGAGACAGGGACAGTCTTAAAAATTGCTGTTTATTGGTAGAGGATTAAATTCCAAGTGAATGTATATTGTTGAAACAAACATGGCCATGTCAAGGACCCAATGCCTCAGACCCAGGGCAATGGCAAAGCCTTCTTTTGGTCAAGGACAGAGACTGACTGTATATGCAAAAAGTATCAACCACAACTTCCAAGAATGCAGTCCAGCACTGCCATCTATACAGACCCACTACCAAGGCTAGCTCGCCCACCTCCTCATTCAGTTGTAATAAAGCTGACTCCTTGTTCAGTGATATATAATAAACGTCCTAAGCTTTCAGCCTTCCATTGCAGTTCCATCGGAGCTCACTACACAACAGATCCCAGCTTTTCTGTATGTGTGAGTCATTTCTTCATTCCCCATCACCCCAGTCAGGTCGATCCTAATGCCTTGCAGGTTGTTGCAGAAGGGAGAAATGCAAATTAGCACAGCATGTTACCCTGCAATCCCACCACAAGGTTATTTATCCAAAAGAAATGGAATAAGCAATCAAATGCTTATGTTCAGGCCCATAATTACTTCAGTACTATTTACAATAGCCAAGATATGACATCAACCACGGTATTCATCACTTGATAGATAAATAAGTAAATAAATAAGTGTGCTATATATATGCACAATGGAATATTATTCACAAAAATCGTATCATTTATGGCGATGCGGATATAACTAGAGGCACTATGTCAGGTAAAATAAATCAAGTAAGAAGACAAAAGGTACATGCTTCCTCTCATCTGTGGAAACCAAGTGAGTTGAGAACATAGAAATACAGACTGCAATGGGGTCACGAGAGAGATAACAGTGAAAGGAAGTGATGGAGGAAGGTCATTGGTTAA
>NC_022010.1:46045267-46047271 GCF_000317375.1 Microtus ochrogaster
TGCTCCAGTGTGGGTCTCTGTCTCTATCTCCATCCATCACCAGATGAAGGTTCTATGGTGATATGCAAGATATTCATCAGTATTGCTATAGGATAGGGTCATTTCAGGTTCCCTATCCTCAGCTGCCCAAGGAACTAACTGGGGATATCGCCTGGGGCACCTGGGAGCCACTCTAGGTTAGAGACTCTTGCCAACCCTAAGGTGGCTCCCTTAACTAAGAATTGTGCTTCCCTACTCCTCTATCCAACCTTGTTTTATCCCCAATCATCCTGTTTCCCCAAGTTCCCCCCATCCTCCCCTTCTCCCTTTTCTCTCCCCTTCTCCCCCTACCCCCATCCCACCCCACCCCCAAGATCCCAGAACCCTCCCCCCTTCTGGTCCCTCTACTTTTTACTTCCCTCTGGCAAGTCCCACTTTCTTAAACTCAAATCCAAATCCACTGGACAAACTTTAAGCAGTTTAACAGGTTTGACCACCTCTCTGCCTGCCAGTCCCTACCTAGAGCACTCTTCCTTGCTGCTAGAATAACAAACACAACTCATTCAATCACACGCTTCTCTGGTGGCCTTTGGCTAGAGGACACTGACAACAGCTTCTTATAATGTAAAATGCAAGGGAAAAGCAGGACACATTTCCATATTTTAATACTGCTTTTCTAAAACAGATCAAATTTTTTAGAATGATCCTAAGAAAAATATAGCAAAGTCATGTACAAACAGTTTTATGGAGAAAAAAAGAGGTGTCAATTGTTAGAAATAATCCTTAAGAGAAGCCTCTCTGCCTACGGAAAATAACTTCAATCAGACCAGATTAAACCAAATCAAAGATGACCACGTTTAATGAATGCACACTCCCTGGTGGCATGGAAGCATGGTGGGGGAAAGACAAAGAGGGGGAGTCCATGCAAACCCTGAGATCACGTGTTCCTTTTTTTTTTTTTTTGGTGCGAGCCTAATAGCCTGTGGGAGTGGTCCTGACCCTCCCCGGGGAGGGGTCAGCACTTGGCGGTTTCCCGGAGGTGGTGTCTGGACCAAGGCAACTCGCAGGAGGAGGGGGCTTAGGATGGATACCAGGGACTGGGATGATGCTTCCAATCATCCCAGACTCCTTGGATATAGGGGTGTTAGAGGGCTGGAGTCTCACTTCCCATCAAACATCCCAGAATTTTTGGATATAGGAGTATCGGCTCAAGTCTGGCTACTTCCTGCAGCAGGCATGGGGTGACAAGGGAGCAGGGAGAGCTGAAAGTTGGTGGGTTCATGCTCAGCAAGAAGTGTGGCTGGAGTGGCATCCGGTTTACTGTCATCTTGGAGTTCTCAGGCAGCTGCTTTTTGAGGGAGCTGAGAAAGCAGGTGGATAGGAGAGAAAATATTGTTATTCTTGGTGCTATAAAATGGGGCTAGACATGGAAGTCATTAACTGCCACAAAGAATGGGACAGAGAGGTGCCCTGGTTGTATAGGTGAGGCTCGAATGTGTAATTGGGATACAATGGCATATAAAACCAGATTTTAGTTTGTAGGTGTCCTTGATCCCGGAGAGTTGGTACCAATGGTGAAGGTCCAAGAGCTGGTGCAGGTGTTTGGCATTATCTGGAGAGTGCTTTGTGAGTTGGTCTTGGCCCAGGCAGCAGAAACTGGATGAGGTTAACATAGCAGAACTTTTTCTTGGAACCTGTAAAAGAACTGGAACAGATTTACATTTTGGTGTCATAGCAAAAGGCTATTGCTTTAGGTTAAAAGGTATGAACATTTTAGAAGACAATTAAAGGGAATTGGGAACTCTGAATTTTAGAGATACACCTGTTAGTCCTGGATTACGAAGCCTGTTAAAGAGGCACACCTGTGTGTATTTTAACAGGAAACTATTAAATGTCATGGATGAAGTAGTAAGTTAACAATATCTTAAATTATCAAACGCCATTAGACAGATCTGGGAGGGATAGATGAGCAAAAATGAGACCTCTTTTTAGTTATGCAGCCAATCCCAAATCTTCTCCTTAGTC
>NC_022010.1:46048431-46075552 GCF_000317375.1 Microtus ochrogaster
CTCCAATCCAAAAGAAAACCAGAAAGATGAATTGGTAACTATCAGACGCTCTACTCAAAAGAAGACCCCAAATTTCCTCTTCTCTGTCATCATCATTATCTCCACTGGCATTGATTGTTTTAAGGCATGTGCCTTGGAAAACAAAGAAGGAAGGGAATGCAAAAAAAAAAAAAAAAAAAAAAGGAACAAACGCTCATGCAGTGAAATCTTTAAAAACCATCTCTTTAAAATCAGAAAATAAGATCAAAATTAGTGCTCTCTCTATTTTATTGGCATCTAAAATTACCTGGTGCAAGCAAGAAGGAAACACAGAACACACAACAAACCCTCAGAAGAGTATAGGAGGGGGGGGTGTACAGGCCTGGTGAGGTCGGTATGCAGAGAGAGAAAGAGCTGAAGATGGTACCTCGAGCTTTTAAAGGCTACCTAATGCATGCGCACAGGGGGATGAGGTGATTATGTCAATCACAGATGATAGAGTTCACACATGCATGCAAGGGCTCACACAGTTGTGTCAGATGTTGGTGATGCAACCAGCCACACACGGGTCATGCAGGGTCCTTTAAGATCCCCCGAGGCCATTAGTCACTTCTGCCTGAGGGCACTAGTGGCCCTAGAACCCAGAAGTGTCAGCCATGCCTCATGGCTGAATCATTACATTCCACTCTTTGTTTATTATAAAAATTTGGGGGGGTTGGGGTCTTTAATGGATGGGAATGGAGCATCATAAAGTCTGTTGTGACTGCTTCCTGCTGATTCTGTGGGCATTATCAGGTCTCTTGAGACTGCTTTTTGATGATTTTTGAGGGAGTCAGAGAGTTGAGATGCTGACCATCTCAACTTGTTGGGGTGGCTGATTACCTGTGTGTTTTTTTCCAGGCTCCGTGGAAATGGCTGGCTGGCAGCTTGGACCTTGCAAGATGCTGGAAAGGCAGAAAATTAAGACTGGAAAATATTTTAGATCCTGGTGATTAAGGAAGTAGAGTCCCAATATGGAAGAGAGAGGGGTGTTTTTGGAGGGTGGAGGAGGGAATTTCCCAGGGGTTCCCAAGACCAGGAATAATAAGGAAATAATTAAATGATACTTATTCTGGGCGAGTCTGGTCTATTTAGATATGTCCAATTGGCTCCCTGGAGCTTATGAAAAAATGTTTGAAAAGAAATAAATTTTAGGCATATTAAAAGCTTATGATTATGATGGTATAGTGTTGGAATAGAAGATGGTGGAGAGAAGGGAGGAAAAGAAGGGGAAATTATTAGAAAGGGGAATTATTAGACCCCTCAATGTTTTAACTGAAGCAAATCTTAAGGCACTTGTTCTCTTTAGCATCATGGTATTACCTTACCATGCAGGAAACACTGCTGCAGTCAGTGATAAACCTGTCATGTTAAAGTCTGTTTTGTGAGTTTTTGGAGTCTAGAACTGTGAATGTCCCCAAACTCATTATTGTTTCTTACCACCTGGGCTTTTGGGAATCCTTGTACCTCTGGCTCTGTGTTTGATGATGGTCCCTGTAATAACAGCTGAGTGGTTAACTGGAAATTTAAGTATGACGTTGGAGATATAGAGAGGTTGGTAAAGTAGATAGGAGAAAGAGGAAGAGGGAGAGTATATGGAGTTTTGGGCAAATGAGAGTTGAGTACAGTGATGAAACTTTTATTTTTCTGGAACTGGAGAAGGGAGGCTGATCTTGGTGCCCTCTGGAACTTAAGGGTGCAGAGACCTGTTTGAGTTACCATATATGAGGGGGTATTTTGAGCTGGAAGAGTAAACGGTTTAAGGTGAGACAGGTGGATCCAATGAAAGAGTCCCTCAAGCTAGGCAGCTGTGGGAATTACAAGAATTACTTTAAAGGGGCCCTGGCATTTATGGGAAAGTGGGGAGGGGCATTGATCTGGTGAAGAGAATAGTACCTGATCTCTTTTAATTGGCAGTGGGCATGAATTAGCACATGGTTGAGGTAATGAGTAGTCAGTAAAATCCCATAATAGGGAGCGAAGATGGGATAACAGCAGAATCAGAAGGTGATCAGGAAGGGGAGCAGTTTTAGGTGAGAGGCCAGGGGTTAAAACTGGCCACCCATACATGAGTTCAAAGGGCAAGATGGAAAGGGAGCTTTTGGGTAGAACTCTATGCCCAGAGGCAAAAGTTTTACCCAGTCAAGGTAAAGCTCCTGTAACATCTTAACAATTTTTAAAGAACAGTTAGTTTGTTCTGCTTCCCTGAAGACTGAGGGTGGTATGGGATATGAAAATGCCAGGGAATGTTAAGAGACTTAAATAAAGTTTAAGAGATCTGGGAGGTAAACTCCGGGCCATTACCCAACTGAAGAGAGGTTGGGATTCCAAACTGGGGGATAATTTCTTAAAGAGGAACATTGGAAACTTTCTGGGCCCTCTTGTTAGTGGTGGAAACTCTTCAATCCATCCAGATATGGTGTCCACCAAAGCCAGGATATATTTAACTTGTCTGACTATGGGCATATGAGTAAAATCAAGCTGCAAGTCAGTTCCTGGAAGGGAGCCCCCGGCCTGGTGGGTGGGAAAAGGGAAGCTATGATATTTGGTCTTGGGATCTGACTTTTGACAGATTTTACAAGAGGCAGTGATAGCTTTTAAGTCCTCAGGGGTGGGCTGGAGGTGAGCCTTGACAAAATAAAACAGCTTTGCTAATAGGATGAAAGAGCTGCTGTAGGTAGGACAGAGTTTGTTGGGTGTCAGATGGTGTATGCAAAAATGTGGGCTGTAGTGTATGAACCCCCTGAGGTGATTGAGGTAGGTTTGGACTCTGAATGCTGCTGTCCTAGTTGCTTGATCAGCCCAGTTATTTCCCTTGTAAATAATAGAATTGTCAGTCTAATGAGATGAACAGTGAATAATTCCTATAGCCTTGGGGAGATAGGAGACTTTTAACAGGTCCATAATGTAACCAGGGTTAGTTATGGATCCTTTTATTATAAGAAGTAAGAAGCCCCCGCTCCTTCCAGATAGCTGCGTGGGACAGGAGGATATGAAAGGCATATTTGGAGTCTGTGTAAACATTTAAAGATTGTCCCTTTGCTAACTGGAAGGCACGGAGAAGGGCTAAATTCCACCTGATTAGTGGTATGGGCAGGGAGTGCCTGTGCCTCCACCACCCCAGTATCTGACACTATGACAAGGCCTTCTCTACGGGTCCCATCACATCAAAAGGAGCTGCCATCTGTGTACCAGATATAAGTGGCCTGGGACAGTTTACCCTCCTGCATAAGTGAGGGGTGGGGCAGTAGATCCTTTAAGGTTTCTATGAAGGAATGAAATGGGAAATAATTGATGTTAGGTTGAGGTAGAAGATTTGAGATATTAAGCAGTGGGCAGGATTGGAAAGTGAATGTGACATCTTCTTCTAGTGCCACCTGGAGGGAAAAAATTCAGGAAGGGGGTAAGGTTTGTAAGCCTCTGTAAGTTAAGAGATGGGACAGATTTTGGTGGGAGAAGACAGTGGTGGGTGACCCGAAGGTTAATTTCTTTGACTCACAAATAAGAAGCTCAGTGGTTGCTAAAGTGTGCATGCAGTATGCCCAGCCCTGAGTGGTGAGGTCCAGCTTCTTTGACAGGTATGCTACAGGTGCAAAGGAAGGTCCCAGCTGATGCCCTAAGACCCCAAGGGCATATCCCTCCTTCTCTGTTACAGAGAGGGAAAAAGGATGAGTTAAATCTGGGAGATGAAGAGCTGGGGCCTGGATAAGGGCCTGCTGGAGTCTCTGGAAGGGTTTAGTAACCGGATAGAGAAGGGGCTCATGCAGAGAGCTGGAGTTGGCTCATATAAGGGGCAGGTAAGGAGAGAAAAAGAGAGGATCCAGGAACACAGGAAGCCAGCTATTCCTAGGAACAATAAAACCATTTCTTTTGTAGGAGGAACTGCATTAGCTTTTTCCTGTCTAGGGTAATAGCTTTTTGGCTTGGGGTAATAATTAATCCCAAGTAAATAACCTGAAAGGTAGACAGTTGAACCTAAGAAAGTGAGACACTATAGCCCTTTTTCGGATAGGAAATTTTAAAGAATGGAGGTATTAGTTTTGCTTATCTCCAAGGATAGACTGCAAAGTAAGATATCATCTATATACTGTATGAGTTTAGAGTTAGGGAGAGTTAGAGTTAGAGAGTAGATCAGAAGTAGATCAAATAGGTATGGGCTCTTCCGGAATCCCTGAGGAAGGATGGTCCAGGTGAGCTGTGTGGAGAGGTGAGTGTCAGGGTCAATCCAGGTTAAGGCAAAGGTATTTTGAGATTGAGAGCTGAGAGGAATAGAGAAAAAAGCCTTCTTAAGATCTAGAACTAAGAAGTGGGAGGTTTTGGGGGAGATAGTAGAAAGAAGTGTGTAAGGATTAGGCACTATAGGATGAAGAGGGACCACTGCAGAGTTAATGAGCTGGAGGTCTTGAACCAGACAATAGGTTCACTAGGTTTTTTAATAGCAAGTATTTTTAACACAAGCCCCTATGGTTGGGGGCTGTCCCCCCATTTCTACAAACACCAGAAGATTTCAGGGAGCTCAAAGGTCAATTCCTTGAGTTCAGAGGAGAAATGGTTAAACTAACCAGAATGGGGAAACTCACAAACTGAAGCCGGTGGTGTGCATAGAGGTCATGCTCAGGCAGATGGGACATGTGGTTGTTGTGGAGAAAATACCTGGTTCTGGATTCCGACCCCAGGAGAAGGGCAGAAGAGCTTCCTGAGTCTCACAGCACCAATGAAATTATCTGGTGCTAGTTAGAAGGAAACACGGAACACGCAGCAAACCTGCTTAGGAGTTTATTGGGGTGGGGGTGTACAGGCCTGGTGAGGTCAGTATGCAGAGACAGAGGGCTGAAGATGGCATGTCCAGCTTTTAAAGGCTGCCTAGTGCATGCTCACAGGGGGATGGCGTGGTTATGTCATACGCAGATGACTGAGCTCATGCATGCACACAAGGGCTCATGCAGTTGCGTCAAACATTGGTGATGCAACCATGCTGCACATGAGTCATGCAAAGTTCTTTAAGATCCCCTGAGGCCATTAGGAACTTCTACCTGAGAGCTTGTCGGTTTGTGGGTGCGTGCATGGCCCTAGGACCCAGAAGTGTCAGCCGCGCTGTGTGGTTGAATCATTAGAGCATCCTTGCCAGCTTATTAATATTTAGAACAAAGTTTCTAAAACTTTTAGCAACATTGTGTCAGTTGCTTAGTACCAAATGTTCCTACTTGTCTTCCCAAAAATTTATTCCATAAAATAGCAAACATTCAAAAAAACATGAAATTAAGAGAAGAAAACAAATCCTCTGCAAGATAGAATCTAGATTGGCAGACCAAGGGAAAGAAGCAAGAGTGGCCTGGGTGTGAGATCTGTTGTAGAGGAGATAGATCTACAAATAAATAGTCCCTACCTAATACACAAAGGCCTGGGCACAAGCAGTTAGACAAACTCTGGCGGACAGACAAATATGGCAAGGGGCCATAGATAAATAATAAAGACAGCGAACTTCTCACTTCTTCCTCTCTGAGACAAAGGCGAGGCTTTTGTCCTCTGACCACTGACCTAGCCTCCAAATTCAAAGTTAGAGCAGGTTTCATTAGAACTCTGGGCCTAACAGCTTCCTCCTGTCTTTCTTTAAAGTGACCAATCCTAAATTCAGGCTGCATTCCAACACACCAAAGGTAATTCAAAACCAGAGCCCTAAGGGAGAAACCAGACAGCTTCCTCCATTTCGCAGGGCTTTAGTACTTAATTGTTTGCCTTGCTGTGCGCCAACCTTGAAGCTTTTCTCTAACAGTTGACTCTGCTGCTACTTCTGAGATTTTCTCCCTGCAGATACCTGTTGTGCTGCGATTATTGGTTTCTTTTTTGACTTTTTTAGTTTGTAGAGAAAACAAACCCAATCCAAGGTCCTTAGATGGCACCAAAATCACAGCTAAAATCATTGTGGATTTACTGTAGTCAATCGCCACTTATTTTAGTTCTGTTCACTCTGACATTCATTCGTATCCCTCCCTACCCTCAATAAGAACAATGTTTTACTTTGGATGTAACCTGCAACTTTGTAATAGTGAATATATGCTTATGCTTAGTGGGGAGACCAATACACAGGCACATTTTTGGCATGTTTCTTTCTATCTATATACCAACATTACACATTTAATCACAGTGCTTTCTGTTTGCTATCTGTGCACCAGCATTAAATACAAGAGCATTCAGCACTCAGAGAAGCACTAAGAATATGTTCCGAGTCTGATAAATATTTACTTGTTTATTTTATGTAAATTGGTACCATTATCTGCAAGTACAACTTTATGCTAGTAGAGGGCATCAGATCCCACTATAGATGGTTGTGAGCACCATGTGGTTGCTGGGAATTGAACTCAGGACCTCTGGAAGGGCAGGCAGTGCTCTTAACCACTGAGCCATCTCTCCAGCCCCCATGTTCTGTATCTGTCTTCTGAGTCTGTCATAACAAAGTACCACAGCCTGGGTGGTTTAAACAACAGAAAGATATTTTCCTATAGTTCTGGAGGCTGGAAGTCTGAGATCAGGGTGCGGGCAAAATTTCTCCTGAGACTACTCTCCTTGTCTTGTACATGTCTGCCTTCTCATGCCCCATTTCTCTGTGTGTACTTGATTCTGGTGTCTCTCACTGCATCTGAATTCCCAGTTTTTACCAGCACTTCAATGAGATTGGGTCGTACAATCACCTTTCTTCTAGACCCTCTCTCAATCGCCCCTCCGTTCTGAGGCTCTGGGTGGTAAAATCCCAACATGTGCATTTGGAAGGACACAATAGTGCATGAGAAAAAAGTTATCTGAAGGAAGAAAGGGAGATATGACAAATGTCAAGCTAACTCACTGTGTTCAGTAGAATTCAGCTGCTGCTATCTAAACAAAGGATATTCTGTGGGTATCATGCAAAATTCTAATTATAAATCAGTCACTTGAACTTCATAAACATACCATAATTCAATAAACAAGACTCTATAATGAGTGTTATATAACTGTAGTTGTTAGACCTGCATGTTACTTTGTAACCTTTATGTCAGCTCTGTTTTAGTTGGGGATCTATTGTTAAAAACGTTCAGAGTTCACCCCATTCCATTTGCTAACAAGTCCATGATCTCTTGGTTCTCTGGAACATGATTCAGTAAGCCCTGATGTGAATAATAATTTTCTGGGTCCTTGATAGTGGAAAAACACAAGCCTGGCCTCAACACTTGAAAGACAGTTGAACTGAAGAGGGAGGGGGAAGGGGGTGGGGGGAGAAGGAAGGAGGGAAGGGAGGGAAATGGGAGGAGGGGAGGAGAGGGAAATTTTATTTTTAAGTAAAAAAATAAATAAATAACTAGAATTCTAGAGATACAAAAAACAAAACAAAACAAAAAGATAGTTTAGATGAACTTCAAACCTTTGGCTACAGCTCTCTTAGAAGTGTTGAATATAGATAGTGTCCATTTCTGGTGTTGACTCTGGCTATGACAACTTGGCTTTCCTTCCCAAACAAATGACACAGTGTTCTTGTCCCGCTGCCCAGTTATGACTAGAATCAGCAAGATGATCTGGCTTATTATTAATAAATATAGCTTATGTATTAATAGACACAGATACTGGCTCTTGATACTAGTTTTGACGCTGATTATTCTAGGACAATTTATTCAGATTTTGGATGGAATGTTCAGCATAGTCTTACTTCAAGAAAGCATCCTAAACCAGGCATAGTGGCGCATGCTAATCCCAGCACTCAGGAGGAAGAGACAGGGAGATCTTTGAGTTTGAGGCCAGCCTCTCTACATAGTGAGTTCCAGAACAGCCATAACTCATTCTAGTGCTTGTTCTCCATGGCTTGGTGTGCATCTGATTGAAGGACCTACCATTATTCATATTTTGAAGTATTCTCCCATTCAATTTAAACTTTCACTTATTCTGTTTTACAAGTAATTTTGCTTCTCTCTTTCATTTTCTTCACTTTTCACATGAGAATAAAATCTGTATCTTCTTGTGCTTCCTGTGGTTTCCCTTGTGTACCTTATAATTTAGTTCTTCCTTGACTCCTCCATCCCTCCCATAACTGTCACAAGCAACCGTTTCATATCCTGTCTTTTCTGACCATTGTCTCCTTTTAATTGGCCATCCTAGTGGGTTTTGGCCATGGTTTCTGAGGGTTTATATTTTCATTGTGTTCCATCTTATTTTGAATTATATCATTAACTTGTCTTTTTTTCATGTTGGAGTATTATGTTACACCCATCCTCTGCTTTGGAGAACTATTTCCCAAGTTAGTGTTAGTTGGCAGGGAAGCTTTTTTCTTGTTTGTTTTTTTAGCTTAGCATTCTGTTCACCCCATTCTTCTCTAATGTATCTCTCTTTGGGTGCCCTAATTATACAATTATTTTGTTAGTCGTATTGAAGTGAGTTGGGAATTTTCTCAGTTAGAAGGAGGAGCTGCACAAGAGGCTGTCACTTTCCACATTCACAGCACCGTTGTAAGGTGTGTGCTTCTTCTGGTGCCAAGGCTCGCCTCAGTTTCTGATCTTGGTCACAAAAGCTCTCACCACCAGTTCTATGCTTCTGTGGTTCTTTCTAACCCTCAGAGGAGAAAACTTCACCAAGAGATCACATTCCCAATGTGTTCTCAAACATGCCTTTCCAGTAAAGGTGCTGTTTTCTTGAGTGTATCCCTGCCCTGGGCGTCCCCTCACTCCCAAATTTTCTACATTGACTGCCTTTCTCTCCCACTGCACTTCCACCGCTCAGCTACCGCAGTTCTCACTAGGGATAGCTCTCGCTCTTTGGGGAGTAAATATTTGCTTTTAATTTTTGATATCAGCTCTTTCTGAAATCCCACTCTGCATCTCATTCTGAGATACACTCATGGCCATTTTGAGGCTTTCTGCAACCATACTGCTGGGTTTACTTACACACACACTCTCTCTCTCTCACACACACGTGTGTGTGTGTGTGTGTGTGTGTGCGTGAAAGAGAGAGAGAGAGAGAGAGAGAGAGAGAGAGAGAGAGAGAGAGAGAGAGAGAGAGTTATTATACAGAGTGCCCAAAGGAAATATGGGAGAGACCGCACAGTATAACAGATACCATAAAGCACAAGCATTAAAATACATACTTCATAAGTGTGAGGAAATCCCTCTAGAAGACAAAACTCCATCCTATGTTTCCTCCAGAAATAGTTCAGGAAGTGGTAGCAAAGTTGTGCACATAATACAAAGAGGCAAGTGTAGTGAGCCAGACAGGATCGACATTACAAGATGGCGCTGACATCCTGTCTTGTTGGTAATAAACAACCCCATATTTGGCTAAGCCTTTGAGAGCTGCGTGTCCCCCGCTTCCCGCATGCGCGGTGGATAAGGGTCCTTGGGCCTATCACAATGCAATCTGGTGTCAGCTGATGGTGGCAGCCAATCACAGGGCGACCCATGTGCCAATTCCCGATATAAGCAGCTGCCTTAGTGCTCTCGGGGCCTCTGTCTCTGTCTCTGTCTCTGTCTCTGTCTCTGTCTCTGTCTCTCTCTCTCTCTCTCTCTCTCTCTCTCTTCCTGCTCTCCCTCGCTTTCTGCCCCTCGCTTCCTGCCCCTCTCGTTTCCTCCCCCTTCGCTTCATGCTCTCCTTCAACCAAGGGCACTCCAATTAAAGCGTGATCTGAGAAGAATCCTCGTGTGGTGGTTGTTCTTCCTCGCTGGTCGAGAAGCCCCGCCGCAGGCAAGACTTCAAAATTGCCGTGGAGACTAGAAGAAACCAGGTGAATCTGTAGTTCCAGGGAAGAAATAAGGAAAGTCATGGAGTCTTCATCGGACTTATTTTCCTGGCTCCTACCAGAAATTCTTGAAAAAGTTAAGCCATTCATCCCGACTTCAAATAGCAACTATAAATATACAAGGAGAAAGGGAAGAAAAGAGTGGAGAGGAAGAGAGGAGAATAATTGGCCTGGCTTGTGTAGAGTTGTAATTATTAGATAAAGGAGGGTAACTAAACGTTTTGTTTCTTCTCTTTTTCCTTCTATATCTGAGGTACAGGTTGTGGTTTAGCTATTAGTAGAATTTCCTGTAGGAACCAGGAAAATAATAGTGCTAAAAAAATCATGGCTTTCCTTATGCAAACTCTTTATTTTCTGGAATCACAAAACATATATTTTAATTTTAGCCTTGTATAGTAGTTATGTTGTAGATTTATTTTGCATTTCTTTATGACTGGAAAGGAAACCTTTTAAACTTATGAAATTGCATGCGTCAATGTGCTGTGGTTCTTTGTAGGGCCAAAACTGAATCTGACTAAGAGGAAAACTATTACAATGGAATCTGTCCACTTTAGAGTCTGAATTTTCCAACTATCAAAATACTGTTAGTTCATAGCATGAAGGCTTACTGATGCTCACAGATACTGTTGTTATGATATGATGATCATTGTGCTTAATCCTAAGACATACATGAGCAACTGCTATGTTTATAGACAAAACTTTTTTGTGTCTCTACTCAGTGTTCAAAAATGTGATGTTATAGGTAGAAAATAATTCCCTTTAAAACACCAGAGAGACATGATAAAACAAAATTGTTATACATGATAAAACAAAATTGTTCAATATTGTTCTTCATACTAAATCAATTCAGTAAAACAAGTATTTATTGTGCTTCATCTTTTTCTTTCTTGTTTTGGGGGTGGGGTAGGGAAAGTGTTCAAGACATGGTTTCTTTGTAGCTTTGGAGCCTGTCCTGGAACACACTCTGTAGACTAGGCTGACCTTGAACTCACAGAGATCCACCTGTCCCTGTCCCCAAGTGCTGGGATTAAATGGCCTGTGCCACCATCACCCACGGGCCTCTCTTTCTGTTTAACCTAGAATGAAAATTCCAGTCCTGTCTTTCTATCTATCTATCTATCTATCTTTCTTTCTTTCTTTCTTTCTTTCTTTCTTTCTTTCTTTCTTTCTTTCTGTCTTTCTTTCTCCTGTCTTTGTTCCTTCTTTTTCCTTCCTTCCTTTCTTTTCGTTTTTTAAATTCTTTTCTAAGACAGGGTTTCTCCATATAGCCCTAGCTGCCCTGGAACTCACCGTGTAGACCAGGTAGTCTTAAACTCACAGAAATCCACCTGCCTCTGTCTCTCTAGTTCTAGGATTAAAGGCATGTAAGTTTCATATTTACATCATAACCTAGATATGAGATATCATTACCCATGAAACCTTGATAATAACAGTTATAGTTTCCAGAAAAGCAATCCAAACTTATCATTGTCATTTGAGTTGTCCATGTTGCTGACCATGTTCCTCTAGAACTTTTACCATGGAGATCACAGGACTTTTTCATAAATTTGGTTGTTGGTGGTTAACTGACACTGATTATCCATCAGCCTGTAATAGTGACAACCTGTGCTAACTTGTTCATTATTGACTGATATTAAAGATTTCCCTTCCAAGAATATGAGCACTGCCATCTTTACTATCAATGAGAGATCTCTAGGTGGAGGTACTATGATGGTAGCTGACCCAGTGTAGTTTGCGTATCTAATGGCATCATTTTCTGGGGCACCTATGGGAGTCATGGTTCAGCGCTATTGCCTCAGATGTTCAGAAGAGGTTCATGACGAAAAACAGATCACTGTGGAAGAATCAGTGATCGAAGAGATCTTTGTAGTTGAAAGGTCTTCCATGACTACTAAATCTAAGGTCCTGGGCAATATATGTGGGTATTTTATAGACTATTCAGAAATTTCTTCCTAGAAGGAGAGCTATAACTTCAGAACACTGAATTGATAGGAATTGTTGAACTCATGCTTTTATAAAAAGAGCTTTAATAACATATGGAAATAATGTTAACAGAATAAATATTGATAGTATATAATACAAAGATAAAATATATATAAACAAATTCTTTAGAATTAGAATTTTTATGCTAGGTTAAATTTCTTTACAAATTGAATTGTTGATAAAACCAAAAGTTATTTAGACTCATAAATATAATAATTAAATATAAAAGCAATTTATTGAAAATAACTTCCTTAATATAAATGAGACCAGTTATTTAAAGTTATTTAATGTGTCTATGCAAGAATATTAGCAATTGCTAACATAAGACAGTCCTTCAGCATTTTGGCTAAGCTAAGTAGATGGGAACAAATGAATTTTGTAATCTCTATGTTGCTAATTATTTAGGCTCTTCCTGAACTTATGCCCAATGTCACACAGTGTTCTCTTATCATAATGATATCGTCTAACTTAGTGGGAAGGGGAAAAATCACTTGGGAAAATTAATTAAGCATCCTTCAAAGTCATTTCCTTTCTCATAATCAACTCTGATGTTTTTAGAGTGCCCACCATACTGAAGGGGTTCACTCCTGAGCAATGTACCACAAAAAGGTTCTAGAGGATGAGGGTTAAGACATCAGTTATACATTGAAAGAAGGATATTTGTGGGAAAAGGTGTCAGCAAAATAAAAAAAATTAATATCTTCATCTAGGTATTATCTTGGGCAATTTTAAGATAAAACACAAAAAGAAGTGAAGAATATATGATCTATCTGATTCTGAACTTTACTTGAAAATAAATGATAGATAGATAGATGATGGATAGGAATAATATGTGTTTGGATAAAAAATTAAACAGTGATTTTTTATAATAATCTTATGGTATAAGGACTATGAATCTAGAAAAGAGGTAGTGTATAGAGAATTTAGATTTGAATCAAATTAGATTTAACCAGATCTAGATTTGAATCAAAAGCACAGCAGACAATTTCTTGATGATTGTTCTCTGTGTTCTAACTTTATCTGTGTCTCACTTTTTCTCTCTGCAGATTCTCTACCTTGTGACTACATGGTCAAATGAGTTACCTTATCATATATTCTTCATTTTAGCAACCAGCAAAACCTGGCCCATTCTATCTGAATTTTACTTCTCCAGTACTATATAAACTTCAGTTAGCCTGGGAAGTCAGAGATGCACCACTGGAGCAATAGCAATGGCTCTGAAACACGGTGAGATCACATATTATAAACATTCCTGCAGGGATTTACAGGAAAAGTTTATTTTTTTTAAAAAAGGTGAGTATAGATGTCTGGAAAATGTCTATAAGACTGATAGATCTGTTCAGTGTACAGAGATCTTTTGCAATACAGATTTATTTGCATTAGAAACACTAGCAAACTAGATGCACTCCATCCTATCACTCCAGAACAAAATTCATTTATATTCTGCCAACAAAAGCAACAAAAGCAGACTTTGGATATTCTCAAGACGGAAATCACAATTTCCCCTCTAAAACTGACATAGCAAATGACTACAAATCAATCAATCTAAAACACCAGAAATTTATTTTTCAAATTTTAGAGCCCAGATTTCTATTTCAAGGTTGGTTGAACCCCAGCAGGTTTGGGTCCTTTGGGAGACAGTTGGTGGGAGCTAGTTCTGACTGAGAACTTACTCTCAGAGTCTGACAGCTGTTGTGATGCTCAGCATTCCTTGGCTGGTGGATGCTTCTCTCTAATCTCTACATTTGTCTTTTCCCTTCATTTCTCCTCATCTATCTTGTACACGGTTAGTCTCGTTGAACTCAATTCAACTCCAGGCACACCCCAGAACTTTGAATTTGGGAGGAGCATCAAGATACACCCCTATATAGTATCCACAAGACTTCCTTTGCAATGAACTTAGACCTTCCTGTCCCACTTTTCTCCCCGAGTCTATTTATTACTTGTATGTGAAACTATTTCCCTGTGGGTGGCACCATTCTCATCTATAAATACTAATATCTATCAATTGTTATGAATTGGGTTTGTTTCTCTGCTGGTAATAGTTTTTTCTTCTGTATGGAAGTCTGTCAGTCCCACCTTCTGCTGATGGTTCTTTTTCTGAGAATTGTGGTGTGGTCTTGGCCCAAGACAGCTGTAGCTGCCTGGTATGGAGTCTCTGGTCTCTCACGTGGAATAGATTGGCACCTCCTCCTGGAAAGGGATGAGATTCAGAAAATAGAAAGAAGTTTTAAGGTTCATGATGGCAATATATTTTTAGAAAATGAGAGCAGCCAAATTTTCCAAGGAAAGAGGAATGTAAAACATAAGGAACTGAGCCAGTAGCCACAGCTGGACACAGTGCCAGGCTGTTTTCCTCAGCAGTATTCAGGGATGTCCTCGTTGCTTCAAAAGAAGGTATTTTGTGATCTTGTCCCTCACCAGGCCTTCCTTCTACATTGCCACCTCTTTCTTTCCTCTACTCAGACCCAGTAAGACAGCTAGCTAACTTGCAACTGAGGTGCTGTGTTGGACTGGTTTCTGCATTTTTTGGTTGTTTGGTTGTTTTGGTAGGTTGGTTGGTTTTTCAAGACAGGGTTTCTCTGTACAGCAGTTCTGGCTATCCTGGAACTCATTCTGTAGACCAGGCTAGCCTCTAACTCACTGAGATCCACCTGCCTCAGCCTCCTGAGTGCTGGGATTAAAGGCGTGCACTACCACTGCCCAGCTGAACTGGTATTTTTAATTCTAACTTCTGTTTTGATTTAAAACACTTTGCTGTGCCTTTAATCCCAGCACTCAAGAGGCAGAAGAAGGTGGATCTCTGAATTTGAGGCCAGTTTGGTCTGGAGAAAGAGTTTAGGGACAGTCAGGGATACACAAAGAAAGCTTGTCTTGAAAACCAAAACAATCAAACAAAAATTAAATTTAAAAAATTCCTTGATGATCTATAACAAAGTAAAATGAGTGAGACTCTAGCATATCAATTTCATTTCCTTTCTAGAGGAAAGACCTAAGTAACAATTTACTTGAAGTTTACTTGGAAGTGGCATTCATTGGCCTCAGGGACCTAATAATATCATTCCTTCACTGTGTTTATGTCCTCAATGCAACAGTAAGCTGGTCCCTCCAACCTGTAGGCACTATTAAAATGCCAGAGCATCATGGCTTGCAGGAAGGATTAGCTACCATAAGTAACAAAGACATTACTGAAGTAAAAAAGATGAAATCAATATATTTGATGAAATCAATGTACTTGTATATGGAAAGACTTATTGTCCTTGTGGGAAGAAACCAAAACTGAAGTAAGTTATTAATGACTTCTTGCTAGAAATTGGAAAGCATAAACCTTTTAAAATGCTGAGTGTAGTAGTATGATGTGGGAGTCCCCTTTGTGTGTTGCTTTTCTTGGTTAATGAATAAAGAAATTGCCTTGGCCTGTTGATAGTGCAGAACTTAGGTAGGCAGAGAAGATGGAACTGAACGTTGGGAGGAAGAAGGCAGGGTCAGGGAGACACTATGGGGCCACTGCTAGAGTCAGACATGCTGAATCTTTGCTGGTGAGCCACTGCTATGTGGCGATATACAGATTAAAAGAAATGGGTTAAATTAATATGTAAGAGTTAGCCAATAAGAAGTTAGAGCTGACAGGCCAAGCAGTGATTTAATTAATACAGTCCCTGTGTAATTATTTTGGCGCTAAGCTCTCCGGGCAGCTGGGACGAACAAGCAACCCCTCCTGTAACAGTGGTGAAGTCCCATAATTTCAACATTCAGGAAGGAGTGCCACAAATTGAAGGCTAGCCTGGGCTACATAGTGAGGTCTAGGTCAACTTCGCTAAAATGAGATTTTGTTTCAAATTCTATATACATACTTTTACATAATTTCTCCTCACATAAATAAGTATAATTCATTCACTCTAATGTGTAATACAAATAGTCTATAGCTGAACTTTTCTTTTTGTAAACATAAATAAGAAAAATGGGTACATTTAAAAAATAATACCAAAGCAAGGGCAATTGCACTCAAATAAATATACTGACATGGTTTCAGATAAAGTTTATCTTTTTAGCAATAACTTTGGAAACATATTTCAAGAAGTATTTCCAGAGCTTTTTCTTGGCTTTATAAGCAGCATTTTTTGAAATTAATCAGACATTTATTAGCAAGGGGTGAAATTTGTTCGAAAGTCTTGAGATATTTCCAGTAATCAGTCTCATTGTTTGATAAGAATGAAGCAAGCTGATGCCAGAAACTGTCAGGTATCTGATAGTCTGCAGCTGTGCATGAGATTTGAGAGTTTCTCAATGTCTAGTTCTCCTACATCTTTTAAAATTTACAAAATGCTTACAAGATAAGAGGTCAGATATAGCACATTTCTGTGGTACTTAGCTGAATTATAAATTCAACAGAAAGTACAAGATTTCATATGCTGAAAGGCAGTGTCCCCTATTCCTGAAGCAAAAGAAAAGAGTGCCCCTCTATCCTTCCTCACTAGCCGCCCTGTCTCTCTACCGAGCCGTGAGCGCTTTAAGCTATAATAATGGCTGCCCTGGCAAGATGTGCCTTTGGAATAATACTGGCAGATACAGCAGGGGAGTAACCAACCACTTTAGTATTGAATGTAAGTCCTCCTCCACAAGATGAAACACATACATGCTACTGTTATTGGGCCAAAAACCTATGACCAGACAAGGAATAAGCCCCAAGGGAGTACTTAGTACTGATATTTCGCTAAGTTAGCAAAGTATTATAAAAACTTATCATTATACCCACAAACCGATGCGTCTCAAAGTCCGCATCTAAGCAGCTCCTAAATGCAGCAGCGTTTCCTTAAGACGCGGCAACCTTTCTGTGAGAACTCTAACTCGTGATCAGCACTCTTGCTTTCACCAGCTGCAACACTTCAAAAACAAGTAGAAAATGGTTCCCGGTAGTAGTTTGAGGGTAATTGATCCCTATAAGCTCAGGGAGTGGCACCATTAGGAGGTGTGGCCTTGTTGAAGTAGGAAGTGCGTCCCTGCGATGGCAGGCTTTGAGGCATCCTATGCTCAAGCTACACCTAGTTCAGTTCACTTCCTATTGCCTTTCAGTCAGGATGGAGGGCTCTCAGTTTGCTTCTCTGCATCATGTCCGTCTGCACACTGCCATGTCCTGCCAAAATGATAAGGAACCAAACCTCTGAACTGTAAGCCACTCCAATTAAATGTTTCTCCTATCATAAGAGTTGCCTGCCATGGTCATGGTGTCTCTTCACAGCAATGGAAACCCTAACTAAGACAGAAGTTGGTACCAAGAACTGGGATATTGCTGTGATAGGCCTGCCCATGCTTTTGTTTGAAGGAATACGGACCCTGCAACTGTAGATTAGAACTCTTTAAGTGCTGCTTAATGGGCCATCCTAGAAGAAACATGGAAGACAGTGGTGCTGGGTGTGATTTGAACTATGGGAGCCTGGATCAAGATTCTTCAGAGGAGAAGAATGTTAGTTGGTATATGGACTAGACACTGGTTTTGTGATGTTTTGGTGAAGACTGTGGCTGCTTTGGGCCCATGTCTGAAAAGTCTGCCTGGGGCCAAAGTGAGAGTTTTAGATTCTTTTAGCAGAGGAAAACTCAAACAGTCTAGTTTAGACCCTGTTGTGTGGTTACTAGTGTTTACTCTAATGCAGATAGATAAATAGATAATGAAAAAAAATCAAATTGAGCAAGAAAAAATATTTGAGGAGAAAGGGAGCACCAAGAAGTGGAATGGAGCTAAATCCTCAAGGAGATAAACAGATTAAGAAATGGAATAAAGAGAGTGGTGACCTCCAGTAAGATTCTACCCAGCTAAGCTTCCCACTTGTGGAAAGGATTAAAAAAAAATGTTTAGAGCTGGTTGTGGTGGCGCACACCTTTAATCCCAGTACACAGAAGGCAGAGGCTGGTAGATGTCCGAGTTTGAGGCCAGTCTAGTCTACAGAGCAAGTCAGAATAGCAAAGTTTAGTCAGTGAAGGAAACCACAGAAAATAGAAAACTGGTAAAGATATAATAGAGCAAGGTGGTCATGTTCTTACCCCAACAAACAGCAGAACTTAGCAGTTTCGGCCATGTGGTTCTGGCTTTAAAATCAAGGAACAACTAAGGAAAAACACCAAGGCCAGACCTGTGTCAAGGGTGTTCCTGAATGGAAGCCCAAAGAGGCTGATATGTGAAGCTATGTTATTGAAGCCTGATTACCTTGAAGACCCCAAGATATTAGAGATGCCAAAGTCATGGGATATCTCCTAAGAAAGGCTGCTAATAGGAAGTGGAACCAGTTCAAGAGAATGAAGTGTCTTGCAGTCAACAAAGCTGAAAGGAGCTGTAGCTTTGATATCAGACATGGAGATGTAGACTTTGGAGTTTGCCTGGCTGGTTTTCCATTTTTCTTTGGTCCAGTATTTCCTCACTATGTTCCCTTCCCTACCTTTTGGAATGGTAATGTATGTCCTGTCATTATATCTTGGAAGCATGTGATCTTTTTTTTTTATTTTGATTTTATAGGGGATTACAGTTAAAAGATTGCATGAATCTCAGAAGACACTTTGAACTTTGGACTTTTAAGCACTATTGAGACTGTGATAGACTATGATGATTATTTTGATTAAATATATTTTGCATTGATAATGTTACAAGTTTATTGGGGCCAGGGAGTGGAATGTTGTAGTTTGAATGTAATTGGCCTGCATAATCTCATAAAGAGTGGCACTATTAAGAGGTGTGGCCTTGTTGGAAGAAATGTGTCATTGTGGGGGCAGGTTTTGAGGTCTTTTATACTCAAGGTAAGCCCAGTGTCACGGACCACTTCCTATCGCCCGAGGGAGAAAATAGAAGAATCTCAGCTCCTTCTCCAGCACCATGTCTGCCTGCATGCTGCCTTGTCCTGCCATGATGATAATGGACTAAACCTCTGAACTGTAAGCCACCACAATTAAATGTTTCACTTTTATAAAGTTGCTATGGTCATGGTGTCCCTTCATAGAAACTGAAGCCCTAACTAAGACACGGGGCAACAATAAACAGTGCTGAGGAGAACTCAGCTCTGCCAATGGCTTTTGCCAAATCATATTGCTTTGTAGGATCAGAGTCCTCACCTAGAAAGTGCAAGAGTGTTGTGTGATGTTTTACTCTTTTGGCTTTTTGGAGGAGCCCACCACCCAGCTCCTAAATAAATCACTCACAGAGACTTCCTCCTAGTTATGAATGCCTGGCCTTAGCTTGGCTTCTTTCTAGCTTTTCTTACCTTATTAACCCCTCTACCTTTTGCTGTTGGCTTTTATTTTTCTCTATTTCTGTATACCTTTCTTTGCTTCTTTCTCCATGTCTTGCTGTGTAGATGGGTGACTGGCCCCTAATGCCCTCCTTTCCTTGTTCTCTTACTGCTCCTCCTTCTCCCTCCTCTCAGATTTCGCCTTCTATTTATACTCTCTGCCTGCTAGCTCCGCCTATCGTTGCTCCTGCCTCACTGTTGACTGCCCACTATTTATTAGGACCATCAGGTGTTTTAAACAGGCAAAGAACCACAGCTTTACAGTTGATCAAATGCAACATAAACAAAAGTAACACTCCTTAAAATAATATTCCCAACACGAAAGGATTGCTTCTAAGCTTTTATTCCCTTTTTGGATGTGATAAATCTAACAGTACTCTGACTGCTATGCTTTAATATATTGTGAAAAGCCCTTGGCGCAGTCAATCATGAGTCAAAGCAAAGGTCAGCAGACGAATCCTGTACCTGTCTAGTGGAGTGAGGAGCATAGTGCTTTGCATTATTCACAATAACCTATAAAGTCTAGTGTGGCATCCCTGAAAGCTTGATCCTATGTCCCGTGTCTGCTGTATCTCTCTCATAATAACTCCTCCAGCTCATGCTTGTTGTGGCAAACAAACATTTCCTTCTTTTGACAGCCTAAATAGTTCTTAACTCTGTGTGTGTGTGTGTGTGTGTGTGTGTGTGTGTGTGCGCGCGCGTGTGTGCGGTTTGCTTGTCGCATCTTCTTGGCCTGTCCCCTGGTGAACACAGCTGCCATGAGTAATGCTTCAATAAACACAGGAGTTCAAGGCTCTCCCTGGAACACTGATTTCTTTCCCTACGCATATGAAGCCAGTTGTGGGATTCCTTCAACTATGGGTGATCATCTAGTGTTGATTTTTTGAGAAAACTATACTGGTTTTCATAGTGGCTGTCCTAACTTGTTTTCTTGGTAACAGTGTGGCAACATCCCCTTTGTTTCAGTCATTGCCTAAACTTGTTATCATTTATCTTTTTGTGTTTACGCTTTCTTTTCTTTTCCCCACCCCCAGGAAAGGAGTGGTTAGATAGGATCTCTAGTAATTCAGTTGGTCTTGGAGATGGCGTGTAGCTAAGGCTGTCTGTGAACTTTTGATCTTCTTGCCTTCGCCTCCAGAATGCTGGAATCACAGACATATACCAGCAGACCTCTTAATCATATGTGTTTGTGTACATATAAATTTGGAACAATAATATTAAAGAAAAAGAGTCATAATTTAAGATAGAGTGAGGGAGAGGCATGGGAAGGACAGGAGGGAGGAAAAGGAGGGGAGAAATTCTTTTTGGGGAGGATTTTTGAGACAGGGTATCTCTGTATCTTTGGAGCCTGTCCTGGAACTCGCTCTGTAGACCAGGCTGGCCTCTGACTCACAAAGATCTGCACCAGAGTGCTAGAATTAAAGACATATGCCACCATGGCCTGGCTAATGTGATTATATTTTAATTAAAAATAAAATAAAAATTTAAAATCCTCAAGAGCTGAGAAGTGGTAGCTCATCTCTTTAATCCTAGCAATGGGAGGAAGAGGCAGGAGGATCTCTGAGTTTATGGCCAGCCTGGTCTATAGAGCTAGTTTTAGAACAGCCAGGGCTACACTGAGAAACCCTATCTCAAAAAAAAAGATAAATAAATAAATCTCAAGAATATATTTAATAAGGAAGTAAAAGATAGATATATACCTCTCTCTGCCATGTGCACACACACACATGCTTGGGATGGGGTGAGTTTTCTTCTTGTGTGTAAGCTCACTTGAGGGGAAGGAGCTGTAAGGACTCTGCTAGCAGAGGGGCTGCCTAGTTATTGCAGCAGGTAACTAAGCACTAAGCATGGTCACATAGTAGTGAGGTCTCTGGCTGTGAAGCTTGGGACCAGGAACAGTTCCTGGGCCATCAACATTTTGACAGCAACAACGACAGAGGAAAGATCACAAGTCTATCCACAATTTGTGAATAACTTTAATACTGAGATAAAATTTGATTTTCCATGTGTTAATGTAGTCACATTTTATTTGTATTCTAATAAATAAAGCTTGCCTGAAGATCCGAGAGTAAAATAGCTCCACTGGTCAGCCTTACAGACCAGATAGAGGTAACACACACCTTTAATCCCAGTAGCCACACTAGTTGCCATAGAAACCCGGCAGTACATGCCTTTAATCTCATGGTGCACACCTTTAATCCCAGCCCTAGAGAGGATTATAAAACAGGAGGAAACAACTCTCAAACTCACTCTCATTCTGAAATTGCAGAAATTCTAGGGTTGCCATTTCAGACTGAGGTCAAGGTAAGAGCCAGTGACTCGTTGCTTTGCTTTTCGGATCTTCAAGTTGAACTCCAATTTCTCTCTATGAGTTTTTATTAATCGTGCATTTGGTAAAATAAAAAAAAATATGGTTGTCTTTCCATTTTGGTGAGTATGTAATAAAAAGACATGGTTTGGAAAACTGAAATACTGCTAGATTTCTTTCTCTTTGAGTGCATGTAGCGAATTGCCTTGAATTCTCAGCGACTGGGAAGCCTGAGCTTCTGCTGAGGTACTGCTCTTCCCAAGGACTGTGTGTGAAGGAAAGCTATATTTGTTTAAGGAGGGTTGTCAGGCTTGGGAGTTGTCAGGATTAGATTCCACCAAATTCTAGATCAAATTAGACTCTGTTGAACGCATTAATTTATGAACCCTGAGGAAACTACAACATCCAATGTGAATCTAGTACAGGAAACAAAAGCTTCAGAGACAGGAAAACAAGCTCTGATAACTTGGGCACGTTGTTTATTATTCCCTCTCAAGCTTGATATTTTCACATGGAAATAAATGAATTAATCCGATTTTCCCCTCTCGTGATGATGAAAAGACACATTTTTAGAACACAGAGTCTTTCTACAAAGCCCAGATGAAAACTGTGGATCCTCTGTCCTCAGCTCCCCGAGTATTATGTTTACAGGTGTGCGCCACCATGACCAGCCAATTAAAACATTGTTAAAGACACATGACCTTTAGAAAGTGCTCATTTTATCTTCTGTGAAAACCACAGTTGGCTTCCTTGATCTTGCTTACTCTTAGGTTAGCAATATTACTCTGTAACATAACGGAGAACACTGTGAGCAAGATTAACAGATTATCACAATGAGAGTGCATATCTTTAGAGCAAGCTTGAGACCAAGAAGTGGAACATAATCAACGATAGAGATGTGTTCTTCCCTCTTCTTAGCCTCACCGAATGTACCCTTCCCTGACTCTCGGGGCCTGGTATGGAACGCTCTAGTGTGCATCATTTTGTACCTGTTTCTTTCACTTTACTATACGTTGGGAAATTTATTCCAACTGGCGTGAAGTATTTTATTCACATTCACCCTGCAGATTCTCCATGTTTGAATGTGACATATTGTATTTATCCTTTCCTATACTAGTGAACATTTGTGCTTCCAGATTGATGGTATTACAGTCCTATGGCAATCCATACATATGTGTAAACACAGTTCTTGCAAGAATATTTACCAGAGTCTAACTGCTGTGTGTTTGAATGGCTTTGGTATATTCTGTGAAACAGTTTTCAAAGTTTGCTAATTTTTCTATCAAAGAGGCATGAAAGTTCTTGTTCTACATCTCCATATTTGATATCAATGTCTTTTTCTTTTAAAAGTTTATTCTACTAGATTTCTGTCTCATTGGGATTGGACTTACGTTTCTCTGATTATGATAACTAATATGGTTCAAAACCTTTTTGCACAGCTGTCATTTGTGATCTTTGGTGATGTGCCCATTTAAAAGGGTTGAGTGGTGTGAGCAATAAGGTCTTGCTAACAAGTCCTAGAGGGTGACCGGGAACATTGGCAATTGCCTGTAGTCTTTGAGGGTCTATGGAAACTCACTGGCCAACAGCTTCAAAACAGGTAAGCCATTCCTCACCCTGAGCTTTTTGTTTGTTAGCCATGGTATCTAATAGGGCCATTGTCGTTGATTATAGCATAACTCCATGAAAACTCTTGTAATATATGTGTATGTATACATCTTAGGAAATCTCTACAGTTGTAGATTTCTATAAGACTTTTTTTAAAAAAGATTTCAATGTTTCTTCACACTTCCCTTATTCTTAACCTCTGCCCTGCCTTTCTACTTCTCACTCCATTTAACCCTTCCTATTCTTAGTTGGAAATAAGGTAGGTTTTTTGAGGACTCTCCATTCTGATATCTATTTTTTTTTTCATTAAGTCAGTTGCCTTCTAAGCAACTACTGTAGTAATAGGCAATTGCAACCCCACAGCTACCATAGCCAGGTGAGAAATTTCTTCCCTCAGGCACCAACCAGCTCTTTTATGGTCACTGAAAAGATAACTTTAGATCTCCACCCTTCTATAGAACTCAGGATTCAAAGGTTAAGGTAAAAATCTGCTTGGTCAGAGAGGCTAAAGGGCAAGTAGCTAACCTTCTCTCCTAGCTCTTGGCTCCCCAAAACAGTGCATCCTTGTGCTCTGTCCCCACTTAAGAACTTTAGATAGACATGGGTCCTCACTACCTCTTCCCATCAGCTAGTTCCTGGCTCAGCCTCCTGACTGCAGGTTAGTTTTATTTAAACAAGCAAATGTTACACATTTCTGAATCATTAAATAAATATTTCACAGCATAAGCAAATGTAACACATCTTAAATTAATACTCCACAACAGATATCCATAGCATGTGGACTAATTTCCATTCCCATGGTTGGAAAATTTAACACAAATTTCTCAAAACTAATGGAAAAAAATTTAAAAAATTCAATCCATATTCAGAAGATTTGAATAAGGTAATTATTAATGTTTATTGAACTGACATAAAACACAATAACAAAAAGAACTGGATATGCACTCTTTTATGGACATATGAACATTTCCTGAAATTGGCAACATTGTAGACTGCAGTGAAGTTTCAACAAATTCTGAAACATCAAAATTACACGGAATACATTCTCTGACCACATATCAACTCAGAAATAATTATGCCAAAAGTTGATAAAATTACATAAAAATTATAAGTGCTGATCTCAATCTGTCATCAAAAATTATCTCAAATAAACTATATATTTAAGTATATAACAGAAAAACATACAAAATATAGGGTTCAAAACTTTGGCTGGCAAAATTTCCCTCTATAAGACACAAAATAAATTATGAAAATATGCATGTATTCTTATCAAAGTTTAAAACTTCTCCCTGCTAAAAGTATAGCATGGAGAAATCTATGTCAGCAAACCACAGAGATACTTGCCAGTTGTTCACAATATCTAAAATATGAAACTAGCATGGGTTTCCATCACCAGAAAA
This sequence comes from Microtus ochrogaster, assembly GCF_000317375.1. Taxonomy (NCBI): domain Eukaryota; kingdom Metazoa; phylum Chordata; class Mammalia; order Rodentia; family Cricetidae; genus Microtus; species Microtus ochrogaster. Next base: position 46,072,774 of record NC_022010.1, read on the forward strand.
TGGATTAAGAAAATATGGTTGATTTGCTGTCAGCTATGTTTAGTATTGTGGGCACCTAATTTTTCTAGAAGTAGAAATAAAGGCTTTAACATATGACCAAAAGCAAGCAAATAAAAAGTGACCCTCAGCCCTTCAGAGATATAATGAGCCGCTTGTGGTAGCCCACTCCTGGAATTCTAGCATGTCAGGGGTGGAAGCAAGAGGATTGGTGAGGCTTTCAGACCAACCTAGGATACAGACTGGAAAACTGTCTAAAAAAAATTGTCAACAAAAAAAGTTTTACATCAATATGAAGTGTTGACTCATGTACCGCTGGTAGCCAAACACAGTTGAAACTAGCCAGCACTCACCCCTTCCAGTAAAATTAGCAAATCCTCAAGATGTCATGTTTCTGCCAGTGAGAGTGAAAACCCTTGAGCATTGTGTGAACTCTTTGGGTGAGTTTGGTGGGCATGTTTTATGTTTCATAACCGCTCACTCTATTATTCATCGTGTGGAAATTCTCAGTATGACTAAGTTATGAGTCATGGGGGAGCCACGGCTAAGGACAGAAAATTCACCTGTAATAGCACCCCAAAGTAAGAGTTTACAATTAGCTTCTATTTACCATGTGTTTAAGACAGACAGCTGTGAAAACTCGTTGCCAGTGATCATTAGTGTTTTTTCCTTCTCTGTCTCTGATCTAAACTTCAGTCCATGAACTGGCTCCTTAGAAACAATGCCCACATTTCAGGATCTTCCCAACTATTGTTCCAGAACATCATTTAATCTCCTGTAGCTTTTTTCTTTCTTTCTTTTTGTCCAAGATGTGCCAAACATACCAGTTCTTAATGTGAACTTCATAGGAACTCACCATTGCATCCATTAAACATTTTGTGTAGCAGTAAGGATCATCACCAAGAGCTCTTTTAGGAACCCTGACCACGCTGCCGCATGGCACTTTTTCATGCATCTTGAATGCCTCTTGTCAAATGCAAGACCCACTCTTGAAGAAACCCTGATGAATGTGTTCTTAATGGTGTTGTTGTGAAAACTCACAGCTACTTCACTTACTTCCTCAAAAATAAGTGCCCATAAAAAGATTTCAGAATAATAGCGTTCATCCATTTCCTATCAATCTGTCACTTGTTGGCGCCATTGATCATTTTTGCCATGACAAGTTGAAGATATGGGACAAATGGGTAATAATGACTTTTCTATGTGAAGGGAATAGGTGTGGTTATAGTTTTCTCCTCCAAACTAATCTACAGCCCACACTCAAAAATACCTAATAAAAATGTGTATTTAGTGAAGAAAATGTATTCAACATGACCTACAATATAAACATATGTCTATAATATGTAGGTATGAGACTGTATACCAGAATGTTAATTTATCACATCAGGTGCCAGATAATTTTCCTACGTGATGATTTATATTTTACTCACTTTATTTAATGTTCACATAAAGTAGGTTTTCAAAAACCTACTTTAAAAGATTTTGATTAACAATTCAGAGAAGTGTGGTATTCTTTGAGTTGCTCCAATAGGTAATAAGCCTGAAATACCCAGGGATAGGCGCACACTCTGTTTTCAATAGTTATTATATATAATTTTTACCAGAGAGAAAAGTAAATTCATCTTTTTCACTAACTACCAACATCACACATCTACAGTTAAATCATTTGCAAATTACCAGGACACTTAAATGGGCTACCAAAGAAAGATTCTGTGCCTCCCTCCTCTCTCGACAGGGCCTCTCTACATAGTCCTGACTGAGTGACCTCACAGAGATCCACCCCTTCTGGGATTAAAGGCATGAGCAACACTGCCTGGCAATGCTGCCTCATTTTAAAAATTAAACATCATTCTGACAGAGGAATCTATGACAACTACTACCCAGAAAAATATGAGAGGGTCAAGGTCAACCACTCCTTAGCCATTAGTGACAGCCTTGGCCGGTGGTTATTTTCCAAACATAAAAGGAAAGGAAGACTGGAGAGTTGGTGCAGTGGTTAAGATCACTGAAAGCTCTCTCAGAGGACCTGAGTTGATTCTCATGGCTGCTCACAACCACCTGTAACTCTAGTTCCAGGGACACATGAGGTACATAGACATGTATGGATGTAAGTCATCTATATGCATAAAATACCATTTTAAAATATTAAAATGAAAAAAAATAAGAGATTACCTGGACAGGAAGAGGATAAACATCTTGGTGGCATGGACGAATGTGGAGGACACTGTGATAGGCAAGATAATCCATTCACAGAAGAATTTGTACCACATGATCTCTCTTATATGTGAAATTTTGAAAATTCAAGCTTGAAGAAACTGGGAGTAGAGCGTTAGTTACTGGGACTGAGGAAGTAGTAACCAAATTATGTAAAAGTTGAGGTGATGTTGGAGGAACAAGGTCAAGATATCTGTTGATATGGCTACTGGCATTAACAACAATCTGCAGTAAACATCACCAAGAGAATAAATTTAAGTATTCTCACCACAAAAGTTAAAAGGTTTGTAAGGTAATGCATGAAAATTAGCTATCCCACAGTACATGCATATTTGAAAACAGAATGTAGCATGCCGTAATTATGTAAGCCTTTATGTCAGTAAATAGTTCTTTAGAGAAGAAAATGATGAGGGGAAAAGAATAGACATGGTTAAAGAAGGGAGAGATGTAAAAGAAAGAATGGAAAGGATAGGACGTCTTTGTCAAAGAATTGGAAAAGGGGTAGAAGACAGGAGAGTTGGAGAGTTGGAAAGGGCTCACGTGACAATGTGCTTGCCTTGTAAGCCTT
>NC_022010.1:46076376-46077386 GCF_000317375.1 Microtus ochrogaster
CTTGCCAACAGGATATTCTGTGAACTATGTATGTAAATAAATGTTACACTTCGTCCCGTGATTTAGTCTGGGCCCTCAAGCAAATGACAATAATAGCCCCTTTGTTCTGAAGACAACGTAAAACCCATCTTTGGGTGTCGAACGTGAGTGGAAGAAAAAGGAAAACATGAAATGGAAAGAGCGACTACTCAAACTATAAAACCTAGAATACTACATTCTCAAGGAAATCAGAAACTCATTTAGAACAAATGCTCCTGGCTGCCACACTGCTGCCCTTGGCTGTGTCGCTACTCTCCCCTTCTCCCTCCCCCACCGGGAAACTGGGGAGCTTGATTGTAAAATCCCTGACCGGTTTCAGGCCCAGTCTAACTTTCCCAATGCACTCTGGGATAAGTTCCAAAGCTTTCCTATTTACCCAATACACCATCTCTTTTCAGGGTCCAGCTCTCTCCTCTCCCACCTGACACCCATATCCTTCCGGCCTGTGGTGGGTGGGGTGGGTTCTGGAAGGAAGTTGAGGATGTAAACAGGCTGCCTAACAACTCCATACCAGAGCCAAATAGGAAATTATGCTAGCAGCTTTCCCCCTGCAGTTATGAAAGATGCTGACTCTTTGAGAGATGAAACACAAGAGTCCCTCAGAGAGCAGCACACATGGGGAACCTGCCAGCCTCCCTGTGCCCTCTGCACTACAGCACGGGGATGTAGCATAGTATTCATTCCTATGTCTGAAAGACCAGGCCAAAGTAGTGTATTGGCTGAAGCCCCATGGTGGCTTTCTCTCACCTCATTCCAAACCCCTGGGAAGGAGAAGGAAGAGGCGTTAGTTTAATTCTCATACCTATGAACAAAGAAGGATTGTTCTGCTTTATGCCATTGTAAATTACCAACATCCTCGCTCAACACTTTATTAATAACCTCATGCAACATTTGGGAGTTATATTTGATATAGAAAAAAAGATAATGAGAAAGTGAAGATTTAAAAGTAAATTATTGAATGAACCTCAAAC
>NC_022010.1:46077536-46079507 GCF_000317375.1 Microtus ochrogaster
AGACCAGGCTGGTCTCGAACTCACAGAGATCCGCCTGCCTCTGCCTCCCGAGTGCTGGGATTAAAGGCGTGCGCCACCACCGCCCGGCTGAACCTCAAACTTTTAAGACACGAATCTATAACACTTTTAAGAGCCATAAATTTATTAAAAAGAAAGCAGAAAGACATGGAGAAATCCAGCCCTGGTGTTTTATATTGTCTCTCTGTGCACTAGCAGAGTAATTCTGATCAGAGTAATAACACAGTGGTTAGTCAACCTCATCATTGAAAGATGAGGTAGGTAATGATATTGACCACAAAAAGCTGCAAAAGAAAAAAGAAATCTTAAAACCTGTGGTGGTGGCACATGTCTTTAATCTCAGCACTCATGAGGCAGAAATAGGCAAATCTCTGAGTTTGAGGCCAGTCTGGTCTATAGAACAAGTTCCATGGCTACACAGAGAAATCCTGTCTTGAAAGCCATCAAGTTTAAAGTCTAGACTGACTTAGTTTAAAAAAAATGTGTCTCTCTTATCTTCCTATGATTTATATCAGTCCAAAAGAACTGAAAGTAGCTTGAGGGTTTTAAATTCTCAAAGCCCACCCCTAGTGAAGTACTTCACATCAAGGCTGCATCTCCCCATGACATCTTCAAACATTGGCACCAGTTTAGATCAGGTGATCAAATACTCAAGCCTATGGAAACCCTTTTTATTCAAATGACCACATCTAGCAACAGAAAGTCCCAGATTTGATCACTAGGACCAAAACAGGATCAGGGACTGTCAAGGAAGAGGGAGCAGAAAGATTGTAAAAGCTAAAGGTTGGGAGGACCAGAGCCATGTAGGGTCCCCTACACATGACAGGACATGACGTGAAGGCATCTGTGCTTGCCTTCACCTTGCATGTTGAACTGGGCATAAGATGAAAGCATTGGCCTTGGGAAAGGCAGAACAATGACATTTCCTGAAAACAGAGAAGTTGAGTCACCATACCTAAAGCATGAGCAGATCCTTAGTCATTCTGAAGAATTCAGAATCTTAAAAATACATAAATGCTCTTGCTTGCAACTCATGCAGACAATTAGAACATATCTCCAAGATGGAAGTGACTTTTATGGGTGAAGGAAATGATTTCCATTTCAAGGTATTTAAATAGGAATGGTAAGAATTGTTTGGAGACCATTTTACATAGAGGAAATGCAACATGCCACGGAAGTTCACAGGGAGAAAGAATGGATTTATTCTGAGTCTTCTGCAGTTCCTACATATGACAAAGAATATGTGCTCTCACAGAGTGATATTGTAATATTTCTCTTCACCACTTCAGATTGCTAACGAAAATCATAAGCACAGCACTAGGTAGATAAGAAACAGCCCAACCGACCGTGGGAGATTTGGAATGGGCTATGGGGGAGTTAAGATATGTAAAATATGACATTGTCTTACTTGAAAACTGTGAAACAAGAACAAACTGCATTCCCTTTTAAAGCCCTTTCCTCTTGCTTATGACTCAAACACTATTACACAATTACTCTGAGCAAAGCCCTGCCATCTAGTCTCAATTCTGATCAGACTCAATTCTTTTAATGTCTGTATTCGCCTGCTCCTCAGTCAGCTTTCCCTGGGGTGCAGTGGGTTGGGGCACTGATTAATGGGTCCACCGGTGATACCAGATGAAGGCATGTTCCCTTCTCTATCAGCAAAGAAGAGAGTCTGCTAAGCTACCACCCTGTCTTCAGAGCCCATCCACTGAACCCGTGAAATGTCTCTCCTCTGCTGGTGTCAAGTGGGTTTCTGTTAATTTATGCTGAACTAAAAAAACAAATAGAGGACCTAACAAGTAGTAGAAACATGAGAGGTCCCGTTAATCTTCAAAATGAACAGATGAGCCGGGCGTTGGTGGCGCACGCCTTTAATCCCAGCACTCGGGAGGCAGAGGCAGGCGGATCTCTGTGAGTTCGAGACCAGCCTGGTCTACAGAGCTAGTTCCA
>NC_022010.1:46079607-46081298 GCF_000317375.1 Microtus ochrogaster
GTCTCTATTTAACATTTGAAACCTCTTAACACGAGCCTTGTGATTTTATTGCTTCTATGTCAAAATAATTTTAAACAAAAGAGTGGAAAAGTCCCACCAGGATACTGCCCAGACATCTGTGCCAGTCAGCAGATCAAAGGTGCTGACTTGAACTTTCGAAAGGAAAAAAAAAAAAAAAAAATGAACAGATGAAGTCTGGAAATTGAGACCACCTGAAAGGTGCTAGAGATTATATAGGTGCAAGATGACAAGGAAAAGGAACAAAAGATAGAAGAAGAATTAAATACTGCTGGGTTTAGTAAAAATCAAATTCTTTTTTTTAATTAATTTATTTATTTATTAAAGATTTCTGCCTCCTCCCCGCCACCGCCTCCCATTTCCCTCCCCCTCCCCCAATCAAGTCCCCCTCCCTCCTTCGTCAGCCCGAAGAGCAATCAGAAAAAGCATAAAAATTTAAAAGGCATAAATGAATGAAATGAAATTCTATTTGATTACCAATGAATGCTTGTTCTGACCTGTTAATGGTATGTATTCATGGAATAGGCCACGGAGTTTAAAGAGTCACAGATGACATTTGAAATGATCAACTCATCTAGTTCACTGAAGACTTTCCAATTTGAGCATTGGATTGTTCACATCCTAGGATCATCTTCAGTCTGTTCACCTTGAGTGGTTGGTTACTCTAAGTTGTTACTGACTATAATAAAGATTCCCTGCTTCCCATTTCCCAGGAGACTAATAACCTCTAGTGTTTTCATTAAAAAGAAATGGTTAGAGAAGATGAAAGAAAAACCATGATGGACTGTGAAACTCAAGTTCTGATTATAGAATCTGAATTTTCTTTCTTTTTTCAGTCTGCAAGACAAGTCAGGCATAGCGCTTAAAGAGATAGGGTGGCCAGGCAAAATCTTTTAATCTAAGCACTTAGGAGGCAGAGGCAAGTAGATCTCTGTGAGTTCAAGGCCAGCCTGGTCTACAGAGCAAGTTCTATGACAGCCAGCATTGTTGTATAGAGAAACCCTATCTTGAAAAAATAATAAAAATAAAGGCATAGAATGGGGGGAAAGTTCAATGAGAGTTGAGAAGAGAGGAGAAAACAAACAGTAAAAGATATTTAATGCAGAGAGAGAGTGTGTGTGTGTGTGTGTGTTTATGCATGTGTATACACATGTGTACCTATGTGCCCGTGTATCTCTCTCTCTCTCTCTCTCTGTGTATGTATGTATGTATGTACATGTGCATGCTCATACATTTCTCTGTGTGTCTATAAGGACGAGATGTCAATGAACCATGATTCTGTCCTCCAGGAAACATTTAGCAGATCCCTCGGTTGTTACAACTGGAAGGAGGACATCACTGTCAGGGGAGTAGAAAGGACACTGGTAAACACCAATAATGTACACAAACATCAATATAAAGAAGAGTTTTCTGAAGCCGAAGTGTCCATAGTGCCAAAGTTATGCAATTCTGACCCAAGGAAAGGGACTGATAATGGACATCAGGAAAGTACAAACAGCAGGAAGATTGGCTTGCATCCTCTTTGTTGTTCTTTTGAGAAACTACAACTCCCAGACTCCCCCTGGACTATGGTTGCCTGTGCGCGCACCTGCGCGCAGGTATGGGATATTCTTCCCAGATTGCCTTGTGCCCCCCGTTAAAAGGCAGGGCCACACGAGGCCCCTTCCTCTCGT
>NC_022010.1:46087153-46090544 GCF_000317375.1 Microtus ochrogaster
CCTTTTGTGTTTCCCTCCCCCATTAAAGTGGACCCACGTGGGAGCCGCCGTGTCGTGTCTGTGTTTGTTCCGCCGTGCGTGTCTGTCCTGTGCCCCGTGTTCAAGAAGAACACCCCCTGCCCCCCTTTTATTATTTTTTTAAGAAGAACACTCTTATTTTCCCTTAAACTACACCATCCAATGATATTGAAAACTAAGATAATTTTTTTGTGCAAAGTTGTCTTAATGTTAGGAGACATGGGTGGAAAACAGGAACCAGGTGCCACACTATTGTATTCATATGTCCAAGGTCTATAATGAAACAATCTGGTTGAAGAAAATACTACTTATTTATCTCCAAAGTTTTCCAACATTAATATGAAAGTTATAACTCAGAAGTTATAAAAACAACTGAATTTGAAATAAAATTAGGGAAAATAAAAGTCACCTCTTGGTCACTACAATCCACTGATTCATTTACTCTACACAGATAATATCTCTTAAAGCCAGGATTTTTGAAGAAATCGGGGTATGAAGATGAACATGCTACAGCAAAGGCACAAAAACATAGCCCTGGAGTGAAGGCAAGCACTGAGCCTCAAAACCATAATGAACGGGGGGACTCATTCTGCTTGAAGATGTCTCAGAAAAGATAAAAATTCCTGAAAATTAAAAACTGAGGAGTGCGTGAGTGTGAAACATTCATCAGAGACAGTCAAACTCACAAAAGTACTTAGAGTACCTCTCCCAAATTCCCATTACTCTCCTCTCCTACCTTCACTCCTAGCCCACATGCCTGTCCCAGGCTACAAGATTATACTTTTCTTTCTCTGTTTAGAGGTTTCTTGTTCAAAGTTGGCTTCAATCTTTGACCTCGGATCTTTTGTACACGTAACAGCTTGAGATGGAGGTAGTTCTGTCACTTAGTAACCAGCTGTTAAACACTAACCACACACGGTAGCATTTGCATGTGGATTGAGTTTCTGTGCTTTAAGGAGGATACATGGGTTTTAAGATGTAGCTTGGTGTTCCTGTTAGATTCCTAATAGTGTATGTTTGAGGGGGCTGCTATGCCGTGTTTGGCTGGTGTCCCTGGGAGGCCTGCTCTTTTCTGGGGGGAGGTACAGAGGAGATGAATTTTGGTGAGAGGGGAGGTGAGGAGAGGGGAAATTTGGGGGAGGGAAGGGAGTGGAAACTATAGTCAGAATGTAATATACGAAAGAAGAATGAAAATTAAAAAAAAAAAAGCCCTTCAGCTGTTGACACTGTTTTAGTTAATTTTCTGTTTCTGTGGTAAAACTCCATGACCAAAGCAACTTATAGAAGAGAGAGTTAATTTTGCCTTAGTGTTCCAAAAGGTTAGAATCCATAACGAAAGGGGGCATGGACAGTACGGCAGCAGGAGACAGGCATGGGGTTAGAGCAGGATGCTGAGAGCTCATACTCTTTATGATAAGCAAGAAGCAGAGGGAAAAATGGAAACTTTGTGAGTCTTTAAGTGCTCGAAGTCTGCTTCCAGTGACATACTTCCTCCAACAAATGCAAGACTCCTGAACCTCCCTAAACTGCGCCACCAACTGGGCCCCAGTTGTTCAAATATGGGAGCCTACCAGGGGAGGGGGTCATTCTCATCAAACCAACACTGTAACCTTACCTCCTTTCGTCATAGGTCATGTCAGTAAGTGAGAAGGTGCTGACAACAGTGGAATGACCACAGATGAGTCGCAGGCCTAAGGAATGACCATTTATGGTAGGCCAGAAGCTCAGGAAGAGTACCTGGCATTCTTTTCTAGGAGGAAAGGCATGTTGCTCCAGGGCCCAGCTAGTTTGAAACCGTGAAAGAATTTGAACCTAGGCCTCTTTGACACTGAAGCTGAAGAGCTTACTCTCTACTCTTGTAAAATGATCTCCTTTAGGATCTCTTTCGGGAGCATAACTGCTCACACAGCATCCTGCTGCTATTCTCACTCAGTATAAAGGCGGCCACTGATCTCATTATCAGAATAATGCAACATTGGTCTTAAGTTCAGTTAAAGAAAGAACTTCATTTTCTGCTTCATTCAGAGATGATCAGGGATTTAGAAGAGGAAGCAGTTTCTTGTTCATCCACAAGTAACATATCTTGGTGAATGTTTTCTGAAAACAATTCCCTTGGTGATAATACCAAAGCAAATGATGGGTTTTGTTGTTGTTTTGTTTTGTTAGTGTGCGTGCGTGTGTGTGTGTGTGTGTGTGTGTATAATGTTGGTTTGGGAGTAGTTAGACAAGATGGAATGAAGAATTTTATAGTTCATTGTGGACAGAAGGGATATCACCAGGCCTTCCCCTTTCTCCAGACTTCTGCGGGAAGTTAGAAAAAAATAGAGTTTTCAGTTGCTGTTAACCACCTCCAGGCAGCACTTAAGGGGTCTGAGTCATTATTTCCCAAGCTTCTCTTCTCAGCTTAACTGAGCTCAAACAACTAACTAACTTCCCCCAAGATTTACCTTCCTTCCTTCCTTCCTTCCTTCCTTCCTTCCTTCCTTCCTTCCTTCCTTCCTTCCTTCCTTCCTTCCTTTGGATATGTTTCTTTGTTTGTTTACTTTTAATTGATTTTATTGAGCTATACATTTTTCTCTGCTCCCCTTCCTGCCTCTCCCCTCCTCTTCAACCCCCTACCATGGTCCTAATGCTCCCAATTTACTCAGGAGATCTTGTCTTTCTCTATTAATCTACATGGGAAGATTTCCCTTTCTTAACACTGTGACTTTCTCCCCCTGAGACAGGGTTTCTCTGTGTAGGCCTGGCTGTCCTCGCCAGTACGTTAGATTATGTTGTAGCTCAGGCTCAGAGATCTGCCTGGCACTGCCTCCTGAGTGCTGTCCTTAAAGTTGCATGCCAGCATTGCCCAGCTAATAACTTCTATTTTAAAGAGAGAATTAAGCGGAACAGGAGGAAAAGAAGATCCACGGTCTGATAGCAGGGATGTGACAAAGGCTGCTGTTTCCTGTAAACATGGAACTTCCCAGCTGATAAGCTTTTTTTTTTTTCCCTGCCCCAGTTAAAAATGTGTGGTGCTGTGGTCTCTCTTGCCAGAGCTGTCCACTTTGCTCCTTTCCTCGGGGCCTGAGTTATGGCTATGAGGGCTGGGACAGTTTGCTCTTTGCACTGTCAGAATCGAAACCATAATTTCGTTACGATAGGCCCTTCAGAAATCCTGTCTCACTTCCTTCTCAGAGTTGGCTGTGAGAAGATGGCATCAATGTTGTCACTTCACAAACAAGGACGAAAGCTTAGGCTTGGGACATATGTGCAACTCATCGGGAGTTAAAGATCCATTCTCCAGCCGGGCGATGGTGGCGCACGCCTTTAATCCCAGCACTCGGGAGGCAGAGGCAGGCGGATCTCTGTGAGTTCGAGACCAGCCTGGTCT
>NC_022010.1:46091539-46101782 GCF_000317375.1 Microtus ochrogaster
CCACCTTCCATCTTCCAGCATTCAGTTTAGTTTCCCCCTGCCTAGCTCTGTTCTACCCCATCAGGGCCAAGCCAGTTTCTTTACTAACCAATGGTATTCACAGCATACAGAGGGGACTTTCACATCAGTTTGATTTATTTGTTTCACTTATCTATAAATGGTTTCTTTATAATTTAGGCTCAAATTAGATGTTCCTTCCTCATGGAAACTTAATTGATTGCCATTCTCCGTGACAGCATCCGGCATAGGGACAATGCTCTAATTCTCAGAACTCAATTATCCAAATGAAGACTAAGTATATTCTTGGGACACCAGATAAACAGAGGCACCAAGCATTTTTGGAGAAATTGACAAATTATTATTTTTTAACTACGAAAGAAATTATTTGGGGGGCAAAAAAAAAAGATCTTGTTACTCTATCACTTACATCTGGGATTGGTTTTATTTGATCTTCTTTTGTTCTTTTGCACACTTGGAAATTGAATCTAAGACTCGGTGTATGATAGCAAGGCAAGTGTAACACTGCTAATCTATGGCCCCAACCTCTTTCTTTCTTCCCTCCCTCCTTCCTTCCTTCCTTTCTTTTTTTTAAAATTTGAATAGAGAGTTCTGGTACCCTGGGTAGCACTGAGCTCATTCTATAGAGCAGGAAGTCTTCAAACTTGCCATTTTCCTGCCTTAGATTTTCAAGTAGCTGGGATTGCAGGAAGGCATGCACCACTAGGCCTGGTGGGTTGGTGTTATCTTTATGTAGAATTAATAACAGGCTGATCTTTCAAAGGCACAAACACCCTTGTTGTCTGAGATTTTCCGTCCTTCCTGATTCCCACAATAATTAAGTATTATTGAGAAACCACACAAAAGTCTACATTAGTTATAAACTGATTGGCCCATTAGCTCAGGCTTCCTATTAAATTTTATAACATATATTAGCCCATATTTCTTATCTGTGTTAGCCACATGGCTCAGTACCTTTTTCAGCAAGGCAGTCACATCTTGCTTCTTCCCTCCTCACCTTTAAAGTGGTTGACAGATAAACCTGTGTGGGTTGATCAATGACCTTTAACAATAGAGAAACTGCAGACTTTAGAGCAGTTGGTCCAGGAGCAGATAAATCCTCAGTACATTGAAAAATCAACCAATCCTTGGAATTCTCCTGTATTTGTTAATAAAAAGGAATCTGGAAAATGGAGAATGGTAACAGATCTAAGAGCTATTAATAATGTGATTCAGCCAGTGGGCTTTCTACAGTTTGGGATTCTTTTGCCTTCTTTATTACCTAAAGGATGGCCTCTTATAGTTATTGATTTAAATGATTGTTTCTTCGCTATACCTTTAAAAGAAAAAGATAGAGAAAAATTTGCCTTCACAGTGCCTACTTATAGTAATTCTCAGAATGTTAAGAGATATAAGTAGAAGGTTCTCCCATAGTGAATGTGAAATAGCCCCACACTGTGCCAGTATTTTGTACATCAGCCATTTGGAAATAATACAGAAGCAATTTCCTCAATCTATAGTTTACTATTACATGGATGACATTTTACTATCTGACTCATATGTAGATACTTTAAAAAAAGAATGTTTAAAGTAAAAAAAAAAAATTGCCTTCTTGGAGATCACAAATTACTCCTGAAAAAAATACAAAGAGGAGATTCTATTAATTATTTAGACTATAAAATAGGTTTACAAAAAAATTACACCCCAAAAGGTACAGATTTGGAGAAATCAGTTGCAGACTCTTAATGACTTTCAAAGATTGCTAGGAGACATTGCCTATCTATGGCCTACTACTGGGGTAGAAAATGATGAACTGAGTAATTTATTCAAAACCTTAGATGATGACAAGGACTTAAATAGTCCAAGAGAATTATCAGTTAAGCTGAGAAAGAATTGGTTTTGGTGGAAAAGAAATGATAGGATGCATATGTGGATAGTTTGAATCTAAAGCTTGATTGCATTTTGGTTATCTTACTCTCTAAGAATTCTCCTAAAAGAATATTTCTATAGAGGGAAGATATTACGTTAAAGTTATAACCTTCCTTTTTTATTTAAACAGAAAAGGGGAGGTGATGTAGGAGTCCCCTCTGTGTGCTGTGATTACTATTAATGAATAAAGAAACTGTTTTGAACCTATAGCAGGGAAGAACTTAGCTAGCTAGAGAATACTAAGCTGAATGCTGGGAGGAAGAAAGGTGGAGTCAGGGCGAAGCCATGGAGCCACTGGAGACAAATGTGTTGGAACTTTGCTGGTAGGCCATGATTCATAGTGATGTGCAGATTAATGGAGATGAGTTAAATTAATATGCAAGAGTTTGCCAATAAGAAGTTAGAGCTAATGGCCCAAGCAGTGATTTAATTAATACAGTTTCTGTGTGATTATTTCAACAACAAGCAGGCCTTCTCCTATCTTAAAACAGATTTTTGCCACATAAAGAGAGTGAAAAATTAAAAAAACATATGTGGAAAAGACCTCTGAGTTGATTCTAAAGGGAAAAATATAATACTTCATCAATTAACAGAATATATATATTCTGTTATACATATAACAGAAATTTATATATTATAAATTTAGTACCTTTTAATTACTAAAAGAAATTATAGTACCTTTTACTAATAGTGAAAATAACAAATTATGGGCAGAAAGTGAATTGTAGCAAAGAGCTTGAAGTAATTTTTGGGGGGAGAGATTAACAACAAATATCCTCAAAACAAGAGAATTCAACTTACAGTTTTTCTTGCTACCAGATTCAGAAAAGAAATATTTATTTCCTTCTCAAGTCTCTGATGGAGTTGAAGTCTTTAGAATTACAGTTTCCTTTGTTACCAGATTCAGAAAAGAAATTCACTAAAGAGGTGTAAAGTGTCTAAGTTTGAGAGAGACATTAAAAGATAGTTTTGTATTGCAAGTTAGAATAGAAAAAGAATCAGGTACAACATTTTGAATTCATCAAGATAGGATAGACATGGAGTATTTACTCTGAGTTTGTCATTTGCTAATGGGTTAGACATTGTTGATGTATTTATTGCCTATATATATTGTATATAGTTTTTCTTATATTAGTTATAACCTTCCTTTTTACTTTAGACAAAAAAAAAAGAGAAATGTGGTGATATTTTGTTTGTGCTCTAACAAATAAAATTCACCTCAAGATCAGAGGGTAAAGCTATCCATTTGTTAACCACTGAGGTCTGGAGGTCTATACAGATAGGCAGGAAGTGATATTGCTGGGTGGGGAGAGGAATATAAAATGGGAAGAGATAGGCGTTCAATCATTTTTCAACTGAGGAGTTAGTAAGGTAAGAATTGGGTACTGTTTGCTCTTTTGTCTCTCTGATCTTTCAGCATTTACCCTGATATCTGACTCTGGGTTCTTATTATTAAGACCAATTAGAACTCATAAGACACATCATAAACAAAATCAACTTGGGAAGGAAACAGTTTATTTTACCTTCCAATTCCACATAGCAGTTCATCATCAAAACAGTGAAGGCAGGAACTCAGGCAAGGTTGGAACCCGGAGGCAGAAGCTGATGCAGAGGCCATGGAGGAGTGCTTTTTGTTGGTTTGCTCCACATAGCTCACTCAACCTGATTTCTTATAGACCCTGGGGACAACCAACCCAGTGGTGGCCCCACCCACAATCCACTGAGCTCTCCCATATCAACCTCTAAGTAGAAAAGAGCCCTTTAGCTTTGCCTAACTCCCAGTCTTATAGAAGCGCTTTCCCAATTGAGGTTTTTTTCCTTTCTGATGACTCTAGCTTGTGTTGAGTTGTCATAAAACTAGACAGCACAATGTCCTCTTCATACACAAAGCCTGTAGGCCAATAAATAACCTACTCTCTAGATATTTAATTAGGACAAGACCTTCGCCATGGCAAAGTTTATTCCCTTGTCATGACGTAGAAAATATGGGGACCAAAGGAAACAGTCTGTGAGACTGTGGTCTTGAGAATCTGGGAAACCAAACAACTCGCTCTATGATAGCTCTTCCCTGGTGAATAACTTCATTCTGTCAACAAACAATGATTTACACTGCAGGGTTCTGAATTTGTGCCACACTAATGTGACAACAAAAGATAGTGCAGAGATTCCTCCGTCTTGTATTCTTGCTGAGGTTGTTTCCAGGTTTAACTAGAATCTGATCTCCTTGGTGGATCCCATGGAAAACTAGCCAATTCTATTCTAGGAATTAAAGGTCAGGGTGTCCTAGCTTGTTTAGACAGAACCTCCTCCAGCTAAGAATTCATCTTAGCTGCCTATTTGTGCAGAACTCCATTCCACTGGCTAACCCCTTAACTTCTGTTAAAACTCCTGGCTTCAAACTGCTTACTCTGCAAAGCTGCCTGCAGCTGCTGAGCAAGAGGCCAGGACAAGGTCTCTGCCCTTAAAATCCCAGTGTTCTGGACACTTAGGGTCACACCTCTGTCGCCAAACCTTTGGATATGGTCCCAGCTAGCTGGAAGAGACACTTTCAACTGTCTCTACAATGAGTGTGTGTGGTCATCTCTGCTGAGCTCAGCCTAAACTTTTATTTACTGTACTGTTCATTTGGAAAGTGTTAGGCTCTATGCCTACGGCCGTGTTGTAGGGTGGTCGCTAGTGCATTCCCGGCTGCCAGGCAGCTAAGACCCAAAATAACTATACAGAAACTGTATTAGTTAAATCACTGCATGGTCCGTTATTAGCTCTAGCTTCTCGTTGGTTACTCTTACATATTAATTTAACCCATTTCTAGTAATCTGTGCATTGCCACATGGCTGTGGCTTATCCAGTAAAGTTCTGGTGTCTGTCTTTGGTGGGGCTACATGGCTTCTCCCTGACTTTGCCTCCATTCTCCCAGCATTCAGTTTAGTTTTCCCCTCATACCTAAGTTCCTTGTACAGGCCCAAGCCAGTTTCTTTATTAACCAATAGTATTCACAGCATACAGAGGGGAATTCCACATCACAGCTGCTTTCTTGTTTCTGTGTAGTCATCTCTGGCCTCAACTCCTATAGTAGCCCAAGTTGGTTTGGTGGGTTTATTGTTTGTTTGTTTGTTTTCTGCTCCTACCTAGCTGGTATTCAAGCATCTTTACTGGGTTGCCCTTAGGGTCCTGAGAAGATATATCCTCAACTTCAGTCACTACAAGCACCTCCTGTGCACATTTGCTACGTTCCTTATAAAAGGCAAACTTTGCCCACCTCCCACCCCTCTCACTCTCCTGCCATTCTTGTCCCCGGGGAACAGTCTCTGTTCCCCTTTCTGCCCCCTTCTCTTTCCTCTTCCAATATACTTCCTCTGTGAGCCCTGTTGTATGGCATAACTCTACCCATTTTTTTTTTATTATAACACTACCTTTGTGCTAGAGTTTGGATCTTGAACATCCTCTAAAGGCTTATGTGTAGAAAGCCTGGAAATTTTCCCTGGTGAGGAGGCCTTAGGAAGTGAGACCTGGCAGAATGTCAACCGGGAGTGCCTGTTTACAGGGTATTACAACTCATGCTTCCTCTTTTCTCTCTTTGCTTCCTTGCTGCAATGAGATGAACAGTTTCTTCTGCCATGTGCTTCTGAAATGTACTTATTCTTCCATCACAGGACTGAAGCAGGCCACACAGTGGCACATCTGAAACTTGGAGTCAAAGTCAAACCTTTCCCTTCTTTAAGTTGATTCCCTCAGTTATTTTTGTCACAGTGGAGAAAATCCTACTTTCCTTCTTTGTAGTTCTCTTTCTGCTTGGACCATGGGGTAATCCTTTAGACAGAAGTTAGATAATCTCACTCATTGATCCACATCCTTTAATTAATTTCATTCAGACTCCCAGTCCTTATCTTCAGGATCCCGTGGGACTCATGATCTGGTTCCTATTTCTCCTTCCTCCACTCAAATAAGAATTTATTTCACCTCAGATAACAGTCTCCAGGTCAACTGGTCTGTTACCATTCCCCTGCATGCAAAGCACATTCCCACTTGAGATATTTTCATGAACTCTCTAACTTCCTGTATAGCCACCTGGGATGTTTACATGAGCTCTTTACTTCCTGTGCCTGGATTGCTGAGCAGATCTAGGAGTTGAGTTTCTATTTTAAAACCTCTCAGAATTTTCTCAAATCAGGCAGGATAAGTCAAACAGATATGAAATGACTTCCATGAAAGAAAGAACTTCCTATACTTGCGCATCTCTAGAAACAAGACACATTCCAACAAGGGTCACATGGGGAAATGTGAGGGTCATCCGGAACAGAAGAAATGCAGACAACCAGGGCAAGAGCCATGTGACTTCTGAGGATACAATGGGGCTAAGAGAGAGAAACAAGTGTTTTAGGATGTGCTAATTTGAGTATTTCCTTAACCGCCTCTGCAGTATAAGGAGAGTGTTTTAAGCTGGCTGGTACTTGTCCTGGGGCTATTAAGGCTAGAGACACTTGGTCTGAAATGTCAGGGTTCAATGGAGGCTTGTGAGGTAGATTGGTTTGTTTGTAAATTCCATACTCAGGAACTTGGCAACACTAGTTCTTCCCAAGTCAGGGAAACCCTGAAAATCAAAAAACATGAAAAGATAGGAAATGACTTTTGTACAGTTAGTACCATAGCTCTATACACATCCTTGAAACACAGATGTAGACTTTCAGAAACCATCTTTAGAGTTATGGTTCTTAACCTTCCTAATGCTGTGACCTTTCAATACAGTTCCTCATGTTGTGGTGAACCCTAACCATAAAATTATTTCATTACTATCTTGTAACTGTAATTCTGCTACTGTTATAAATCATAATGTAAGTATCTGTGTTTTCTGATTTTCTTAAGTGACTTTTGTGAAGGGGTCATTTAACTCCCCAAAGGGGTCGCAACCAATGGGTTGAGAACTATTGATCTAGAGACAAGAATGCTTCTCTTCTGTGTCTGACTTTGTAATTAAAGTTTGACTTGACATTTTTCTCTGGACTTGATAACAGGCCAAGTTTTCTTACACTTGTTCTTAAAGGAGAGGAGGGGCAGAAATCCTGCAAATGCATCATTCTTAAACAATACTTCTCAGTGAAAACTGGCAAGAATGTGACTCTGAATGGAACTCCCCACTCATACTAAGATTGACAATCCTTCTTTATGGTCTTTGAAGGGAATCTTGAATGTCATTGCTCATTAAAGTATCTGTCCCCCTCTAAAGTCTAAGGAGGTCCACATAGTTCTAACAACCTAATTCAAATGAGGCTCCAAACCAGAATGGCACAGAGGAGGGTTCCACCAGATGTAAGGCTATCTGGTACAAGGTGCTTAGTGCTTAGAAAACAGACAGGTTTCTCGCCCACAGAAACAAGGCAATAGTGCCGTGTAATTTTAGCTGCAGGCACAATTGCTTTGTTGTTGCTGTTCTCACATCTTCCTATTTGGTTAAATTTTACCATAGCAAAACAGAGAAAAAGTTAGTTTGTCAAAACATATTGAGAGTTTAATCCAATGCTTAAAAATATGGGTTATAGACTCTCAGGGATACAGAAATTATATGAGTTGGAAAATTGTTTGCTTTTATAGAAATTAATTCTGCAAGCTATTTACACAGTAAATAAGGCAACTTATCCTATTACTGGACACCATGTGTGTTATATATAATGGATAAATTGTAGGCTTCTAATTCAATACTTTGATCCAATGATAAAAATGGATGATGACCTTTTTTTTCTTTCGGGAGTGGGGAGGGGGAGAAGCCACCAAGAATCTCTCACCTAGAAATCAGGCCAGTAATCTAAAGTCAGTATTTTCATGTGAACATAGAAAACCTACTTTTTTTCTACTAAGAACTTGGATTGTTGAGTTCCCATGATATTGTTTGTATATGCAAGTTATTTGGGTAGCTATCACAAGAAAAAAAAACAATAACAATACGATTGACCATAGCATTGAATGTATCTGGATATATGTCTATTAATATACTGATACGTGATACTAAGATTCTAGGATTGCATTCATATCAGCCACAGTCCAGATCTCTGTCTTCTTGCCCAGCATCTCTCAGAAATTGTTTGTCCTAAGGTGATTCCTGACTGTTTAAAGATAGATGCCATTGACACATCTTAGCCATTGGTAAAATGAAAATCAAAACCAAATCTCTCCCCAGCCAGAAAATCAGAATGGTTATCAACGAGTAAACAATGGAATGGAACACTCCATATACCATTGGTGAGAATTTAAATTTGAATAGTACCTATAGGAATCAGTATGGTGGTTCCTCAGAAGACTGAGAAGAAAACTAGCGTAAGTGTATAATAAGCCACTCTACTGATATCCAAACAAAGTAACCAAGGCATCATGGAATGGAGATGCCTGTACACTGGGTTTACCACCACCCTGTTCACTGTAGGCAGCTGTGAACTCATCCAGTTGCCCATCAGTGATAAATGGGCAAAGAAAATACAATACATTCAACAATTATTATTCTGTCAAGAAAGAAAAAAGTATGTCATTTGTAAGAAAATAGATGGAACTAGATGTCATTGTGTTAAACAAAATATATCAGTTTCGTAGAAAATGTGTTTTCTCCCGTAAGAGGAATTTAGAAAAGAAGTACATAAAGTATAGAAAAGGGAATAGATAAGGATAGGAGGGAATGAAGAATGGATGTGATCAGGGTATATTAACATGCATACATGGCAATAACATACCAAAAACCCATTATTTTATATGATCAGAAAATTCTGTTTTAAAAAAGAAAAAAGTCTGGTATGATGGCATACACCTCTAATTCCAGAACGTAGAAGACTGAACTGTGAATATAGGATATCTCCATGCTCATGGTGCTTTTATTCCTCTCTAAAGCATCTCAATGTCTGCCCGTATTGTTTCGTCCTCTGAGGTTGTCTCACCATCCTAGTCCCTGTTGTTCCCACTGACGCTGTCTTTAGGAAGTTTGCTTCCCAAGATTAAAGGAATAGATCTTCAAGGTCCAAACACAGGAAATAACCTCTCAGACCAGTTTTATCCCAAAGTATAGCAATTTGTCTGTGATAGGTAAGGAAAAAGCTTCTCATTTTAGTCCAAATTTCTAAAACACCTATCTATGAGGAAGAGAAAAAAGTTATTTCCAGTCAAAGCATAAAACATCTTAACTTTTAAATATTTTGAATTTTAGCCATCTATAATAGAAAGAGTTTGAGACTTCAGCATAACACATCATAGTCACTGAAAATATGAAATATTAAATTTAACTTTGCCTACTATTCTTAACTTTGCATTTTATACATGCCTCCAGCCTGGTTTTCATCCACACAGCAAAGATATTATTTGTTCTGAATCCTTTTAGTAATGGTTTTAATTTGGTAAATTAATGTGTTTAATCCCTTAGCCCATGATTTTTAAAGTGTTGCCTATACTTGCTATTTCAACAATTTCAGAGAAAATGTTAAAAGCAAAACTGTCAGGCCACACTATAATCCCACAGAATTAGAAACCCTGGGGCAGGGCTGAATATCCCGTCAGATCATGTAAAAATGGGTTTAAATTTGCCTATTGCAAAGATTAAAGCTCAAGTTACTGTAGCTTTATTCTATCAGATTATGGTGTGAAGTGCATATTAGGATGCTATTCAAATTAAAACACACTAGCAAACGCAAAACACAAACAAGACTGCTTGGCATTCTGGTCTCTGTTAGAGTCTCAAGGGTCTTTAGGGTAAGTTACTTAGCTGGTGACCCAGAATCCTTGGGTTAAAAATAAGGCATGCTAGCTTTATTTTAGGAAAGGAAACTCAGTAGTAAAAGATGTCTTTAAGAAAGAAAGAAGAAAAGACAAAAAAGAAACCATAAAGAAAGGTTGTTTCTTCTTTTCTTACCACCTTGTGCATATGTCTAATAATCACAACACTCCAATGAACAAGGCTGGTATGCATAGCTACTCTAGTCTGAATATCTGGCCCCTGCCATTCATATTTTGACATCCAACTGTGAAGGAGATAATTTTAGTAGGTGAGAGCTTTGGGAAGTGATTACGTCATGAGGGTGGAACTATTTGGATTGATGTCTTTGCAGAAGAGGTCTCAGGAAACTGCCTTGCCCCTTTCATGGCTGAGGATATAGAAGAAACCTTGTGTGAAGAACCAGCCACTCACCGGACAACCTGCCCATCCCCCTGGTCTTGATTTCTCTGCTTCCACTCTAGTACAAATTCTACTTGTTCTTAGTACTAAAACCTCAGAGTCAGCTGTCAGGGTTGAAAACTGAAGGATCAGAGAAGCATATCTACCAGCCACTAGAGTTCTTTTTTGTTT
>NC_022010.1:46102687-46106102 GCF_000317375.1 Microtus ochrogaster
CGGATCTCTGTGAGTTCAAGGCCAGCCTGGTCTACAAGAGCTAGTTCCAGGACAGGCTCCAAAGCTACAGAGAAACCCTGTCTCGAAAGGCCAATAGCTTAGACTTATTATTAATTAGCTTAGCTTTATTATTAACTAGCTCTTACATTTTAAGTTAACCCATATCCCTTATTTACACTGTGCCACATGCCGGTTTCTTTGTTCAGTATGGGGTGCCCATCTTGTTCTCTCTGCATCTAGTTGGTGTCTTCTGAATCTGCCCTTCTCCTTCCTGTCATCCTTAGTTTGGTTGCCCCACCTCTACTTCCTGCCTGTCTACAGGCCAATCAGCTTTTTATTAGACTAATTACTGTACAAGAGGATCAATCGACAGCATTTCCTCCTTTTTGTCTAATTAAAAAGGAAGATGTTAACTTTAACATAGTAAGGTTATATACAACAAAAAGAGTTGTCAAGAAAGAATATGTAGTTCAATATCCAGTCTATTTGTATTTGGCAAAATTCAAGAAAATATTTTATAACCTAAACTATCTTTGTGAGTTCAAAGTTTTGTAACTAATTTACCTGTTATCATAACTAAGGAAAACTATAACTACCTAGTCTTCAGCTTCATCAAAGACCCCAGAAAGATAAAATGTTACCTAATGACAGGAACCTCAAGCTTCTTGGACAGTATCCCAAAGTTCCTCTGTAATGTTAGAGCATCCATATTCAGCCTACAGACCTAGAATATCTGACAGACTTTTTTTTTTCCCAGAAGCAGGAAAATTTGAAGAACTGTTGTACTCTGTCTTGGCAAAGTTTAGCAGTCACTTTTGTTTCTTGCTAGTACAGATTGAACAACAGCTAAGGCAATGGCAGTTTCTTTGCCACATGGATAGCTCTTGCCATAAAGAAAGCAAACTCCATATGGAGTTTCTTGTATGACTGTCATTCTTTTTGAAGTTATTGGTGTTGCCAGGAGCAGACATATCTTACTGGTGAGAAAAATGTAAGTTCTTAAAACATTTTAAATGTCATATTCTGTAGTTCTTTGAAGTATTTAAAGATTGCCTATCTATCTGAAATATATCTCTGTATGACCTTGGAAACAGATCTAACATGACTACATTTACTATTATAGATGATTACTAATCTGTATTTCTTAATTATATATTAATTTTGTTTGTTGGTTGTTTTGTTTTTCAAGATAAGGTTTCTCTGTATAATAGCTCTGACTATCCTGAAACTTGCTTTGTAGACCAAACTGGTCTTGAACTCACAGAGACCTGCCTGCCTCTGCCTTCCAAGTGCTGGGATTAAAGGCGTGTACTACTACTTCCTGGCCATATTATATTTTTTAAATGAGATGCATAAACATAATACCCTAAAGTAGAGTAGAGGTATGCATACAGTATAACAAAATTAACTTTAAATTTGTATCAATAAACTTAAATCTTTACCAATGTAAAATATCCTGAGATTAATAGTTTTTGATTAAAGTAGATTCAATAATCTATCCTTTTATTCTATCATTTCTATATCCTACTCCCTTTTTTCTTTAAAAATGGTTATATGAATTTAACTCTTTTGTTTAACTTTCTTTTCTTCTTTTATGTATTTATTTTTTGATCATGACAAATAGCAATTTGTAACCAAACCCCCTAAAAAATGATAAGCATCCATAATCCATTTTTTGGGAATGTGGGCTTAATTTTCTAGGCTACTTCTTCAAGAATAGGGGCACTGGTAATTCTTGGGGGACTCTGAGACAATTTAAAATTATGTTTAAGTCCTGATTGGAGTATTATGTGAGTCTAGATCACCTCAATCAGTCACCTTCAATTGGCATGCTCAAATAACCAAATTTGAAGACATTTGTTTTCTCTTTCTCTTTTCCTTTTTTGAAAATATGAATTCAAGAGATAGAGACAGGGAACTACCACCATAAAGTCCTGAGAAAGAAACAAATTTGGGACTGGAGAAGTGGCTCAGAGGTTAAGAGCACTGCCTGCTCTTCCAGAGGTCCTGAGGTCAATTCCCAGCAACCACATGGTGGCTCACAACCATATGTACTGGAATCTACTGCCTTCTTCTGCCATGCAGGTGTAATGCAAGAAGAACTTTTTTTTTTTTAAAGAAACCTTGTAGAAATTAGATTTGTCTGATTTTTTTATTCTTTCTTCACCCCGTCATACCTTGGTTCACACTGGTTTTTTGAGACAAGGTTTCATCTGCCTAACAGCCCTACCTGTCCTAGAAATTTCTTTGTAAACTAGGCTGGCCTCAAACTCACAGAGATCCCCTGCCTTTGCCTCAAGTGTTTGGGTTAAATGTGTGCACCACCATGCCCTGCTGTCTGTCTAACTCTGAAGTAAAGTTCAGTGCCTTTCCTTATTGCTGTTTTTGAGAGACCATTAGTTAGACAGACTCCCTGGTAAGTAGTCAGATAGGGTGAAGGACCATGGCTAGGGAATACATGTGGCCAGCTTCTTTTTTACCCTTCTGACTTAAAAACCCAATAGCTTAAACTTTCCATTCTCAACTTTCCTAATGACGTGACCCTTTAATACAGTTCTCATGTAGTGGTGATCTCCCACAATAAAGTGATTCCATTGCTATTTCATAACTTTAATTTGCCTATTATGAATCATAAAATAAATATCTGGTATGCAGGCTATCTGATAGGGAATACATGTGAAGGCCACGACCCACAGATTGAGAATGGCTGCCTTAAGCCAAGAGCTTTTCAGGCTCTTGTCTCTTACTGGCAGGCCCCCTGCTGATGGACTGACTCTACAAGTTCAAAGCCTGCTCAGGACAAACCCCACAATAGTTCTGGGCCAATCCACCATACTTGCTTTCTTCAAACTGGTCAGCTCTAAATTAGGAGAGGCTCTGAATTAGCTCTTCAGAGGTTTTACAGTTTGAGAAGAAACTGGATTTTCCAGCTTTCAGAAGCTCCCTCTGCTTTCAGATGACCTTTCCTGTGTGTGTCTACTGCACGTATGTTTCTTCACCCTCAGCAAACACCTTTCTTCCACTGCTGATTCTGTCTCTGCTGCTACTACAGAGCTCCTGGGTCTTCCTGCCTTTTAGTTGTCTAACTGGGATAGAGAATGAACCCGATTAAGACCCCTAGACTATATCACCCACCCCCGCTTTGTTTTTTTTTTTTAACTTAATAGCATGTTACCAGCAGAATGCACTGGTTGGGGGCACAGAAACTAGCCCAATTTTTCTTGTCTTGAAATCCTTTATTTTGGGAACTCAAATTCCCAGCAGGACACAGTTTTGGAAAGGCTACCAAATTTCAAAGTCAAATGTTGACTCCTTCCTGTGCTAACAGCCCTTAAGCACACTGCCTCTGACTGTGATTTCTTCAATAAATATTACCCAGAGGAAACTTAAGTCAAAAAGAAATAGAGTTTAAGTT
>NC_022010.1:46106692-46119724 GCF_000317375.1 Microtus ochrogaster
TTTTGGAGCCTGTCCTGGAACTAGCTCTTGTAGACCAGGCTGGTCTCGAACTCACAGAGATCTGCCTGCCTCTGCCTCCCAAGTGCTGTGATTAAAGGCGTGCGCCACCACCGCCCGGCTATGCCACTGATTCTTAAGTCTGTCTGTTGTGCTTCCTTGCTGAGCTTCTGTGGATAGATGACCAGCCACAAGAATTGGTCTCATTTCTCCCATATACCAGCATTGTGTTTCTCCATCTCAAGGAAGTAATGCAAACTTTGCATCTGTTCTGGTGGCCTAGTGGCTTCTTGTTAGGGTGAAAGCAAAGTTATCAGATATTCAGGAGTCAACCTAGTGTGTGGTAGTTGAGCAAAACAAAACCGGGTGGGCTGAGTTTGGAGCGGTGAGGTCTGCCCTTTGGCTTTGTTTGGGGAGGACGAGAGTTGAGAGCGGTAAGAGAGAAGGGTGTGGGGAGGAGAGGGGGTTGAGAGCAGAAGGGAAAAGAGAGAAAGGAAGGGGGAATTGGAAAAGGAAAAGAAGGGAGTATTGAGAGGTTGGCCCCAGGGTGAGAAGTAGAAAGGTAAGCTGGTCTCTAAATATCAGTGCAAGAGCCAAATGCCTTGTAGCTCTAGAGATGAGATCTCAGTTGTGTGGCCTCAGAAAGCAAATGAATGCTAAGTGAGAAAAGGCACAACTGAAACTCAGACAAGGGATCAATCAGCAAGGTGACAGGAAAACTCAGTTGGTCATGAGTCATTAGTACTTATACTACAGGCCTAGAGACCACTGATTTCTATCTTTCTCAAACTGCTCTGCCACTGAGCACAGGGGTGTCTGGCAAACAGGGGGCACACTTAAACCTATCTTTAATGACTGGATGTGGAATGTGCTAATGATATGAAGGATGAATATTCAGTGGCTTTGGGGAAAGGAAGGGAAGGCCAGGGTGACTAAGATTTCACAAGGCAAGAGAGGGGCTGGATGGTGCTGTGTAAGGCTGGGTGGGCAGGAAGACAGAACAGATAGCTATTTACACTTGTTGACACCGCCTTTTGTAAAGCACTTGGAATAAGTAGTGCACTGCTAAGGACGTGCTGAACTGAATGCAGAAGCCTGAACTAACAAAGTAGGCGATGGCTGGAAGTGAGTTTGTGAAGAGCTGACATGTACCTATAGACAACTTTTAAATGCCCAGCGTTCGCATTTTATTATTTTCGGGCCTAAAGTTTTGTCCCTCTAATAAATATCTTACTGGCAGGACTCTGGGCTCTAAAGAGCAGAGGAAAACTCAAAACAATTGCCTTTGTTATCTGCAATCCATATAAAGAAATCTTTTATCAGGTATAAAGCATCCAAAGTCCAGAAGCTGTTTAACCTGGTTAAGAAGCATTAATTTATCATATGATAGGGACAGAGGTGTATAATTCAACCCTGCCTACTCCTATCTCTTTTTTCAGGCAAAACTGCAAGTACATCTGCTTCTTTTTAGCTTCTTAGACAAGCATACAGAAGTAGTCCATGCTATGGACTAATACTAAAATAACGATCTAAATTAAAGCCATCAGTGTTTGCCGGTTTTTACACACTGCAGGCAGTTGTTTGGATGTCAGGATATCAACGCTTGTGTAGTGAATGGTCTTGTCACAATCTGTAATCATTCTGTTAATACCCAGGATTTGGAAAGATTGTGCTTCTTAGGATGCAATGGCTACAAAAGAGAGAAAAGAAAAAGTAAAACAAAACAGAAGAGCAGAAATGAAAACTGAGAAAGATTCTTCCTGTAAATCATTAGTCAAGAGTGGTCAGATTGAATTCTTTCTACTTGTAACTCGGGTTTTCACAGCTGGTCGGGTAGCCAGTTTGGGATGCCACTGAAAACTGCAAACTGGATAATTTACAGACACTCAGTCCTTTCCACCATGGAGGCTAGCAGTCTGAGCTGAGGTGGTCAGCACAAACAGGCCCTACTGAACATCTTCTTGCTGTCTGCAGACAGCTGTCTCATGGCCTTTCATGGTGGAGTGAGGGAGTCTTCTGGGGCCCTTTTCACAAGAACATTAATTTCATGCTTGGGGGCTCCCCCCCCCCCAAAGCCCAATTACAGATCAAAGACCCTACCTCAAATGCCATCATACTCAGAGTTAGGATTCAATGTGTGAAGTTGGCTGGGGTAGGGCACATTCCATCACATGGTTCTGGTGTCCATGTCTGACCTTGAAATAAACACTTCCACTTAAGCAGGAGGGATGGAGAACTCAGGCACTGGGCTTGCTCTTTCTGGGGAACCGCTAGACTTGTCATCTCTGTGAGGACCTCAGTTTTAACTAGAGTTGCTGCTAGACCTGTACCTTAGGAAAAAGAAGCACCCTAGAGTGCAGTCAGGCATGACAGAGAGCCCTGGACCTGCTATGAGGAAGGGTGGCTGGGGTTCCAAAAAATATTCATATTCATCTGTTTTATTTATCCCTAGGAAAAATATCCTGAGTTGAGTGAGCTGGGCCTGGAACAATGGAAAGCAGAAATGACTAGTTCCATTTCATTTCATAATTATATGCTCAGTGTATCAGAGGTTCATTGTAGGAGGTGTTTTCTTGTCCAGGAAGTCATTTCCCAAATAACCAACACTGAGATTTACTATTACTTTAAAATGCTTGGCCAATAGTTCAGGCTTGTTACTAACTAACTCTTACCTCTAAATTGACCCATGATTCTTATCTACACTCTACTCTGTGGCTTGATACCTTTTTTCAGTACCGAATGCCCATCTCGCCTCTCCCTGCATCTGCTGGCGACTCCTCTGACTCCACCCTTCTTCATTCCAGCATTCTCTGTCTCAGGCTGTCTTGCCCAATCACTTCTTGCCCAGTTATCAGCCAATTAGCTGTATACTAACAATGAGAGCAATAATATTTACAGTGTACAGAGGATTATCTCACAGCAGCTCATCCGAGCTTTGCAGGCTTCCCCCATTCAATACGGTGAAAACTATCTTTCAGAAATGTCATACTCCAGAATAACTGCCTTTAATTCTTCTCATTGGTTGAACAGAAAGACACTGCGTCACAGGTATGAAAAGAGGGTTTTTAATACTTCATCAGGTATCATCCCATTGGCAACAAATGTTAGTGAGGTAAAGAAATAAACAGTTCTCATTCCTTTTCAGTTACAAAGTCAATAGGTACTTACTGTAAAACTCATTCAGAAATGTTTGTATAAAACAGCACAAGTCTAGATTTGTAAGCCACTTTGTAAGATGAGAGGCAAAGAAGGGTACAGACTAATATTGTTAAGCATTAACAAACCAGGTAAATGCTCAACATGGAGGTATTTGCAGCCCTTTAAAAGAACAGGGGTCATGGAATGGAAGCAGAAACCAGAGAGAAGCTCTCTCCTCTTCCCTCTCCTGAAGTGGGCCTTTCCCCTATCTGAATAAAAGCTCTGAGCAAATAGCATTGTTGTGTTGCTGTTGTTGGAAACTGTCTCCCTCCTCTGACCCTCAGAAGGGACCCTGGCATTTCCAGGCTTTTGTGAGGAAGTGTTGCACAGCAACCAGAAAGTTTGATCCTGTGTTGATCAGGGTAGCCAGGTGCCTGCTGAGAGACCTACGCTTTTCCCCATCTTTCTGCTCAGCACTAGCTTGTCTGTTGGGTCAAGGCCACACTGTCTTCTAAGGGGCACCTCAAGCAAGAATTTAAAACCCAAACACCAAGCAACCCTGTGAATTTTACAGCAACCACCAACCTGTTTTCTAAAAAGGAAGTACCGCTTTATAGTTCGAAGATTTTTCTGGCACCTTTTGACAAAACTGGACTTCAGGAATACTTTCGCCCCTGTAAAATGTAAACATTGTTGAAAAAGAAGAACTTCAAGAAAGAGACTGCTTAGTGGTTAATAGCACTTGCTACCCTTGTAGAAAACCCCAGTTCAGTTCCCAGAATTCACCTTAACCCCTGTTCCAGGAGAATTAAGTGCTCTCTTCTGGCCTCCTTGGGCAGCATGTATGCATGAAGTGAACTTACATACATGCAGACAAGCAAAACATACTTCCTAGGGCTGTCAGTATAAAAAAGCAATGCCAGAAGGTCTATGACAGATGACGGATTTTGTTACAGGACCTGACATATCATCAGCTTTGAATAACACTCAACTCCTTTCCTCCCAGTCAGTAGCTCTTCTCTCCTGAGGGTCATTAGATTGCATGTGATTATTTGACCAGAGCCCAAAGGCTTGAGCTGTAAATTGAATGCTAAACAATGAATTATTTGACCAACATTGAAATTTAAGAGCATTCAGAACTATGCAAGTAGGAGGGCATTGAACATTGAGGGAGCTGGTGAGATGGTTCGGTAGATAAAGGTAACTGTGGCCAAGTTTGACTACCTGATTTAGATCTCTGGAGCCTGAATAGTGGAAGAACAGAACTGACTCCCATAAGCTCTTCTCTGATGTCCATATGCAGTGCTTGCACACACATACAAAATAAATAAAATGTCATTAAAGGAACATTGGGAACCTTGCACATGTTTGTGAGTCATTTTACTCATTATACGAATTTGAATTATTTGTTAAGAAGGCTGTCCAGGACCAGCATCGACAAAAATACCTCTCATCAGGGGCGAGGCGAGGGGATTTAGAAATTGTCAATAATATGAAGATGTGAATGAAAATAATAAAATGGAGAAACATATAGAATAGTATTGGGAGGGAACTCCAGTGAGTACTGAAAATTTGCCCACGATTAATTTCCAACTTAAAATACCCCTGACCCCAAAGTGTAGAAGTAAGACAAAAGACTGCATTAACAGGATAAAAAGAAAGGGGAACATGCCAATTGAAGGTGGCGGGCTACATTTATAATTAAACATTTTGTTGCTAGTACAAAACAAATCACGCTCACACACTAGACCAAAACATTCTGTAGGCAAACCACTCCCTGGGTGGAATCCAAGTTATCTCCATAAAGGGAACTGGAACTTAGTTGTATCATTAGAGGTAGGAACAATCTTCTCTATTCCTGGAGTACGAGGTCTGGCTATTAGCCACACCTGTTGACAAAAACCTTCAGAAAGCAGAACTCTCTGATCTATGTCTAGGTGGGTAAATTCCAACCTCTGATTTTTGGTCAACATGGAAATAGGCTCACATTTCTGGGACTCCACTGAAGTCTGTGTCTTCGTGATTTGATTTTTATAGGCCCATAACAAATATTTATATTTTCTGGATATTAACCCATTTGCTATTAATTAGCAATTGTTTCTTGGTGTATTAATTATAGTTTACACCAACCAGATGTTCCACATGCTATATGCATAGGACGTGTTATGAAAAAAGAGAAAATCTGTTTCTTGAGACTGTTGTTACAACTTTTGAAACTGTGCTTGAACTGTACAATATCAGGGCACTCTTCATTTATGAAATAAAAATGTTAACTTCCTTATAGACTCAAATTTCCTTTTTCTGTGTATAATTTCCAAACTGGCAAAAGTCATTACAGCAGATACTTATACATGTAGAACTATAGCTGAGACCCTAGTCTGACACACTTTGGGAAAGTATGGTCTCTCACAAAGATCCAAGCTCCTTGCTAATTTAATAGTTTTCCCACATTATAGTCATTGCTGTAAGTCCCAATGTAGATGGCTTAGACACTGTGGCTTAGTCTTTCTGAGAAGTTCTTGCTATTGGGACACTTGCTTACAATAGATAAGACCCCCATGACAGCTGGAGGGTGGAACTGACAGGTCTTCACTTCAGCTGAGGAAGCACTGAGTGGAAATGGGATCAGCTTGATAAGTCAGTCTCAGCCTTGAGTGAGATGTTACTGAAAACTGAACAACTTGCAGGACTGTGGTGGCACACACCATTAATCCCAGCACCGGAGAGGCAGAGGCAGGTGGATCTCTGAGTTCAAGGCCAGCCTGATCTGTAGAGTGAGATTTAGGACAGCCAGAGCTATACAGAGAAACTGTCTCAAAAAAATAAAAAAGAATAAAAACAAACCCAAATACTAACCCCTCCAAAAACATGAAAAATGCAAACTTTGAGAAGTGTTTAAAAAGGAAAACTTTAAGAATTATTAAGTTAATGTGTTATAAGAAAGTAGATTGCCATTTTTTGAGTATTTTCAGTCCTTGAGTGCTGTAGGAATTTCTACCACAAGTAGCCTTTAAGTTACCCGCCCACTTGGGCGTGGCCTCTTATACTATATATGCTGAAGCAAAGTGTGCCTCTGGCCTCTCTCTTCTGGCTGCTGGATTCGGTTGCTGTTCCCCATTTGAGCAGAGAACTGTAATCTGTGAGTCTTCTCCTAAACAAATAACCCTCTATTATACTCAATTCTGAGCTAGTGTGGTATTTCTTTTAAGTGTCCATTTTTATCTGGCGCCCCACATGGATCTGAACTCCATACCTACCTGGTGGATCAGTTTAAAGGCCTAAACAATCTACAGCCCAGGAAGTATCCCATCCTTACCCCCCTTGACTTGCTTTTACCTACTAAGCAGATTTTTTTTTTGTAAAATCCCTGCCACAGCAGAAATTTCCCAAGTGCATGCACGCTCCCCCTCCCCTGGCCACCACTGCCACGTTCCCTGCCACGTGGGGACTTGCGGAACTTATGGTTTTATTCCCAGCTCCTGAGTTCTGGGTTTCTTGCTCTGTGTATGGAATTGATTGAATTGCTTTAATTTGTCAAGCAAAGCATATTTTTCAGTATTTAGCCAG
Source organism: Microtus ochrogaster (assembly GCF_000317375.1). Classification (NCBI taxonomy): domain Eukaryota; kingdom Metazoa; phylum Chordata; class Mammalia; order Rodentia; family Cricetidae; genus Microtus; species Microtus ochrogaster. The sequence continues at coordinate 46,113,395 of NC_022010.1, forward strand.
TACCAAGATGGAGAAACCAAGCCACTCAGGACTGTTCGTGGCACCAGGTTGCACCTCTAATTGCTACTCTGTTACCATGATACCTCTGGACAATAAAGATTATTATGCCTAAAACAATTGACTGGATTTCATAACAGGTAATTAATAAATCAATAAACTTAAAGTTATATAATGGCAGACAACATAACCTTTTTTTTTTTTTTTTGTTTTTGTTTTTTTCAAGACAGGGTTTCTCCGTGGTTTTGGAGCCTGTCCTGGAACTAGCTCTTGTAGACCAGGCTGGTCTCGAACTCATAGAGATCCGCCTGCCTCTGCCTCCCGAGTGCTGGGATTAAAGGCGTGCGCCACCACCGCCCGGCCTTTGAAACTTTAAAAAATACTATGACATGTATTCTGCAAGGCTTATATGGTTATGGTGATACACCCATTTATTGGATATTGGGACTCAGTTTTTTTCTTCATATTATATCCTTAAGAAAATGGTTTGATAACAGAGCCGAGAATGAGGCACTTTTAGAAATGATACAGTCTTTACAGACTAATAATACACACCTAGCTGACAAAATTAATACCATCGAAACCCAAAAGTTACCTGAAAAAATTAATACTATTAAAAAGGGTAACATTAATTTGACAGACAAAATAAATCCATGTCAAAGGATATTGAGAAATTATCTGAAAAAATTAATACTGTTGAATTTGACAATCAAAATTTGTTAAAAAGTTATCATAAGTTAGCAGATAGAGTATCTCTCCAGGATGGCAATCTGCATGCTATCCAAATAATGTCCAAGAACGAGATGTTATTTTTAAAGGAGAAACTTCAGACCTTGGAATCACATGTGTAAAATGAGAACCAGAGGCTAGGTGCCTCAATAAAATCACTAGAAATATATACAGGCCAGGAGATTCAGGATTTAAAAAAGACAGTATTAAAAAGATTTGAAATGATTGAGGAAATTATTGGAGCTAATGAGCAGGGAAAGAAGGTACAAGCACAGGATTCAACATTGCCAGTAGCTGTCAGAGATGACTTACTTAGGGTTTTAGCTTCCTACCCTGTAATCTACTCTGACAAAACATCAAGTTCTAAAGGTTCAAAAGGATCCAAAGAAGGTAGATGGATAACTATAGGAATGAAAGATCTAAGCCTCAACTGATGTTTAAATGCTATTTTAGAGGAGAGGCTAAAATTTTAGAACAACAGGGAAAAGCAAAAGGACTTGAGACTTCCTAAGATCAATTTCTTGGTAAGGGCACTTACACTGACCCACAGGCTCAAGCTCTTTACTAAGAACAAATCTTGTCCCTATGCCACAAACCAGCCTTAAATGCTTGTGACAGAATTCAAGAACTAGGGAAATGAATTGGCTCATATACCAGGTTTGAACAGGGTCAGAGAGAAATCTTTAGTTACCTTTTACAAAGATTAACTAAGGCTATAAAAGTAGGAGTAACAGACCCAGATGCTAGACAAGTACTTGTTGAATCTCTGGCTTTTGAAAATGTCAATTTAGAATGCAAAAAGATACTTTGGGCCTTTAAATGTTAGATCAGCACCAATGGATGAACAGATCCTGCATACAATAAACATTGAGACATATTGTAGGAGCTGCGGGGCTGCATTCCGTCACCCAGCTCCCGCAACCAGCTAGCTTTACCCGAAATAACAACACACAAACTGTATTCTTTTAAACACTGCTTGGCCCATTAACTCTAGCCCTTACAGGCTAATTCTCATATCCCAATCAACCCATCTCTAATAATCTGTGTAGCATCAGTCTTACTGGGAAAGATTCAGCATGTCTGACCTGGCAGCTTGCTTCATGGCGTCTGCCCGGGAGAGGGGAGCATGGCCTCTGAGGCTCACTTCTTCTTCCTCCCAGCATTCTGTTCTGTTTACTCCTCCCACCTCTGTTTTAACCTATGAGGGTCAAGCAGTTTCTTTATTATAATTAACCAATGAAATCAACAGATTGATATATGACACTCCCACATCAGAGACATTTGACTATAATATTGAATCTTGGGTAGAAGAAGCAATTTCCAAAGGAATGAGGAGACATCAAAATGCCAAATGTTTTAATTGTGGTAGAATGGGACATCTGAGAAAGGAGAAAGGATTGTAGACAAGGAATTCCTAGGTATAATATCTCCTCTGGGAATGGCAAGAGTAGAACTTGGTCTTCAGGTATATGTAGAAGGTGTGGCAAAGGCCGACATTGAACCAATGAATGAAGATCAGCAAAAGACAGAAAAAGCAACCTGATACTATCACGAAGCTCCTTGGAAAGCCTCTCGCAGGCCCCCAAGTCAAAAGTGGTCCAGTCAATGCCAGTCACTGTGGAGGACATGTTTCACCAGGAAAATTAAAAATATCCAGAGCCTTCTGTAAAAAACCATACTATTCTAGATAATGGAAGAAATATAGAGGATAAATAAAAAATTCCAATAGGAAATAAGAAACGTGAAGAAAGACAATTAAAAAAAATCCCACATTAGCTCAGAATTCAGAAATAGATGGTTGTTTTTTTAGGGGTAGACTCACAAATTAGAATCCTCTACTAGAATGGAGATCAAAAACTGAATCCTGCAGCCATAAAAGAGAGACTGAATGCATGCTTTACATTGCCATAAACAGTATAAGAGGCCACACCCCGGTGGGTGGGTAACTACTGGCTGCAAGCCTTCCTACAGCACCTCCCCCTTTTGTTTAAATAAGAGAGTTCTAAGCCTAATAATAATTATATACAATAAGAACAAATATATTCAATAATAATTCTATCCTAACTCGTTTAAGTCTTGTATAATAGATAACTTAGCCAAGTCATGAGAGGAAAGTAACTACAACTATTTAGTCTTCAACCCCAATGAAGATCCAAGAAGGGAAATAATATTACTTGAGTAAGCAGGAAGTATAATCAAGCAACTTCCAAAATGTGCAACAAATGACAGAGACAACTGGCTACCTAAGCAATCACCCAAAGTCTCATTTTCAATATTGAAGCAACCAACTTTGGCTAAGGCCTAGAATAACTGACAGACCATTTTCAGAAGCAGGAAAATTTTCAAAACCATCTCACCCTGTCTTGGCAAAATTTGACAGTCCTACTTATCCATTTCCAGATACCATGTATCTTGTCAGTAGTTGAGGCATGGGCAGTTCTTTGCCCAAAGGCCAGTTTTGCCAAAAAGAAAACAAGCTCCAAGTGGAGTGTCTTTGGTGCTCAACATTCTCTCAGGACTAGATCGGTGCTGCCAAAAGCAATCATGTCTCACTTCAACAGAACCCTAAATTATTTAAATGCCATATTCTACAGCTCTTTGAAATTACCTATCTATGCAGAATACAATCTCTACGTATCTAAAGAACCTGATTCATCTAACTATGAGTATGACAAACATGGATGACTATTGATCTATAATTCTTAATACCTATATAACTTAAAGACTAAGACATCATATTAGAATATTATACAATAAACAACTGTGCAATAAGTAAGGACAATGACCTCAAAATGTACACAATGTATAAGTATCTTGATCAGAGGTAAAAATTTACATTGCAATATGATAAATATATATCAATATATAAAAATGTTTTAAGCAGAGGTAGAAGCATGCATACAATATTCAATATAATTTAACTTTCAGCAGTTTCAATATGCAATACAACTCTTTCTGCATATTGTAGATCAGTAATTATATTAAGAGGTTCTTTAAAATCCCTTAGCTCCATGAGAATAGCATATAATTCTGCCTTCTGGACAGAATTATAAAGGCTTTGTTCCACACAGTCAGACAGTTGTGGAAAGATCAAATCGAACTATAAATGATATGTTAAAAAACAGAAAGGGATGGAAAAAACCACCAAAATATATTACATAATGCTTTATTAACCTTGAATTTTCTTAACGCTATGAGAAAGGGAAAACAGCAGCAGAGAGACATTGAATAATAGAAAAGTCATCTGAATTAAATCAGCCGGTAGATTTCCAGGATGTGTTGATCTCACAATGGAAACCAGGAGATGTAGTACTTTGGGGAAGGGGTTTTGCTGTTGTTTCCACAGGAGAAGAAAAACTATGAATACCTTCAAAATGAATAAAGATTTGGTTTGAAAAAGAGAAATCTCTGGAGAAAGAGAAATGACAGCTCATTCACACTGGTGACAACCATACAGGTGGTAAGGAGACCATATAGACTTGGGGCAGGGTTCTGTTCTTGTCTTTGCAGGAAAATATTCATCTTCAAAGAGTTAAGAGACCCTGGACATCTAGATGCTTAAACGGGAAAAGATAATTATCCAGATAGAATCACCACGCAAAGAGAATTATCACTTGTGAGGACATGTCATCTGAGGATGAGAATCTCTGAATACTAACTAGAATTCACTTAAAAATCAAAGCTGGCTTTGGAGTTGGACAATGGATCTGTCCTTCTCTAAATCCAAGTATGTTGTTAAAAGAAAAATTCAGAGTTTCTGTCTCACGTCAAGTGCTGTCTGGTATGGGACAGAAAAAAGAAAGAATTTAGAAATAATTTTACTTTTCTTCATACCTATTTTTGTCTCTATCATACCTTTCATTGAATATATAGATGTCTGTATATGTGTACATAAATTGTGTTTAAGTTTTCCATAATGAAGAATGAATTTTCCTGTAGTAATCTTTGAAGTTTCCAAGAAGATGGGGCCCACCATAACTCCACCTGGTTGATATGATGTCATGATGCTGATAGCACTACTACTTTTTTTTACAATGTTCTGGCCAGAAATCCAAATAGGAACCTCAGAGAATCCCTACTGAATACTCAGAGACTATTTGCAATTATATCAGACAGTAATCTTGGAAGTTACCCGCCCACTTGGGCATGGCCTCTTGTACTATATATGCCAATGTAAAGTGCACGTCCGGCCCCTCTCTTCCGGCTGTTGGATTCGGTTGCTGTTTCTTGGTCAAGCAGAGGACTATAATCTGTGAGTCTTCCCCTAAATAAATAACCCTCTGTTATACTCAGTTCTGAGCTAGTGTGGCATTTTTTTTAAGCTTCCATATTTACTGGGGTTAGTCACCTGTGATCTAATATAACTGCCCTGGGTGAGAACACTCATGCAGGAGTAGATCTCTTCCACAAGGTGCCAGTTTTCCCACCACTGATTCTACGAATAGCTGGGTTTGGATAGGATAGGTCTCCACAATCTCCATGGGGGCACAGAAGAAAGGCTGCTTTCCTGAGCCTTCCTTTTGACTACATGTGTGGGCAGTCTGGGAAGTATAAGGAGCCTGGCTTCTCTCCATCACCCAGGATGCAAAGGGTATCCTTGAAGCAGTATAATTTTATTTTAAATGATTGCATTTATTCACAAACTACAAGAGTAATAGGACTATCCCTATATGCCTAAATATTATCATCCCAGAGGGCTCTGAAAGGCCTGCCATATCTCCAGTGTTCTTTCAATCTGATGACTGATCCCTCCTACATTGTTAGACTACATCTACAAAAAGAAAAATCAAATGTATTTACATTCTGAAAGAAGTTTTCACCAAAACACCAAAAGCATTAAAAGCTAGCAACCTACAAACCTGACTTAATCTTTTATTATCTTTCATGAGAACTCAAAATATCTTCATAATCACTGCTGTGTACCCATACAATAATGTCTTCAATTTTTCAGAATGAGTATTATACAGATGAAAACTTTCCATATATAAGTTACATGCTTTAAAACAAAAATAGAATATTTGGTCTCTAGCACTTGTGTTTAAATCCCAGTTTTCAACTTCTTCGTTTCTAACCATAGATAATTCTGGTTTTCAGGGAGGAGCTGAGGCACCATGAAGGGCAGCTGACTCATGGTGGCTCATGACTGGTAGCTCATATTCTCTGTGCTATTTTAAAAGTCTACATTTTACTTCTTGAACTGATGGTCTAGGTCTTGTGGTACTGATGGTCTAGATACACAGAGCCTAGAATTTCTTCCACCATTGTGTTTTAATCTTCCTAATAAGCACTATAAAGTTTGTCTTGTTTCACTTCACAGCTAATCAAAATGGAAGCATGTGTGGGCTAAGGTCACAAAACAGGTCAGCAGGAAAGGCAGCATTCCAAGATAGGTGAGCAGCTGTTAACCCCGGGTCTTTGCAGAACATGAACAGTTATGGAGGTCACCTAAATGCAGGCAGATGCCTCCACCATAGCATCTTTCTTTGCAGATTCAAAAATCTAGGCATACGGTGCTAGAGAGATGGCTTGGTGGTTAAGAGTGCAATCTGTTCTTCCAGAGGTTCTAAGTTTAATTCCCAGAAACCACATGATGGCTCACAAAAA
>NC_022010.1:46120162-46138223 GCF_000317375.1 Microtus ochrogaster
AAAAATGATGAAGAAGAGCACATAGAACTCAGCAGAAACTGAAAGTGTGTGGTAATTCTCCAAAAATATTTATCTATTTATCCAGATAGACAAATTCCAGAAATCTTTTTGGCTAACCTGGTGTCCCAAGAGTCAAGCTTATAATTACACAAGCTGTGTGAGTTATGTCAAAGGCAATTTGTAGAAAGGTCAGAGAATATGAAGGATCTGAGCACTTTTCATGTTTTGATTGGAAGAACAACAAGTGATACTTCCTAGGGTTGTTGGTATAATGAAGACAAATACCAGATGGTCCATCACAGATGACAGACTTTGTTACAGGACTTGACACATTATCAGCTTTGAATAACACTCAACTCCTTTCCTCCCAGTCAGTAGCTCTTCTCTCCTGAGGGTCATTTGATTGCATGTGATTATTTGACCAGAGCCCAAAGGCTTGAGCTGCGAGGTGAATGCTAAACAATGAATTATTTGACCAACATTGAAATTTAAGAGCATTCAGAACTATGCAAGTATGAGATCATTATTAACACAGACTTTGTCCTAGAGAGAGCTACAGAAAGAAAGAAAAGGGAGGAAGGAAGAGAGGAAGGAAGGGGAGGAAGGAAGAAGGAAGGAAGGAAGGAAGGAAGGAAGGAAGGAAGGAAGGAAGGAAGGAAGGAAGGAAGGGGAAGGGAAGGGAATACAAGGGGAGAGGGAGCCCAACCTTCATTCTTACTGAGGTAACAGTTTTTTTGAAAGATACAAAATGTACTAAATGTCTAGGGCTACTCCCTCTAACACTAACACTTTTGTATTTGAAGACCAGAGTCTGGAAATTGTGTAGCTTTGTGAACACCCCTCCCTTTCTGCTAGGGACCAAAATGCCTGCTGTGTTTGATGTCACAGACAGTCCAGGCAGCGACCAAACTCTGTTGATTTCTGCCTCCTGTAAAGCACCAAGGGGGAGAATCCCTCATAGCCTCCCGCTTTTGCTCCTGCAGCTTTCCAAACAAACTGGGGCGGGATGGGAGTGTCTTCTTGGCTCTGGAAATCAATCCTCCTACCTTGTCCTGAAGCTACCCGCCGCCCTTCCCGGGCCCTCCCTTCTCAGTGATTTTCCTGTCGTGGACTCGGGGCTGAGCGAGCGGACCCCGCCCTAAAGGTAGGAGCCCCGTGGTGCGGCTGCGGGCAGGGGGTCTCTGAGCCCTTCGCACTGCACTTTCGGCGCGAACTTGGGGGAGGCGGCCACCGTGCCTCCGGCGCCAGCGGCTAGGAGGAGCTTCCAGCCGCGTCGCACGCAGCCGCCGGGGACGCGGAGCCGGCGCGGCGAACAGTAAGGGGACCGGCGGCCGTCTCGGACTCCCGGCGCCGCAGCGCCCTGCTCCGCTCCCCGGCCACATCTAGGGAGAAGGACTCCTGTCCGTGCCACCTCGCTCAGGCTTCCGCTTGTCCCCGGCTCGGGGACCCGATGCGACAGGCTCCGCGGGACAGACGGCTGCGCGCTGCGGAGAGAGGAGAGCCCCGGCCGTGGAGTTCCGCACATGTCTCTGCGGTCATCGCGCCCGGGCCTCGGCGGGTAACTCTCTGCGGCTGACCGCGGTGTGGGTTTGCTTGACTAGGGGTGCTGGGAGACTGCGTCCCACACCCAGCTCGGGGTTTGGGGGTGCTGTCCAGACATTCGGCTCTGCAGCCGCTGAGAAGTAGGGAAGGGGGCTTTGTGCGCTCTCATTCCCTCCGTCCCCTGCCAGCCCCTAGAGATGCCGAAGCCTTAGGGCCCTGAGACCCTCCAGTCAACCGGGTATGCGGGGTGCCTGGCCGGGAGCTCTACTGTAGTGTCCTTGGTATCCTGGAGCTGTTGGGAAGAAACCTGGGAGATCAGCACCCAGGAGCACCAGGACCCTCCTCTCCATAATCTCCCCTGTGCCTGTGATCTCCTCCGACTCTGAATTGGGAGGCCGACCCGGGTCGGTTCCTAGTTCACCATTGTTTGTGAAAGGGGCAAGTGAGTCTGGAAGGTTCTTCTTCTCTCTTACCATACAAAGTTTCCTGAGAAATCCTCCTTGCCACGTTAAAACTAAACCTAACAAAATACCGAGGCAGCTTGTTTGGAACAAAAGGCGACGGCGAGAAAACTGCAGTTTGAGCTGCGGTGAATTTTTAAGATAAGGGAGAAGAAACTTGTTATTTTGTGGTCGTTGCCTCCGGAGCTTCCGTGGGCTTCAGCTCTTGTGCACTGTTATTTTGGGTTAAAAGAAAGTCTATAAAAAGCGAATTCTAGAAACTAAGGAAATTCGAAGCGTCTTCTTTTAGGATCTTTAGAAAAAGCCGGGAGAAGGACAGGCTGGGGTGAAGAATTTTGTTGAAAGATAATGTTTAAAAATTGTGTGTGGGCCGGGACGGGAAGTACATAGGTGCTAGCCTATCGGAAACAACACAGAGTCTAAATTCTGAAGTCAAATTTGTTTATAAGAGGACCGACCACCTTAGTACCATGGTTAGAGGATGATTTAGAATGCCAGAACCTTCCTGGCTCTGGTGCCCCATCCATGGCTGACCTTCAGGCCTCTTACTTAACACATCCTCAGATCTCTGTGGCCCCCTCTATTAGGCTTACCTGACTATTTAACTGTGCGGGTCTTCAAATCGAACTTTCTCTTCCAGTTTCTGACCACAGAACTATCTTTTTGTTCACACGGTGTCGTTAAACATTTGGGAAGGCCTGACCAAGATACCCAGTTATTTTTCATCAGAAAACATCCTGATTTGATGTTTGCTAATGGGTTCCCATTGCCTCCTTTTCATCTCTCCAGGGATTGCTTTTCCAATCAAGATCAGAAAAAAATCAAAAATTAAAAAGAAAAAACAACAACCCTAAGTTACTTTGACTTTGAATAAGGCTGGCTATTTCAGAGGCTCCTCAGATAAAGGCAGTTTTGGAACAAGGGAACTTTTGTAGGAAATATTTGTATGAATCTGATTTGTTTTTCCAAGATGCCTCTAAGGACAGGCCGAGTGGGCATTCACTGCTTAACAGCCCTTTCCTTGAAAAATGTTCTTGCACAGTCCCTGATCACTTTCGGATCCCTCTGGATCATGAGGTAGTAGTGATACAGCTAAATGGGACTGTGAAAACGCTTGACGAGACCGACGGCAGCTACCATTTTTTTTCTTCTGTCCCAAATCAATACAAAAGAATCAAAAAGAATATATGGGCCTGACAGAAGAATGCAATCAACATGCATCAGTCTATCTTTTGTGAAGTTGTAAATCAAAAGTTTCCCATTCCAGAACTCAGTGGCAGAGGGCGGGATTCCACAGCCCCTTCTTCAGTTAGAGATATTTCCGTGTTCCACATTGGAAGCACAAATGAAGAACGCCCTGCTTCCTAGACTCCCCAATAAGCATTGTCAGCGCATCATGCAGACTCCAGATGGCTTTCATGGAAATGATGCTCCTTTACAGGGCTGGGGACATCCCTTTAACGTAGATGATGCCCCCTAAAGGGGGAGGGTCTGGCAGCATGGAATGTGTGTGGGGCACCCACTTTGGTCCCCAGTGTGTTCTCATGTGTCATTTTATTTCATTTTCCCAGCAATGCTGAGACAAAACATTTAGCCCACTTTCAAAGCTTAAAAAAGAAGAAGACTTCTTTAAGCGGAGCTGGGATGAATCCTGTGAAAGTCTGTCCATTTTACATCTTTATGAAACCCTGCGGATGGCACAGCATGTATTCTTCACAAATTCTTCCGTTCTTTGTTTGCGTCTTCACACACACACACACACACACACACACACACACACACACACACACCCTATAGATGGCTCTGGTTGGTGGTTCTTCCCTACACTCCAGAGAGGCTTGGAGAGATGATGTGCACGCTTTGGTGCTCTTTCCATTTGACATTCTCAGACTTTGTTTCTTCTGCAGGGTTTAATGCACCCGTGGAGACACTGTATCTGACCAATCTAGGCAGTCAGCTGACTCCACCGGGTTATAGTCTAAACTTCTTTGCTTCCTGAAAATATAGCAAGAAGCTCCTTTCCTTCAAAGGTTGGCTGTGTCTTGCCTGTCCGTAGTCTTTCAAAATCACATTCTCATCCGCCACAATAAAATGAACCTTTTTCTTGCATACTCCTATTAACATGGATAACAGCATATTCCACAGTTCTGAGTTAGCACTTAGGATTTGAAAATGTATTGGAGGAAGAGAGATGGCTTAATGGGTAAAGGTGCTTCCTATCATGCCTGAGATCCTTTTTGGGGACCCACGTGGTGGAAGAAGAGATCTGATCCCAAAGCTATACAGTGGTGTGGAGCAAGCTTGACTTGTGTGACAGAAGAGTACACATGGCATTGCGTGTGTCAGTTCTTACCGGTGACCTACTGGGTTGTCAGAAATAGTGGCGACTTGCTTTTCATGAGTGGAAGGAGCTCTTTCCTGATGGCGATGCCTCCTATTGTAATTACCTCAGACTTGATCAAGACCTTGCCATGTCCCCCCAGGCTAAGGAAGGCTGAGATTCTGGGAGAGAAGTTATGAGGGTGAGACTAAGGAGCCACAAGATCTGTTTTCTTCCATTTTGGAATTTTTCTTCTTGGTCATCACAGTGGGAATTTGTGGCCTATCTCTCTTTGCCACACTTTTGGATCAGATGCCAGGGGATTTCCTTTCATGGGAAATTGGGAAAAAGTGGGAGGAAATCAAGCATCTCTTAGGAATCCTTATCATAAATGTTGAAAAACAGAGTAGAAAGGTCCTATTTCCCAATTTCTCTTTCTTCTCATATATGTGGACATACATATACAGATGACATCATTTTTTCAGTCACATGTAAATACTTTGAAGACTCTCTAATCATTTATGTGCTTTTTAATCTCATTGAGAATGGAAGGAAAATATGGTGAGAACTAAGGCCTCCAGATGAGGTGCAGGAAAGCTAGCCGTTTCCTCTAGGGTCATTCTTCCTTCCCGGTTGTGGAAGTTGGCCTGGAGTTGGGATGAGGAGGAAGGGAGCTGCCCTAGGAGGTGAGACAACAGAGGAAAACAGTTCCCAGTGGATCTCAGCTGCCTCATTGCATAGTCACTCATAAGGTAGGGCTTTCTTCAGGTACAGTAAATACAACTTAGTATGTCCTATATAGCAAGAGGGGTTCTTAGAGGAGGAGGGCTGCATAGTGTAGTGTCAGACAAAACAAAAGCCTTATGTTCTTTTTTTTTTTTAAAGATTTATTTATTATGTATACAGCATTCTGTCTGCATGGATGTCTGCACACCAGAAGAGGGCACCAGATCTCATGACAGATGGTTGTGAGCCACCATGTGGTTGCTGGGAGTTGAACTCAGGACCTATTGGAAGAGCAGCCAGTGCTCTTAACCTCTGAGCCATCTCTCCAGCCCCAAGCCCTATGTTCTTGTAGAGCTTCATGGGAGTCAGAATCCGTAGCAAAGGTAGAAGTGAATGAAAGGCACATTTCAGATGGGATGGGCATTGTAAGGGTGGTGCACTGTGCAGGTGAGGTGAAGAGGGGATGGAGGACAGCCGCCAGCCTCTCTGAAGCGGGGCTATTAGACAAGATGTGATTGAGGGAAGTGCCCGTCAAGTGGAGAGCAGAAGGAAGGTGATTCCAGATAGAGGAAACGGCAGCTGCAAAGGTTCAGAGACGTGTGGATGGGAGTATTTGGAAAAGGAAAGGTCAGTGTGGGAAGGGATTCTGGAAAACGTTGCCCCAGGAGAGAGGAAACAGTGGCGCGGAGATGGTGTTCAGGATACAGAAGACTGGCAGATTTTATGGGACCATCAAACTGGTGCAGGAGCTTGAGGGAAAGTTGCTGGAGATACTTAATTGCAGGTTGCCTTTTCCCAGGGAATTCTAAATCGCCCCTCACACATACACACACTGCACAGAGTTGTAGCCTCGGGTGGTTGGCTCACAGTCAATCATGGAGTTTCTTTGTCATCCCAGCCATAGGCATAGGGTACCCAGGGGCAGGGCACAAAGAACCTGCACTGTACGTCTTCCGTATTTGTTTTACAATGAACGAAATGCCCCGTGTCCCTGTGAAGCCTTTGGATTGGCTAATAATGTCTGAATCCAGATACCAGAAATTAATTATCTATTCAAATTGAGTCATAGCTGAAAACAATTAGCAAGACAGTCGCTTCTGAGAGTGGCAATATTCTAAATAATTCAAAGGCCTTGGCTTCCCTGAATTTATATCTTATCCTCTTTGCAGTCTGTCATCTAGGTTCTTTGTACAGAAATCTTGTCTCTTTGTCATGGGAAGGCATTACCTGTGACAGTTCCTTGTCCATCCTTCTCTAGACACGATCTTGGATGTGTGAGAGTAGCCCACAGATCTGAGACTTATTATTTCTGATAAAATAGTAGTGCTGGTTTATCAGAAATGCTCAGATGTCTTGTAAACTTCCAATTATTCTTTAATTCCAGAAGGTTTCATGTGACCTGAATACCACCCACTGGGAAAGACTAGCCTAGTTTTTAGAGAGAAAATTGTTTTTGAGATTCTTTGATATGTTCATTTCTCATTATATATTCACTATCTGCTTTTCTTTGACATCTAAAAAATGTAATGATAATATTTTTATTTTTATGTACATTGGTGTTGTGCCTGCATGTGTCTGTGTGAGGGTGGCAGGACCCCTGGAACTGCAGCTATGGACAGTTGTGAGTGGCCATGTGGGTACTGGGAATTGAACCTGGGTCCTCTGGAAGACCAAGTGTTCTTAAGCATTAAGCCATCTCTCCATCCTTTGCTTTTGGGATTTGATTCCACTTTCTCCCCTTTTAAAATGGGGTCTTGCTGTGTAGCCCAGAACTTTTAATCACCCTGTGTCAGTTTCTTAACTCCCTGTGGTCTTGATTTGCTCCACTTTGTATTCTTGTTCTCTCAATTGATACGTGGCACGACGTGGCTCGAAACCTAGAGTTCGTTCCTGTTTGAGAGGCCAGCACAAGGGCCCCACTATTTTCATCCCAGCGTCTTCATCTGTCATCGTGGTCAGCATGTAGAGATAGCAGATGGTTGCCAGACAACATGACTGTTCCACGTTGCTGTATGTTGCTGTGATAAACACCATGGCCAAAATCAACATGAAAAGGAAATGGTTCATTTGGCTTTTGATTGGCAGGCCACCATTGAGGGAAAACTCAGAGCAGGAGCTTGAAACAGAAACTCTGAAGGAATAATGCTTCCTGGCCTCTTCCCGTGGCTTGCTCAGGTACCTTCTCAAACAGCCCAGGCCCCCCTACCCCAGGACGACACCTCCCACAGTGTCGTAGTTGATGCCCCCACAGATATGCCCACAGGCCTAACTGATGGTGGCAATTCCTCAGTTGAGATTTCCTCCTCCTGGGTATGCCAAGTCGATAACCAAAATCAGCCATCACCTACCTAATGCTTCTATCAGGGGTTAGTGTTATAATATTGGCTCAGTTACAAAACTGTCATGATCAGCATTCATGCTGGTAGTTACTGTGATTCTCAGTGTGTTATTTGAAAAGCCCCTCCCACTAGAGAAAACAGGTCTTTCCCATGAATCTGTTTATGCTAGTTGAACCCTAAGCTGAGGGATGGTGGTTGCACCTACTTCTACCCCTTGAGTGTGTGAGGCTGAGGAATGAGGATCAAAAATTTAAGGACTGTCTTGGGGTACACAAGAGAGTCATCTTACAAAAAACCAACAAACCAATCACCAAACAAGAACCGAACCAAAAGCCAAATGACAAAGAAAAACACCCAAAATTGTAGGGAAAAATAAGTTTTCTTTTCCTGGAAAATTGCATTGTGTTTATGCTGGAGGAGGTGGAATGAAGTAGATGCCCGTGGGTGAATGTCCTTATCCTTGTTCTCATGTGCAGCAGACTGTCAGAACAGCTTCATAACTCCTGAGTGATGGTGATTTGTGCTGGGCTACTCAGGTTTGTGGCTGCATTAATGAGGCATTTCAGTGTCCCATCAACAGGAATTGCAGTTAATTGACTCTTTAGGAGTAATCTCAGCTGGGCCTGGTGACTCAGGCCGATTCTCACCGCTGCTCTGGAGGCTGAGATCAGAAAGTCGGAAAGGTCAAGGCCAGAATGGACATCTTAGCCCATGTTTCAAATTTTGGGTCACATAACATGTATGAAGCCAAGAAAGGAGAGGGAAAAAAGCTTACAAGCTTCGTATTTATAGTTTCATGCATTTTCCCCCAAGCAGTTTCTTAGGTCACACTTTCATGACTTATGAAGTTCCAACTGCTTATTCTGGTGTTTCCTAAATACCCATTTGGCACTTACTTAGTGGGAGACATATTTAGTGCCCTGAGGCATGAAAAGCTCTCCTTATTAGAACAGACAGAGCTGAGTGGAGGAAAAGATTGGCGAGAAGTGGGGGTGGAGTCAGGTTTTGGATAACTGCTGTCACCCACTGGTACTTTCCTAGCATGCACAGGCACAGAGCTCAACCCTTGCACCACACACACAAATAAACGCACTAGAAAAATCAATTCTGCTGTGGTGGTTCACGCCTTTAATTCTAGCACTCTCAAGACAAAAGCAGGCAGATCTCAGAGGCCAGCCTGATCTACAGAGTGAGTTCCAGGACAGTCAGAGCTACACAGAGAAACCCTGTTTCAAAAATCCAAAATAAATAAATGTAAAAAGTAAGATAAATAAGCAAAAGACAAGAGAATTTTAATTTAGGCATTTAAGTGGATGAGCAGTTCTTTGTTTTTAACAGGAGTTAGTTTATAATTTTAACAGGGTGTGATGATTTGAAGTTTTCTGCAGTAAATGGGTCTTGTAACAGACACTGCTGTCAAGTGCCTTGATATTTGGAGCCAATACTTCAGGTAAACATCAAAGGACTTAGTTCTATTTTATCAAAATTCCTATTTTAAATAACTAGGATATTAGAGACCATCATGCAGTTTGAACGTAGGGTATACATGATTGCAGACTTTGACTGTTTTGGAGGACAGATCTTGCCTACTTACTACAAAAGCCCCCCCCCCCCTTTTTTTTTTTTTACAAAACTGGTGGGCAGAGTTCTTTGACGTTCTAAAGAACCATATTCTTAGGCTGGATGATGATGGTACATGTGTTTAATGCCACTACTCAGGAGGCAGAGGCAAAGGTAGACAAATCTCTGTGAGTTTGAGGCCAGCCTGGTCTACAGAGTGAGTTTTAGGGTAGCCAGAACTGTTTAAGAGAGAAACCCTGTATTGGAAACACCAAAACAAGACAAAACAAAATGAAACAAAAAATCATATTCTTTTAAAACTTTTCTGCTCAATTACTCTTCCTATGAAAATTCCTATTCCAGTACAGAAAACATTCATATAACATTTCTTTATCACATACACAAATAATACACACACATATGCACACACACACATATATACACATACACACATATAGTTATAGTCATTCCTGTTTTTGTTTTTTGTTTTTCTTTTTTTATGAATGAGGCAATTTATTAACCCAGCATCCTTTGTCCTAATGCTTCTTGTTGGCAGCTGCCACCTGTCCAGCAATCCTGTCCAGATCTCTCTGTCCCTGAGGTGTTAGCTTGCTGCCCCTGTCCTGGTCCTTTTCCACCATTTTCAGTCCCTCCAGGGCTTGGAGAACGCGGTGGGCCACACTCTTGGAGCCTCTGCTGAAGTGGCTGGGCCTGACACCGTTTCTCTATCGTCCTTCATAGATCTTGGTAATGGAACCAACCCCGGCACCACCACGCAGGTAAAGGTGCTGTGCTGTAGAGGCAGCTCGCGTGTAGAACCAGTTCTCATCATAGGGGGCAAGCTCTTTATGTTTGGCCAGCTTGACTGTGTCCACCCATTCGGGGACTTTCAGCTTCCTGGACTTTTTGAGGAAGGCTGCCAGAGCTCTGACGAACTCACCCCTGTTTTTGACATGACTTTATGTGTACCTACTTTCTTAGACTCTTCTGTACCTGTTGCAAGGAGGGCTGCTTGTTGGTTCCCAGCCGCATAGCTACAAAATAATCACACAAAAACTGTATTAATTAAATCATTGCTTGGCCCATTAGCTCTAGCTTAATTTAACCTATTTTTATTAATCTGTGTATCGCCACATGACTGTGGCTTACTGGCTAAAGTTCTGGCGTCTGTCTCCAGTGGGGCTACATGGCGTCTCTGAGACTCCACCCTTCTTTCTCCCAGCATTTAGTTTAGTCTTCCTTGTCTAGCTTTGTTCTACCCTATCAGGCCAAATCAGTTTCTTTATTCATTAACCAATAAAAGCAACAGAATAGACAGAAGGACCTCCCACACCATGTACCTTTAGCCAAATTTGGGGTATCAATAGATAAGGTAGTCCTCTTTAAAGAGCAGAATTCTAGAAGGAAGCTTGGTGGGAGGTAGGAGGGTGGAGACAGTGTTTCAGAAACTTTATCAAAGGTACTCAGCCATGACTCAGTGTCTGAGAACTGCTTCAAGTTTAGCGTTATTAGAGCAGAATGTTCAAAGTTGAGCACCTCTAGATATGAAACATTAGAGGCTGTGGAAGCCAACTTGATCAGAATTAAGGCCCGTGGCCTATATATTTACTTATATTTCCCCTTAAGGCTATGCGCTTAGGGACACAGCTCTACATAGGCAGTTCATAATGGTTAAATTCTACATGTTGTTCCAAACATGGATCTGGTCTTTATAGCTGGCATTTAGTAGCTCCCTTTTAACTGCTGCTCTTACAAGAAAATGATTGAAATGTTATTATTAGCCCACATTGGGAGTTTCACAGATAGAAATATTATATATTACTTGTGCTTTCTGAGGTGTAGGAGTCTAAAAGCCGTGTAATAGTAGTGACATCCAATGGGAGCAATCAATAGCTTTCATGAAAGTATATGCTTTGAAACTTGTGCTACTAAGATCTTATGTAATAGAAGCTGTATGTATCCATCTACAGATTCCTTTTTGCATAATTATATTTTTCGTAATTTATATGCAAATTTTGGTCCATTATGCTTGATATAGATTTGTTAGCATTGCAATTAAATTTCGCTTCCCTCCTCTCCCTTGAACTGATGAAGAAAGAATTTGTTATTCACTGTGTATATATTACCAGATGCTAAATGTCTGCATTATATTTAATTCTAGAAAACCTTTCTCTACTCCCCAAATCTAATGCTACCGTTGCTTAGGTGCTTTTCATTTTGGTGGTTATTGGGCAATAGGACCCAGCACATTCTAACCATAAGAGCTTAAAGCCCTAGGAAAAACATAGATGTGAAAGGAAGAACATTGGCAGTTCGTTGAGCTGTAATTAGCCTGGAGATGGAATGTGAGGGGGAGCTCTGCAAGGAGGGCAGGAAAATAGAGAGAAAGCAGGTATCTCAGCACATTGCCAGCACTGTGCAGGGTAGTGCACTCTTATGGGCCCGTGCTTATCAAACAGACGCTACATTATCAGTCTTCGCTTTGCTTATAGAACTTGCCAGTTTGCCGGTTCAAACAGACAGGCTTTTGGCACTTATATTCTTTTTAGAAGCCAATTGCATTGCATTTCCAGTTCCACACTGGCCTCCTGGGAGCTGTTCCTCTTAGGTGAACTGATCACTCAGGCAGATGTCTAAGCTGTCTGTAAGGAGGTGCTGAGCCCTCGCTGTGTGACACGGGGTCAATGATTCGCCTGTGAAATTTCAACGGGGCTACCAAGACCCCTTTGTCTTGGACGATATTATTTTCTTTAATGATTTATGGAGATAAATTAAATATGTCGAGGACCCCACAACCCATATGAGTAAATCTTGATAAATTTCCCCCACAGTAAACAGACCCAGGCCGGCTGTCTTGGATGAAGCAGTGGAGTTCCTGGCTTCAGGAGGGCACCACCTGCTCCTAATCAGTCACTTCCGCTCCTATATGACCGTTCTGTTGGCTTCCCTCAAGGTTCATAGTGTTTTGGCTCCGTCCCTTTAGCACTGGTGTTAGTACCTGTGCACTCTGAAGACTCCATCGTGTCATGAGGTCCTGGTCTCCCTGGGAAGGTGTTACCTCTTGTCAACCCTAAAATGGGAGCATCTGATCAGTGGTGCGGTCTTATTTGGAAACAGGGTTGAATATGATGTAATTAAGAGGAGCTCATACTGGAATAGGATGGGCCCTTAAGCAATTAACTGGTGTAAGGTTGGAGGCCTGGTGGAAACACCAGGTGATGGGAGAGACTGGAGGGATGTGTTCATAAGCCCCAGAATGCTCAAGATTGATAGCACAATGCACAGAGCCAGAGAGAAGGATCACCATGACTCTCAGAGGGAAGATGCGCCTGCCAACACCTTTCTTTCTGGCTTCTAGACTTCAGAACTGTGTGAGACAGCATTTGTCTATTGCTTTAAGTCCCCTATCCCATGTCACCCCATTCCTGAAGCCCTGGACAGTGGGTCTGCAGGACACTGGTAGAGAGGGTCTTGCGGGGTGCTGATGCCCTGCCTCTCATTGGGCATCGCTGGCATTCACCTGGCTCAGGGGCTCACCCTGCCTCTGCCTCAGTTCCCCTTGGAACTTAGACCCCCCAGGCTTCCTCTCTGGCCCCTTGTCCCTCCGTGTCTGAAAGAGCCCCACTGGGTGACAGGGTTCAGTATCACCTTTTGACTTTGCTTTCTCCCTTATCAGTGTTTCAAGTGCACTTTCAAGGTCCCCCCTTGGTTTCTTGATTAAGATACAGATGAACTTTGAGTACCAGCCTTTCTACCTTTCAACTGGCTCTCTCTGAACAGGTCTTTCCCCAGGCCCAATATGGCGGGTGCAATTTTCCCATTTCTCTGCTCCAGAATAATTTTTTGAAAACAAAACAAAATAAAGCAAAACACCGGGAAGGTTGCGTTTTAAACCAAGGCCCCCTTTTCTGAATGGTGTGGTGTCTTGTGGTTAGAGGCTTCTTTCTGCTGAACTTAGGCGTATTAAAGAACATTTTTCATTTGAGAAAATAAAGCCTTCCACTCAAAAGCAGCTTGACAATGAGATTTTCATTAGCAAGGAACTGTGCAGAGCTTATGAGTCTACTGGAGGGGTTTCTGTCTGCCCCACCCCCCACCCCAGCAAAGACTGGTTTCAAACTGCCTTACTACTTAATCTAGTTCTGATTTGGGGCTAAGTTTCTCGTGTGATCACAAGGAAGGTACTGTTTTGCAATTCCCAGGGCAAGTCCGCAGACATGGCCCAATTCCTGAGCTCTGTGCTGGTGCCCTGCTTTCTAGGCCTAGGGACTCAGCTCTCAGCAATTCTTTATGCTCTGAGCGTTTTAGTCTCTAAGGACGTCCTGAGCCTAGAGTGGCTGCAGAGAAGATGTGCACTCTCCAGCTTGTGCTGTTAGTGACTATGGGAACATCTTCAGGGCACTTAAAACCCCAAACATAGAACTTGCAGAAGTTTAAAAAGGTTAATTTTGTCTTCTGTTGTTTTTTGTCATTTCTTAGTCCATCGATTGTCTTTAGCTTCTAGTTCTTGGCATTTATACCTGGAGAAAAGGGAGGAAATTTTAGGCTATTTGTATCTTCTAGACAACATATGTATTTATCATAACATAAATTATAAAGCAGCCTACCGGGGACAAGCAGTTCCGAGGTCAAGGGCAGGACCAAAGGTTCTGTTTATGTTCCGGGTAACTGTGTTTAATTGTGTAACTAGGGATTTGCCTGACAGGTGGCCTTGTTTTCAGCTCAACCCGTGCATCCTGAGATTCTGTGGTGGATGCTAAATGGATGGGTAGCAATAGATCTAGGATGGACGGATGAGTATAAAGAGGGGGATGAGGAAGGGAGCGGGGGGGGGGGGGGGGAGAGGAACACAAATATGTCACTGCTCCCTTTCTCTGGCAGGTTTTCTTACTAAAGTGCTAATGGGATTTCAGGTCTGCTGAAGCCTGGGAGGGTTTTCCCTCAGCCCGGCAGGGTTTCTTGGGCTTCAGCCAGGAATTGAGAGGCACTATCTTGCCTTGCCTATGGAATGTGCTAGAGCATTCTTGTAGTTGTTTGTGAAAGCAGCACCAAGTAGCTGGACTCCGTGGAGACTCCAGTGTGCGGGCATTGCTTCTTAGGTTGGAAACACTAATTTCTTTTGAGTTCCCACCTTGGGAATGGTGCGTATTTTGGTTGGAAATCATCTCAAACCCCCCTGAGAGAAATGCACTTCTTTTGAAAATTGTGGACATTCAGTAAATTGTTATCTATATTTCGAAATATCTAATGTTTGAGGTTGGCCCCCTTTTTTGATGTTTGTTTATAAAAATCTTGAAAGCTCAGGAATTCCATAGAGGATTTTATATAGCTTGGCAGTATACCTTGTTCTAATGCCCTTGATCTAAAAAAACGCAGCAAACACAAATAGATAGATCCTTATTTTCAGTTACTAGGTCTTAGGCATTTTGTTGAGTTCTTTAATTGCCTGTCTCTTAACATTGTCTCTGTTGCACACTAGATACTTCACAATCCTTTTTATTTTCTTTTTAAAGAAAAATGGCAGTTTTTATGTTTGTACTTTGGGTTGTTTTCTGGACGGAACATAGGACCAAGCATTCCAGAGAAACCTTAGTTTATCTGCTTTTCCACACAGCTGATTTTCCTGCAGTCAGTGTGGTTCTTGAAAGAGAGAGAAAAAAATGTATTTGCCTCCTCATTAGGATGCCTTTTAAAACAAAACAAAACAAAAAACAATAAAACCCCAGAGTTTCTCTATGTAGCCTCGGCTGTTTGGACCTTGTAAACTAGGCTGGCCTTGATTGAACTCAGAGATCCACCTGCCTCTGCTCCCCAGTGCTGGGATCAAAGGTGTACACCGCCACACCCAGCTAGGATGCTTTGTTTTTAACATTATCATAGGTTCATATAAACTAGAAATCTGTTATCTTAAGATTTTTATCATTTTTTCGTACGTGTGTTTGCATGATCACAGGTTCATATGAGCTTGCGTGTGTGTATGTGTGAAGGTTAGAGACAACTTGTGTTTACGAATGACGACGTACCTTATTCTAATGTCCTTGAGGCAAAAATGCAGCAAATGCCAATAGATTTCCCTCTGCCCTGTTTCTGGTGACTGCTCTCAGGCTGCTGTCGGAATGGTTGCAGGTGCTGTTGCCCCTGTCTGGAATGCTCTTCCTTCCTACAGACCCAGATATGGTCCCCAGCAGCAGCCAGGGCCTGGTCTACATCCTGGCCGCAGCTGGCAGTGCAGTCCACTCAGGTGGGCATGACCCCGGGCATGACCCCTCCCTTGGTCACCACCGTGGCCACATGTTGTTTCGTGTGATTCACACTCAGCTTTCAGAAGCTGTGTCTTGCTTTCCCTGCCTGGACTAGTTCTGATGGCTCCCAGCCATAATTTGATAAATGCTCATGAATGGCTTGCTGATGTATGTCTCTGAGGCACTGTATCCCTGGTGGCATTGAGTAGAAATGGGAATTTGTTTATGGAGTGTCAATGATGTCACTTCAGAGGTGGAAGCAGTGCTCTGAGTTAATTTTACTGAATATTGAATTTTAGTCAATATTTGTCACTATAAGAATTATTTGTCTAAAAAATAATCTACTGACATTAGAAAGTAAATACATAATGTATGGTTTCATGAAAATATATAACTGATGCTTTATTTGTAATAAATAGCTAGTAGCCTAAATTAAGATGCACCTCTCATTTATAACTCCGGTTAGATCATCTAACAGTGGTGCACATGTTGTCACGTGGATTTGCCCTGAAAAGCAGGACAATTTCTAACACAGAGATCTTAAGGCTTGACTTCTGTTTTCTCTGAGCTTGATTCCTTAATTTTAAAAGTATCTGAAGGAATGATCTAGACTCACTCAGGCAATGCAGAGGTGGTTTGGGTTTTTTTTGTTTGCTTGCTTGTTTTATTGTTTTCCCTTCTTTGCCCAGTACTGGGAAACTTGGGCCTCACTGAAGCTGGCCAAGCACTTCCCCACCGAGCTCTCTCCCCAGCCCCGCTGCTATTTGTTTATGTTGAAACAGGATCTTACTAGTTGTCCAGGCTGACTGACCTTGCTTCTAGAATAGCTGGGATTACAGATTTGGGCCAGCAGGTCTGCCTTGGTCCTTGTTCATTGCAATGGAATTTTCTCCCAGAGAAAAACTAGAGAATGATTACAGTTTGAGAAATGGGCTACATTCAGATCTGTATATTTCTCCAGGGAAGGTTTTGTGTAAGGTTCAGAACTGATGGAAAAACCCAGTTTACTAGATGAGTTGGGGAGTAAAGCAAAACATGACCAATCGATTCCAGGTGGGTATCAGGTGAACCGGCAGGACGAGGGAAAGAACGGAAAGCCACAGGAGAGCTACCATTTGAGGCCTTGAGAGACTGTTTCCTTTTACAGGTACTCAAGTTTTTAGAAATCATTGTGAATAATTACTTTAGAGCCTTCTTTTTCACATTCTTTATTACCATAAACTAGTAAATTATTGGCTGTGGTTTCTTTCAAAGCTCAGGGCGAGAGTACCGTTTTGTTTTTGTTTTAAATAGAAATGGCTGGGTGGTGGGTGCACACATTTTTAATTCCAGGACTCAGGGAGGCAAAGGCAGGCAGATGTCTATGAATTCCAGGACGGTCAGAGATACACTGTTTCGAAGCAGCCTCGCAAAAAAAGAGAAGTGAACTGCATTTTCGCAGTTGTGTGTAATTAGTATTCAAGATATGACTGTAAGGTCCTCAAAATAGCATGATGTCACACTTCTTCCGGAACCGGGTATGTCCTCATAAAACCTCTTGCCCTGTTATTAACTATCTGCCCCCAAAACAGGGTTGGAAAGGACCTTTGAGTGTGTGTGTACATCTATATCTATATGGATGTGTGTACACATAGATATGTGTACATATATGTAGATATGAAAGCACAGGACTGCATTTAGGAAAACCTGCTTCTCGTTCGAGTTCTCTCCTCACTATACAAAGTATGAGGCCATGGACGAGTGATGTTGGAATCACCTGGGGGCCTGTTGGGAGGGAGGACAATGAGGTTTTGGCGCAGAGCACAAAGATCAGAATTGGCATGCCCAGCTGATGCCGCCGATGGTTTTTAAGTGCTGCTCTGCAAATCCTGCCAAGTAGGCTGGGGAGCAGAGTAAGTATCTTTAGTAACGAGTGACTCACTAGCCCATGGCGAAACCTGTTATTATCTTTAGGTAGCCTAAATCTTAGGGAATTCTCCCGAAGAAGGAGCTCAGACCCAGGTCTGTGAATGGCTTTCACACCACAGAGTTCCTCTTCATGAAGATCCTTCAACCGTGAGACTGGGCTCGCTCTTGACCAAATGATTTTCCCTGGGAGTACCTACATCGCCATCTCCCAGCTGGTTTTGGTATGACCTTTTGGCTATTTCTTTATGATCTGTTCAGACTAAAGAACCCGGAAGGACCTTGCCAGCACTATAATTGGGATTCTTTTACTCCAGTTAGTCTTGAGTGGTATTTGGTTGAAGGTGAGAGAAACCCAGGAATTTTGTGTCCTATATATTCATGGAAAGCAGTTCGGTATAAATGTACAGACTTTCGTGATTCATAATTCTTTAAGTTCAACATTCTACCTCACAGAACTGTTGCATGTAAGGGTGGCCATCCAAAGCACCACTTCTGAGCTCTAAAAGACCCAATTTCTTGGTACGTCAAAAGAGAAATAGTATAGTATATAATAAATGATAATAATATAGTATGTAAAAATAGTATTTTATCGTTTTTGACAAGTTAAAAAAATTCTCCTCCATGACTCAAAACATCCACTGATTTGTGTTTCTCAGCAGTCTGTCATGTGTTTGTTTAGACATACACTGAACTAGCCTAATGTACTCAACTTTGTAATCTATTTTTAATGGGCTCTATCTTTGTCTGGCACTCAGTGATTTTATAATCAGCACAATTATTTATCTAGAATTCACAAATAAAAGTCACCTTTTTGTTTCTGTATAATTGTTTTCTAAGAGGTCTTCCCTCCAAATGTTTTTAACAGAAGCAAGCAAACATGACCTTGGTTGGTTAGTCTGTGTTCCAGTTAACCTTATATAAGAAAAGCAGTCTTAAATTTCTTTTCAGTTTTTTTTTTTTTTT
>NC_022010.1:46138468-46141780 GCF_000317375.1 Microtus ochrogaster
GCCCGAAAGTTAGACAGTTGCTTCTTTCACTTCCAGTTTGCTTTGGATTAATTGGGCTGAATCCGATATTTTTCAAAGAAATTGAGCTGGATCCTTTGGAAAATCAGTCTGGAAGGGCAGAAATGTAATGTGGGGCTTGCTCGGCTGTTTGGTTTTGTGTTTATTTCATTTAGCTTTTGTGTTCGGTATTCTCATCCTCCCATAACGCAGTCTTTAGGAACTCATAGCTGATGTGACTAAAACAGTGTTCTTATTATATTTGTTACTGGTTTCACCTCCCTGCAGCCTAGCCCTCCCCTAAATGTGCCACCTCTGTGTTTTGTTTCAGCGCTTGCAACTGAAGCTACAGCACAACCCTTCATTGTGGATTGTTTCCAGTATCCAGACCTCCACATGTCAGCAGTAGGCTCTTGATGCCGTCCATCCTCCTCCACCCCTCCTCACTGTTTTCAAAGAGAGAGGGCCTTCAGGAAACACACCCCCAAAGTGCAGGTTGGTGGAGGCAACTCAGCCTTGTCTCAGGTTCTTTAGATGTGAATTTCAACGCGGGAAATGTGGAGTCACTTGCAGGTGGCGTGAATGTGTCTGTTTCCAGCTGCATGCTGTTCTCCTTTCAAGTTCTGCAGGTGGCTGCAAAGCCCGGAAGACATAAACCAGTCAGTTTATGTCTATCCATAAGGCAGGCTACTGAGGCTGGGAAACTTGTTTGTTTGATAAATTTCATGCACCAACTCATCATTTATTCTGAGAAATCATTAAAGCAAAAATATTCATCAGGAATCAGCTACTTAAAAACAAAATCTATGAGCTCTTGCAAATTTGTTACAGTGCATCCCTTTAAGCCCTTTGTTAGGTTTTGTCTCTGTGTGAATCTGTGTGATCCTGAGTGCCACTGCGCATGCCTGTGTGCCAGCTCTCTCCTTCTACCAAGTGGGTCCTAAAGACCACACTCTGGTTGTCAGTCTCTGTGGAAGGCAGCTTTCCCCACTAAGTCAGCGGTTCTCCACTTCCCTCATGCTGCACAGTTCCTCATGTCGTGGAGACCCCCAACCATACAATTATTTCCTTGCTACTTCATAATTGTAATGTTGCTACTGTATGAATCGTAACGTAATATATCTGCTATGCACAGAGCTTAAGAGCCACTGTGCTAAGCCATCTTTGCTGCTCAACATTACCATCTTATTTGCCAATCTTTTTGTATAGGACACATCTTGATTGAGGCTATTACGCTTTAGCAACACTGGCAATTTAAATATTCACTGTGCTCTTGGAGTTTAGTCCTTGAGAACTTCTTGAATTCTTGTTTATTAACCCCGATACGATATGATTTGTGGTGTTTCATAGCCCACCCCACCCCAGGATAACCCTGGTTTTTACACTTCACTATAGTGTACCTAGATTTGGATAGTGGGATGAGATCCTCGGTTTCTTGCTGCTACCAACCTCTTGATGGAATCCAACCTGTAATCTTGATTTTTGCCTTTCTTGTCAGTCTTCCCATTTTCTAGCATCAAGGAGATGGGATGATTTTGAGAGTCTCTATAATAACAAAAGTCAAAGATTCAAGTCCCAGCCCTGCTGCCGACATTGTTGGTGTCCTCGGGCAGGTTTTGTCCCTTCTGTGGAGTGTCTCCATCAGGATGAGAGGGATGGAAAAATAAATACCCGTTTTAGAGGCTGATTTTCATGACTAAAGATTTCTACAATCTACAATCTTCAGAACCGTCTCGGCAGCAAAAAGTTCTGAAAAAAGGGTTTGTTGAATTTTAGCTCTTTGTTGTTATCTGCTGCTCAGTGTGCTGATGGGGTTTTGTCAACTTGACCAGCTGGGAGGAGGAACCCTCAGCTGAGAAAAGGCCTCCACTTGTGGGAGGGCCTGGCCCATTGTGGGCTGGCTGTACAGTCCTCCACGGCCTCTGCTTCAGCCCCTCCCACCAGGTTCCTCCCCTGACTTCCCCTTACAGACTGTCATCCGTGATGCTCCCCATTGCTTTTGACCAGTGTTTTATCATAGCAGTAAAAAGCAGACTATTGCGTGCATACTATGTCATCCGTGATGCTCCCCATTGCTTTTGACCAGTGTTTTATCGCAGCAGTAAAAAGCAGACTACTGCGTGCATACTATGCCTGTATCCATTTGCTGCCCTAGAGCGTATGGGCTTTCCAGCCTTCACCCTCACCTTGTTAAACGTGCTGAGTCGTAGTATTTGCTTCCACATCTAGAACACAAAAGCTAACTCTTTCTCAAGACAATAAAAGATCTTAGTATAAGATGAACCTAGTCACCAGCTTACATTATTTGTAAGGGTTTTGATTTTATTATTTTTAGACAGATATGAAGCTAGGAGGGGTGATAAGCATCAGTAATCCCAGCAACTGGGAAGTGGAGGCAGAAGGGTCAGCCAGACTGGCTATGCACAGTGAGCATGAGGAACAACTAGCTATGGGATACCTGCTTCTAGAAGAAATGGAAAGGGTATGAAATGCTGACTATAAATTCGGATTTGCTTGGTTTTTATTATCACTCAGTAGCTGTGTAGTTTTATTACAAAAATGATAGAGAAGGTACTGCCTCCCTGGCAGAAGTAAGATTTAATTTTTAATTTCGCTGAAGAATTCTCACTTCTGTTTGGGATGCTTTTAATTTTACATTCAGAAGTATGTAATTAAGGGAGACTTCCCATTGGTAGACACTTAGAAATGTCAAAATTAGTCCACAGACATAATTATTGTTACTGTGGTAACAAAAACTGAATTTTTGAGGCTATTATAAGCATTATGTCACGTGTTCTGTAAGATCCTTATCTTTTGTGTTTTCAAGATAGTTTTGGGTAAAGACTTGGTGTATGGCCAGTTTCACTAATTCTAAAGAAACATCAAAATAAGATTTAAAAAAAAATAAGATTTAAAAAGTTCTTATAACCTGCCCGTTGCTTAAATCGCATGTAGTAATTGTAACACTTTGTTACATAACATCATTATTCCCCATTTTATAGAGGACAAAGAGACACAAAGCAGCTCAGTAGATTCCAGAGTCTTTTGAGTAGTCAGGACTTGCAGAGACTGAAATCTAAGGTGTTCAACTGACAGGCATCTGAACGCTCAATTATGGTGCTGCCTACAAACTGCAAATTGCATGAAAAAGATGACGAGCAGTAAATAGAAGGGCTAAATTATATAGAAGTCTCGGATTCTGGGCTCAGTGGTTTTATGGACATGTGGTAGATAGCCAGTCAAAGTCTCACTGTGGGTTCGTGGCAGGATGGGGACCGGCTGCTCGTGGAGAACTGGAGGCCTCCTCTAACACGT
>NC_022010.1:46142002-46171071 GCF_000317375.1 Microtus ochrogaster
CCTCTAACACGTGGGCTGGAGGCCACCTCTAACACGTGGGCTGGAGGCCACCTCTAACACGTGGGCCTCCTCTAACATGTGGGCTGGCTTAAAGCGAACATGAGAGATCATTCCGAGTAGCTGAGTGAGCTGGAATGACAATGAGGATTTGAGAAACAAGATTAAGATAGCTGCCTGGGAGCTTGAGTGTGGATGGGCAGAGGTGGAAGTGGAGATCTATCTAGAAGCATGCAGGGAAATGACATACAACCCAGGCTCTTGGGGCACCACCTAGAGGGAAGTGGGCTAGATATATCAGCAAGTATGGGACAAAAGAAAGACCAGTGAAGTCAGCAGTACCATTTAATTCCTTACTGATTTGCTTATTCGTTCTGTTACTGAAGGTTAAACTCTTCTGACGAGTTTTTAGGTTTCTTTTTCACAATCTTGGCTGTTCTTCCGTAGTTTGGTACTTAGGGCCACATTCTGTCTAAGTGTCCTAAACTTTTGATTCCTCTAAGATTGTCATTCCTGGATCCAAGCTATAAATTGCAGTAACTGGAAATATGTTGTCAGAATTTGAACGGTGATTCATTTGGCACTTTTGAAAAGACCTTTACATTACACTTATTTCTATTTGTTTTTATTTATTTATTTGATGTGTGTGTGTGTGTGTGTGTGTGTGTGTGTGTGTGAAGAAACAGAGATGGGGGAGGAAAGTAGGCACATTACCATGATAATTTATGGATGTTGGTTTTCTCCTTTGGTTGAGCTCAGGTTCAAGAGTGGTTCTCCACATTTCTTCCCCTAAACATGAATAGTGTCATGGGACAGTGGTAGTAGGTAAGGGACTGAAGTGGCAGTTCTGCAGGCTCAACCATGTCTGGTGAGTTCACAGATAAACCACAGACTCAAAGCCCAGCTCTTCTTTAACCCCACTTATCCTCAAAGGGTGTTTGGTTTGTTTCTTCCAATAAATGCCTATTCATTTGCCATTTTGAAAGATGCCTAAAGGCAGAAGCATGGGAGTTGGAAGGAACTTCTAAAACCTCAAACCCCCTGGTTTTCACAAGGGCCTGACCCTCTCTCTCAGTGCAGTCCTGTGACTTCCAGCAGGGCTTTGGAAGAATGCATCACTACATCTGTAAAAGCCCCTCTTCTGACTCAGAGGACCAGAGAGGGCGAGAGTGTGTATTTCCCTTGCCTTCCTGGACCATACTGGAGTACTAGGGAAATGAGATATTATTTTTAACCAGTAACAGCTAAAATGATTTTTGACTTTGTGTAGCTTAATTTCTGTACCACATGGACTGCTGTTCTCTATATCTTGAGGGCACATATGCATTATGTATAACTAATTATTTCTAATCAATGTATTTTCTTTAATGCATTTAGAGCACCTTTTGTTCAGTGGTTTTTGTGTTTTTCAATAGCACCAGTAACCAGTTGTAGTTTTTTTCCATTTTAACCAATTGAAGCAAAAGTGTCATTTAAAAATAGGTATCAGAATGCAATCTAAAGTCTTTGTATATAGTTAAAAATATTTACTCTACTGTCTAAGTGTGAATTCAGTTGCCGTGATAAAATACTGACCAAAACAAACATGTGGAAGACAGGGTTTATTTGGCTTATAGGTTCAGTCAGTCACCGAAGGAAGCCAAGTAAGGAAATCAAGGCAGGAACCGTAGTTTTAGGAACTGAAGAGACCATGGAGGAATAGTACTTAGTGGCTTGCTTCCTACGGTTTGCTCAGCCTTGAGAGCTTATTTTTCTGCAACCCAGGCCCACTTGGTGGTACCACCTGTAATGGGCTAAGCCCTCCCACAATCAATCATCAATCAAGATAATTCAGTACAGACTCGCCCACGGCACAATCCAGTGGGGGCATTTTCTCAAGTGAGGTTTCTTTTTCCCAAATGACTCTAGCTTGTGCCAAGCTGACATAAAACTATCCGGCACACATGGCTTGCTCAGCTTGGTTTCTTATACAACCCAGAACCGTAGTGAGCTGGGCCTTTCCACATCAATCACCAATCCAGCAAATGCCACACAGACATGCCCAGAGGCCCTTCTGATGAAGGTAGTTCTTCGGTTGAGGCTCCTTCACAGGTGACCCTAGTTTGTGTCTGTTGGAGCCCACAAGACCTTACAGTAAATGTCCAGCTGACAGGTTCATAAAGGCAGACCCACAAGTGTACAACTTATGGGGCACCCGTTTTGCAGAGCTGCAGGAACACTCGTCTTTTGGAAAAGTCACTGTCATATCTGTAAAAACCTTGTGAAGCCATGATTCTTTCCTTCAAAATGGGATTCGTTTCCAAATCACCTCATCAGTGTGGCTTTTACACAGTCAATGGAGTGACCTTGCTCCATACCCCCCCGGACCTTAAGGCTTTGGAGCAATGGTATTCATTCTTTGTTCTAACAATCTAATTTACATAGAGTCAATCCCACAAATTTACCTGCTAACAGATCACGGAACAGGAAGGCAGCATGCTCCACCTTAGCTAACAAATCTAGGCATTCCCTCCCCCACCCAACCTCGTTATCACTAAAGAGATTAGATAAGGAGAATGGGTGAATCCAGGATTCAGGTTGTTTAACATCTTTATCTAATGGTTTGGAAAGTCAGGTGTTTCTCTTGAATGCCGGCTCCTTCCTGGGTCAGGCCACCTGTTCTGGAGTCTGGCTTTGTCAGGTCCTACCTGCCCTTTTTGTGATTTTGATATGCATATTATCATTGTTCTTGTCTATGGAATTTTCCAACTATGCCTGTAAGAACTAGAAACCTTGTGGGGGATCAGGCCTTATTCTTTCTCCTCCACGCACCCTTCACTTCATTTTTTCCCCTTGCATGAAAAATAAAGAAGATGCAGAGATAATGTGCTTGAGTTAGGTTCCCCCCCCTCAGATTCTTGCCTGCCATAGACATCCATCCCTGAGCCCTGAGGGAGTACTGAGGCTGGCACTCAAGGCCCCTAGTACTTCACAGGTGACTCTAGTCTGTGTCAAGTTGACAAAAACTAATTAGTACTATACTGTCCATAAAAACATATTTCTACCTGTTCACTGTAGTTTATTTATAGTAAACAAAAACCTACAAAGAAATCAAAGTCTTCTTTCCAGGGAAATGATAAATCAATTCCTGTGTATCTAGCCACAGAAACATGTACCCAGCAACACATACTCTGGGTACAAGCGACAACGATGAATGTACCCTTAATATATCAACATAAGTAAGATACACACTGTTTGACTGTGTTTCTATGAAGTTATAGATGCAGTGTAACTAAAGTGATGTCATCAGGTTGCCAGGGACCAGGAAGGAGGGGCAGAGAGCTGACTGCAAGGAGGAACAAAGGGAATTGGGACTTGATGAAAGTGTTTGCTGTCCTCACAATAACGGTCCTCATAGGGCTGTCTGCATTCTCCAAACCTCATCAGACTGTACAACCGAACTGATGAAATTACTGTATTGAATTTCTGTTAGAATAAGGCTAATTTTTAAAATTAAGCACATTCATTTATATTATCAAATACTATTTGCAGCTGAAATCTTCCCAATAGTATATTAAAATAGAAAACTAGGTCAGGCTATTGCTCAATGATGACTCATGCTAGTAATGCCAGAACGTGACAGGTAGACACAATAGAATTGGGAATTCAAGTTTAACTTACAATAGTGAGTTGGAGGCCAGCCTGGGCTACATGAAACTCAGTCGCAAAAAGAAAAAAAAATGAATTCATCTCTAAAACAAGTGGACCACCGGGCAGTGGTGGCACATATCTTTAAGCCTGACCCTCAGGATGCAGATCTCTGAGTTTGAGGACAGCCTGGTCTGCAGAGTGAGTTCTAGGACAGCACAGAGAAACCCTATCAAGAGGTGGGGAGGTAGCGAGAGGGGAGGGAGGGAGAGAGAGAGGGAGAGAGGGAGAGAGAGAGAGGGAGAGAGAGAGAGGGAGAGAGAGAGAAAGAGAGAGAGAGGTTCCTGAGATGAAATACATAAGTAGACAGACAGACAGACAGACAGACAGGCAGATTGATAGAGGTGCATCCCTCTATCAGGATGTACACAGAGGGAGTATAAAACTTCCTTTTGTATGTGCACTGGAGCAGAGTATCAAAGAGTATCAAGAGAGAGGTTCCAAGAATAGGAACATTAGTTCATTTATTTTTAGCATTCGATATTTTAGCATCCAATACAGTTGCTGATAGCTGAGTGATTTTTGTGCCTGCTGTGCTATTAAAAGTAAAAATTACACTGCAAGTCATTTCTCTCTTTTTCTCGTGTGCCATGAGCATGTCCCCTGTGGGTGGGGCTGGGGGCATGTGGGGATTTAGTCATCTGCTTTGGCAATGGCAGCTTACGTTCAAGTAGATGGAAAAGGCTGTCTGCATTTGCACAGGATGAAATCTATCTAGCAGAGCACTGGCTTTCTGCACAGACTGAAAGGGAATGGTGTGTGTGGCTGAACATTAGTGCATTATCCAAGCAACTGATGGATGGGAGACAAAGGAGCTCACTATACACGATGCTGCTTTTCTGCCAAGAAGAAAACAGCTATGGCTTTTGAAAGTGGCTAGAATTTAGATAGTTGAGTAAATTTTGTTGAGACTTTTCAAAAAACAATTTTTGGAGGGGATAAAAACCAAATTATAACTTTCTGTTGGTTTATTTGTAGGTGTTTTCTTCATTTTAATATTTTTTAAATTACATGGTAGTAGCTACTAACTTCAGATTTAAAGTAATAGTTTCTTCTGGCATAATAATGCCCGTTATTTGTGTATGTACCCTGTTTCTTTAATTATTACCTATTGAAAATTTCGAGACGTTTCTAGGAGAAAATTCCATTGATACTTTAAACTATGTCTATGTGCGATAGATTAAGGTGTTTTGTAAGTCAGTGCATTTTAATAAACACTTATTTAATGTGCATCATAACATTATTTTCTATTTGCTTAGTATTGGACATTGAACCTAGGCCTCAAACATGCTAAACACATGCTCTCTCACTGAGCTACACCTCAGTCTCTATGTTTTAATTTTAAAGTATATAATTAAGTTCATAGTGTTATAGTCAAAAATATAGTTATTATAGTTTTACTTAATATACAGTTTAAAATTGTGGGCTATGAGGTCAGATAGTTGCCAGTTTGAATTCTGACCGCTGGTCTAAGTATTAAGCAATTTCACTGAGTATTTTAAACCTCTTGACTTAGTTATTATGTACAAAAGGGCTTAATACCACGCTGTGCATTTACTGTGTGCATAATGAACTCTGCTATTATTTGCATGGCCATGATCTACAGAGAATAAATGGCCTTAGTATAGAAGAGGGCCTTCCCTGCACATTGGGGACATCAAGGAAAGTAATAAGGACTATACACCAGAAGGAGGTTGTGAGCTGAAGACTGAGGCTTTTCCATCTGTCAATGTGGGGTCCAGCATTTCCAGTAAGACTTGGGCTAAACAGAGATGGCTGGTCCTGTGAGGCTTAGGCTTAGGGCTGGATCTAAACATTGGAAATTAACATTGGCTCGAGCTTGGAGGTTTCTTCACATGAGTATGTAATTGCAGAGAACAGTCACAAACTGAGCAGTAAGGAGAAAGAGGAAGGAAGGCAGGATGTGAGATCTGTTGGCCTCATTCCAGACAGTCTTGACTGCGTGTCAGTATGAGCTGAGGATGGGCAGAAGTGGAGGGAGGCCCGCGGAAGGGCAGAACGGACACAGCTGTCTGCAGGGCCACTGGGTCAGGATGGTAGGGGTGAGCCTTGGGCAAGGGTGACTAAGGAAAGTCACAGCCAAAGTCTAGCTGGGCTGAAATCATAGATACTGGGTGCTCACATCATTGTGTGGAGCTCATAGGCTGTTCCTTTCTAATTTGCAAAGATAGGTAATTCACTAGGGCTTAGCAGCAGCACACTGAGTATAAGAGCTGGCCTAATGTGAGCAGTTAAGTCATGTTTCACTGACCAAGCAGGAAGCACAAGAAAGCCACCGAGAACATGGGGACATGGTTTAGGACCCGAGTCATTTAAATAAGTAAGTAATAAGTAAATAATAAGTAAATAAATAAATAAAATTTGGCTACCAAGCTGCTGGAGGGAAGGGCAAATGAGCGAGTATGAATGAATGAATGAATGAATGAATGAATGAATGAATGCAGATATTTGGAAAGTGTGATCCAATGTTGGAACCTTCCAATGGAACCAGCTTTGGCACATGAATGCTGTCTACAGGAATCCGATCAAACCATTGAGCTGCTAGTGCTGGGCTCTGCAGGCTCCCTTTTCTTGAACCAAGATTGGCACCAGATCTTGGGGTGGTTTAGTGTACAGATGGATATTCAAAAGGCCC
Source organism: Microtus ochrogaster (assembly GCF_000317375.1). Taxonomy (NCBI): domain Eukaryota; kingdom Metazoa; phylum Chordata; class Mammalia; order Rodentia; family Cricetidae; genus Microtus; species Microtus ochrogaster. The sequence goes on from NC_022010.1 coordinate 46,148,343, forward strand.
CAGAGAAAGGCCAAGAGGAAACAGGGCCATAGAAACCAGACAGCAGGGATCTGCAAACACCTCGGGAAGAGAAAGCCAACACCAGGGCTGTTTCTGATCTGCTGTTGAATGAGATTGATTTTGAGACCAGCAGGGTTTTTGTGCTTGGTGAGTTTTCACTATTGTTTGTTGAACATGCTTTCTTCTTTTTTGGCTGGTTAGCAAGCACCCTGGGGCTAGAGAAAACATTAGGAGGCCCCTAAAGGAAAATATGTTCATTTTTTTCTAGTGTTGTTTTATAGGGCTTGCTTGTTTCTGCAAATGCTAGAATAGTAAGGAGGGGCAGGTTGGAAGGAGAAGGGTTTTATTTCAGCAGAATTTGTGTCAGAAACTGTCAGCTTTCCATTTTATTAATTGGCATTGAATCATTTCTGCTAAAAAAAAAATGGGTGGAATTGACAGAGAAACATTCGGTAATGTTTAATCTGGCATCAAGAGTTTGGACCTGCTCATCTGTGAAAGGGCCCCCTGGGAGAGACAGTGTGTACAGGGACTCTGGTCTAATAGCTACTGCTTGAGTCACATGATTCTGTCACATGTCAGGTGTGAAACTTCTCTCAGCCCTTCATGTTCCTCAGCTCTAAAATAGAAACTGTAGGCCGTCCACTTCCTCGCAGTTGTGAGGGCAGCCAGTGATGATTCACCAGAAACCCTTCCCCGGATGCTTGCTTTTCAATGAATTCATGTCATCATTAGTCCTTGGCCATGTGCCACACACTAGGCATTTAGAATGAAAAATTAGTTGGACCGTTGAGCTCTGGTATCTGTAACTACATTCAACAACCATCTTCTCTGCAGCTTCTGAGTGACATCCCCTGTGGAGGAGAAAGATAAGGTAGTGCTTGCTTTCAGGTCACCTGTGGTCCTATTGGGGACATTTACTGTACCATCTGTTATGGACTCAACAAACCCAAAATTTTCTTTTTCTACATCGTGATTCTATAGTAAGTCCCAGAGCAGCACTTCTCAAACTTCTCTATGCATTAAGAACCTCATGTTCAGGGGTGTTAGCTTGTTTCCGTGGCTCCCACCTCACTCTGGCTGGTGCTGACCTTCACTGTTATTTACACTTCCTAAACAATGACAACAAAACACCTGGAGGAAGTTGTAGAACACAATTCTCTCGTTTGGGTTCCCCTCTTGCCTTTTATCTTGAGATGACAGGATGATCCAGGAATAGATCTGGAAGGGAAAGACCAGACTCCCTTTCTGGCTCTCTTAAATTGTGTGATGAGAGACATCCTTTTTTTCCTCACTTGTCTGGAGGACCATACCCACACATCCACTTAGCAAGCTTATTGTGACCCTTAGAGGAGATGTTAGCCTTCCAGGCTATTGGTGGTCTTAGCAGCTCAATACAAACAGTACATTCTTTTGCTATTGAAGAGAAGGGAAAGCTGTTGTCTTAAAACACAGTGTGTGTGTGACATGTACTTAAACTTGTGTCTATGTAGGCCAGAGGTAATCATCTTTCTCAATCACTCTTCTTATCTTTTGAAACCAGGCCTTTCACTGAACCTGGAGTTCATCTGTTTGGCCCTTCTGACTGGTCACTGAGCTCCAGGGATCTGTTTAGTGCCAGGGTTTCAGAAAACTCACCCACACGGAGCTTTTTTGGAGGTCTGAACTCGGGTCCTCATGCTTGCATGCCGCACAATTTACAGAGTGACCCTTTCCCCACCCAAACTGATGCACTGAGAAAAGATCCGCTGCTGCCCTCTGGGCGTGAGTTATGACCTTCCTCACAGCTCCCAGCCCTCAGGTTGAAGCAGTGGTGACAACCCTGGTTTGAAGGGCACCTGCTCTCCAAAATTGGCTACCCTTCATGTTTTATGTCAGGATCTTAAAATGTGCTGGCTTGTTTGTCGAAGCTGCATTCTAGACTCTTACGGCTTTTCAAAGCCATACATTGTCTATAAGAATCCTGAGTGGTTTTCCTTTGAATACTCTTGCTTAGCGTAACATAGTCGTTCCATTTATGGGATCACAATTAAAGAATTAATCTATTTGTGAAAGCTTTTTTTCTGTGAACAGACAGAGGGGCCAGACATGTTTATCACCAGGATATCCTGGTTGGCCCTAGTCTACTTTGCACCTTGAATATCAAAGCTGTAAGTTGGCGATGAAATTCCAGAAAGTACCTAGGCTGCCTCAGGTTTTTTTTTTTTCTTTTTTTCTTTTTTGGGTGCTGTGTATAACACCTCTTGATAAGCAGGTTTATTTTACTTTTTGAAAAAAAAAAAGAATGTTTTCCCATACTCCTTTGTTTTCAGTTGAACCACGTATTAGTGAGTGAAAAATAAGACGATAACAAGATTGTCACTTACCTATAATGCCAGGCTTCATAAAATGACCTCCTCAAGAGTATGTCTTAAGGGATAGAGAAGCAGATCGAATGCTAACTACTAACATTTCTAGGCCCTTATGTGAAACTATGTTTTTTAAATTTTGCTGACAAACTAGGAAGTTATATCTTTATTAAATATTTATATGAAGTATTATTCCGAGTAAAAGTTAAATTTTTGCTTCCCACAACCCTATGACAACCTGCTGAGAATGAGGGTGTGCTCTTGCTTATAGACTGTGGTCACTCATGCTACAAGCAAACTGACTGACCAAGGTCCCCAGGCCTCAGGTGGAGTTGGGCTGTGGATCATGGAATTTCCCAGGAATTACACAAACTTAATTCCATGTATGTGCAGACTAAAGTTCGCTCAACTCCCTTGTTGACTTACTTTCTGCCGTCATTTGAAACTAATTTATTACGATGGTGCTTGGGAGGGGTGGCTGCCAGAGCAGTAGCTGATAGTCAGAAGTGACCAAGCCCAGTCAGGTAGTCATTACAGGTTAGGACTGCTTAGCAAATCTCCTACGTTAACATCCACACCAGTGAGTCTCAGCTATGAGAAACCCAGGGCAATTGTGATTCTTAAGATGACTCCCTGTTAGAAAAGCAAACAAAACAAAGAAAATGCTTGAGTTTTGTTTAGTATGCTCCATTTACAAAGGCAAAAAGTGGCCAAAGATCTCCAGCTAGGGGATAAGAGGATGGCTCAGCTGATAGAGCGCTTGCTATACAAGCACGAGGACATGAATTCCACCCTCAGTATCCATGTAAACAAGCTGAGCATGAGAGCAGACTTTTATAATCCTAGAGCTGGGGAGGCAGGGACTGGCAGGTCCCTGGGACTGTCTCACCATTTGTATCAAACAAACAAACAAAACAGAGGTTGCCCTCTGGTCTCCACATGCTTGCACACATACATGTGTATGAAGTGTGTGTGCACACACAAAAGCACACAATTTAAAAACAAAACGGATTTTCACTTCAACCCATTTTCCCTTTAGAAGGAACTGGACATGATTCCAGCCGGCTCTGACTTTGTGCATTCAGCAGGTCTCTGGATTCAGGTCACTACATATGGATAAGAAAGAAAGGGATGGGATATGCTGTCGTTTAGTTCGTCTGAAACCTTGGTAAAGGAAGCAGAGCGATAATGTACCTGTTTAAAGTCAAATGCACTGAAATAAAAGGATGTATTTAGAACTACATATTAAATATGACTTCTGCATTTAATTTTATACTAAAATAGGAGTTTTGCATGTCTGGATTTGAAGCAAAGGGCAGGAATACCAAACAAACACACTTCAAATGTTTCCAGTGGCCTGGTAGTGGTGTGGCTCATAACTTTAATCTCAGCACTTGGGAGGCAGAGATAGGCGGATCTCTGTGAATTTGAGGTTAGCCTGGTCTACAAAGTGAGTTCCAGGGCAACTGAGACTGTTACACAGAGAAACCAAAAAAAAAAAAAAAGTTTCCAGTGGTTCTCAGACTTCCTTGTGATGTGACCCTTTAATATAGTTCCTTGCTCAAGTTCTGGTGACCCTCATCATAAAATGACTTTGTTGCTACTTCATAACTGAATTGTAATATAAATATCAGATATGTAGGTATCTGATATATGACCCACACACAGGTTGAGAACCACTGGTTTTATTTTATATTCCATAAAGTATTGTGTGGTATGTGTGTGTTACAATCTAGAGAACATTGTCTTCTTTATTTTCTCTGCCTACAAAGGTACAAGGAGTAACACATTAATGCAAAACAAAGCTGAGGATGTTGAAGAGTCAAATACGAATGTCTGAAAGTTGAAATGTTTTAATAGTTGCCCTCTAGTTTTTGGAATGCGGAAAAGGGCACAGAAACTATGCCATATCGTATTTGAAGTCACTTCAGGCCACGAAGGGGGCAAATGGTTATTCACATCTTAAAGCACATACTCACTTTTTATTGGAAAGGCTCAAAAAAAAGATATTCTTCAGTGTTTTAGAAGAAAGGTTTTGAGTGTGGAGATATATAAATTCTCCTCTTGAAGAAGTTTTGACTTTTTTTTACTTAATATGAGGAAGTTTCAGGGAAGCCTCTAGCTTCGGCACCACAGAGCTGTTGGTTGTTGGAAACCTGCATCATATGTTCATCAATTGCTAAGACTAAGCCGAAGTGTTCTTTCTGTACATTCAGGGGGTGGTTTTTTTTTCTTTCTTTAAATTTTTTTTATTTAAAAGGTTCTTTTTTTTTTTTTTTTTTTTTTACCAACCACAGTTTCCCCCTCCCTTCCTCCTACTCCCCTGCCACCTTCCCCCACCCACCCAACTTCCCTTCCACTCCTCAGAAAGGGTGAGGCCTCCCATGGGGAGTCAACAAAGACTGGCACATCAAGTTAAGGCAGAACCAAGTCGTGGTGCCCTGTGTCCGTCCCCCCCCCCCCCATTGAGACTAAGCAAGATAGCCCTCCATAGGTAATGGGCTCCAAAAAGCCAGTTCACACACTAGGGATAGGGATAAATCCTGGTTCCACTGCCAGTGGGTCCACAGACTGCCCAAGTCACAGAACTGTCATCACTCTCAGAAGGCCTAGTGGGTCCTATGCAGACTCCCCAGCTATCAGTCCAGAGTCAGTGAGCTCCCTCAGTGACCATCTTCATCATTTTTCTCCTCTCTCTTTATAGACTTATTTATTAATTCAAGTATTCGAACCATAGTGAAAACCATCTGCATAATTATCCCCTCTGTCTTTGGATCCTGTTTCAGGCAGGCCAGCCATGAGAGGGTACCTCGTGGCCCTATTCTTGAGTTGCGTCTTCCTCTATTATGTGCTACACTGTATCCTGTGGGGAACAAATGGCTATTGGTAAGTTTGTTTTATTACCTAACATGACTTTCAAACTGTCTTCCCCTTATTTATGTAAAGAAGCTTCCAGAGTATTGTATTGTTTTGTATTGTATTACAATATTGTATCCAATATTGTAACATGTTGGATTTGTCTAGCCTTTCACCATACACTGGGATTTTACTATTCAGGATGCTGTACATTGTTTCTTTAACAATTTAAAACTGTTGAGTAGGTCTGGGGAGATGGTTCAGTGGCTCAAGTGCTTGCTGCATATGGATGAGGGCCTGGGGGTAGATTGTTAGAACCCATGTGAAAACCAGGTATGAAAACCTGTGCATTTGTAACCCCAACACTGGGGAGGAGGAAAGGGCTGGAAACAGGAAGAGCACTAGTGATGACTGGCCGAATATCAGGTTCAGCTCCAGGGTTTGGGAGGGACTCTGTCTCAAAAGATTCAAGGGCAGAGTGGCAGAGCAGGACAAAACAACACACACACACACACACACACACTCACACCTACATACATGCACACTTGCACACAGTCATACATACACTTACATAATTTCACACACACTCACATCCACAAACACACTTACACACTCACACCTACACACATACACACTTATGCACACTCATACATACACTTACACACTCTCACACATACACACAGAGTCACACACAGAGATAGAGACCGAGAGAGAGGCATAAATTTTTTTAGTTGGGAAAAACCCTGTTGGATAGCCCTATTTCTTTAAATGATATTTAATGTTAAAGTGTGTGTGTGTGTGTGTGTGTGTGTGTGTGTGTGTGATTATGTGAATGTGTGTAGATATCTGTCGGAGCCAGAAGAGGGTGTTGGATCCCTGAAGCTGAAGTTGCAGGTGGTTAAGAGTCACCCTCCACATGTCCTGGGAACTGACCTGAGGTCCTCTTCAAGAGTAGTATGAGCTCTTAGCCTCTAAGCCACCCCTCCGACCTCAATCCATTTCTTATTGTCTCCCAAGTAAAGCATTAGTCTTGACTACTTTTAGGATATAACATTTTGTATATATACAATAGTTCATCTTCTTGAATTAATGAAGCGGTTCTTAGACTCAGGATCAGTCGAGTTTTAGGTTGTTAATGCTAACACATACATACCATATCCAGTTCCCTTCGTTCAAAAATGCAATATGCATTTCAAAATAGCTTTGACATAAAATACTTCTAAAATTTTAAGGCATAATTTTACTGAGTAGAAAATTTATTAAGTGTGCTTTTCACACTTCTCATTTCAGTTCTTTGGCTGCGAATAAAATTTTGGTGACCTTTAAATCCTAAATCGATGTCAGTACACAATTAAATGCATATAAATCAAGTGGTTACTTCCCAGTGTTTCAACGCAGCTCTTAGGTTGTTTCTAACTAAACAAAAGAAGAATCTCATATTTCTGTTTCTGCACTTTCATCGCACCACTGAAGGATTACTGCAGTGCTTTTTCATGGAATAAAGTTGGCCAAATGCCACTAGAAGAAACCCTAATACCAGCCAGGTGGTTTGAACCTACAGTTTTAGCCTCTGCACCTGATCTCTGGGCCAGAGAACATTGAAGTCTCATTCAGCATTCAATGAAGACATCTCTTCCTTCACTCTGCCTCCTTCTAATAATAATAGAAGGGGAGAAAAGGCAAAAAGATTGCTAAGCTACGATTTGTAATAGACATGGTTCTCTAGAAGGATAAAACCCATACATTGTACACATATTATAAAAAGAGGGTTTATTAGAATGACTTCCACGAGAGAGGCTGAATAGTCCAATGGCTGGCTGAAACCCGGAGATAGGCTCAGGTCACAGCAGTGGCCCGTGTGGTTCAGCCTGAAAGGCTTCAGCTGTCCCTGTGTCATGATGAAGAGCAGAAGGATTTCTTCAAATTGGCTGGGTTTCAGTTCACATTGGAAGACAGAGCAAGTGATGGACAGACATACTCATAGGCAAAGGAGGCAGGCAAGCTACATTGTATTTTCCTCTGAGTGTTTCCTGTCTGGGCTGCCTACCAAAGGGTGCCATCCACTCTGGGGTAGGGTCTTTTCCTAATTAATCATTGCTAGAAATGCCCTGAAGACCCACCCAAAGGCATGCCTCTCACTTAATTCCACATCTCATGAGATTAGATTATCTACCATTTTACTTTTCTAAACATCCTGTTTATGATAAAGGAGATAATAAAAATATGTTGAATTCACCATCATCTCTTGTCACCAGAATTTGAAGAGTGCCCACGCTCAGTTAACTTTACCCAGCTAATGTGGGTGTGCACCTGGTATTTCTTCCTTTAAAACTGTCTTAGGGGAGCTGGGTACGGAGTCCCTGCATGGCCCTTAGAAATGGACCTGACTGGGGCAGCAAGGGAATAAAGACAAGACAGACAGATGGACATAGGAATAGAGATCTGGGCTGGGGGATGGTCAGAGCTGTCTGCTAGAGAAGTCTTGGCACCCCGGAAACTCAGTGTGCTAGTTACTATAGACAGTCGAAATGAGAGAGCAAGTTATTGCATACAGCTGGAAAAGAAGACAGGGATTATGGCGTACAGCTGGGTCAAAGTGACAGGTCAGCTAATCGTGACAGGAGCAGTCTCTGGAGGGGAGCCGTGTTCAGGCCATACATACCAGGGACACACCAGGGGAGAAAGCAGTGGTGGACATTCTCTGCACACACTATTCAGCACTCAGGACCAGATCTCTTTGGTGTGTGTCCCTCTGAGCCTGAGGATATAGGGTCCTCGACAAAGCTGTGTCCATGTCAAGCGCACAATTTCACTCAGGACTTTTCTTTCAGGACTTCTCTGTTCGCTATACTGGGGAGACAGCTAAAGGAGCAGGGGAGATGATTCAGTTGGTAAATAGTTTCCATATAAGCACAAAGACCTGAGTTTGATCTTAAACAGCCGGGTGTGGTAGTACCGACTGGGCTAGTAGGCTTAGCCTGATCCATAGCCTCCCAGTGAGAGACTCTGAGACAACGATGCAGATTGGCTCAAATGTAGGCCAAAGTGGTTCTCTGGCTTACCTGAACACACCCAACACATCACTACCAACAGGAGGCAACTCAGCACTTAAGGCACTTGCCATGCAAGTGAGAGGCCCAGAGTTTGCATCCCCAGAATGTGGGTGTCAGAGCTCACCTGGAGTCTCAGCTTTGTAAGGGAGAGACAAGAGGTTCCCCAGAGCTAGCTGACTCCCAAGATACCATGTTAATGAATTCTGGGCTTGAGTAAGTGATATTCTAAAACAGATGTCTACGTTCAGTCTTCGTGTTGCTTCTCCATCTCTTACCTTAGAAATGAAGTAATCCAGTTCATCTTGCTCATGGAATCTGGCACAGTGTGTGTGGCTTGCTGTGCTTGCCCACCGTATCTGTGTATCATCCTATGGATAAACCACGTGGCCCTTGCCATTGCAGTATTCTCAAAGCATCTCATTATCTACGGGCTGACATCCTCTTAGTTCAATAGCTTACTAGTTCTGAGTATGGAAGTTTTTGTACTTAAAACAACGAAAACCAGGGCTGGAGAGCCGGCTCAGTGGTTAAGAGCCTTTCTTGCTGTTGCAAAGGACCTGGGTTTGACCCAGCGTCCACAACGTGGTACTCAGATGTACATTCAAAACACTCATAAAATAGTAAAAATAAATGTAAAACAATTTAAACTGGCCATAGTGTGCCTTTAACCCCAACACTTGAGAAACTGAGACAGGCAGATCTCTGTTGAGTTCAAGCCCAGCCTGCTCTACAGAATAAGTTTCAAGACAGCCAGGACTACATAGAGAAACTCTGTTTTAGAAAAAAGAAAATCATAAAAATGAAAAAAAAAATTACCTGTCTACAAAACCTTCAGTCTATTCAGATTGAGTCTTATTGATAGTAGAAAAATATTAATCAATTTTTTTCTTTATCTTGTTCAGTCACTCAGTTCCTTAGGACAACATGGCCTTTTCAAACGTCAGGGCTGTATGTGCGTGTGTGTGTGTGTGTGTGCATGCGTGCATGAGTGCATGTCTGTCTGTCTGTCTGTCTGTCTGTCTTTGTCCTCTGCTTCCAAGGCCGGTCAGCAGTGGAGTCCAGTGGGTTCCTGGTGTACATGTTTCTCTTTGGGCAGGATTCCTGGTTCTAGTTTTTTACTTTATAATTCTTTTTCCTAGGGTACCATCTATGGATATCAAGAGTAAAAATATCAACACTTGTCCAAAAAAGCCAGCTTTCAGCTCTCTCCTAAGGTAAAAAGTAGACCAAAAAACCTGTAGCCATACAACATTTGCGAATGTGTTTGTGGTCATTTTCACACTATTTACCCTTTTCATGACATCTTGGTACATGTGATACTGCGTGTGTAAGGAAGTGTGTAAGAAACTTGAGTAGTCTGCATGTGTGCATCCAGCCAGAGCTCTGAGCATAGTTTAAGGAAAGACACTACATCTGGTGTTCTCTTAACTGAGGTGAGATTGGAGAGGCCTATGTGGATTTGATTAGAAAAAAAGAGAACTCCCTCCTCTCCTCCCAGTCCTCTCCCACCACCTTCCCTTTCAGTGAGACTTCATCCAGCAACTGATCCGAGTAAATGTAGTTTTTTTTATTATTATTATTAAAAGTTTCCCCTCATGGGTGGTGCACGCCTTTATTCCTAGTACTTGGGAGGCAGAGGCAGGTGAATCTCTGAGTTTGAGGTCAGCCTGGTCTACAGAGCTAGTTCCAGGACAGCGACAGCTGGGGTTACACAGAGAAAACCTGTCTCAAAAAAAAAGAAAAAGAAGAAAACCACACACACACACACACACACACACACACACATCCCCTGAGTTTTATAGAACTATGTAGAATACAAATGATTGATCTACATGTCATGTGAACAGTGAGTGAGCATTGTGGTTGCTGGGATTTGTAGTCTACCAGTTCACCCTTCCACCTACAAAGCTGTCTTCTCCTGTGCACTGCCACTTGGATAGATGGCTGGGTCACACACTTACTAGAGAGCAAAAGCAGCGCCAAACTCTGTTCGTCATGTTCAATTGTATAACATATTCGTTGAGACCCCTCCCCCAAAGTTATAGTGTTTGTTTAAGACAGCTAAGTGAGCATCTAAGACTGCAAGTAAAGGCACAGGCAAGCATGCATTTGTCATTTGCACAGTACACTCTGAGGATGCTACTTTCTCCAAGATGGATAAAAGCCAGGAAGCATCAGGAAGCTCTGCTCAGGAACCTGCCTGGGCGGAGGACCCCTTCCCTCAGAATCAGGCTTCTGTGCGGATTGCAGCTTCGTCTTCTGTGGACTGGTGGCTCCCTCCCTCCCAAAGCAGGAACTTCACCGCCCATCCTTACCATAGCGGGCTTTTGTAGGAGTAACAATCGCGGAGCCGCACTGTGATAAAAGTGCTTTTTAGTATGGTTATCCTACTTATTACAGGTAAAATTAATACTTATCGAGGCTCTTAATATGTCTGAGATATTGTGCCAGATAATTATTGCATTTGGAGAGTCAGTGTAAGCAATGAATAGAGGTTTGGCTAGGAAGACTTGTTAGTTAACGGTCTCATTCTTGTCTTATCGCCCTAACCAGCTCGGAAGTAGAAAGCCCTTTGCCGGAGCCTCACATTAGAGCTCTGCTTCTCCAAGGAGAGGATCTTGAATCTTCTCCCCCAAGCTTGAACTAGTGTCCTGGCACTTCCCCCTCCCCAGTGTAGGTCCTGAACTTGGGAATCAACACGGATTTAGAAATGGCTTTTGCAGGGTGGCTGCCTTAAGGCTGCTGTCACAACCAGCACTGAAGCCTGGCCACACATTTGGTCAGGGAAGGCCACTTTCTTCCCTGTTTCCTCTGCCAAGATGCCATGTCAGTTCGTAAGGCAGCTCTCACGACCAGGATCAAATTGAAGGCCTGCGCTCTCAGTGGACGGCTTTTTCCATTTGACATGCAGCCTTAGGAAAGCCCAGCCTCACTCTGGTTTCCTGCTGTCCTTTTAAATATTAGCCCAAAGCTGATGGTGGGAGTCAGATAGTGCCCATGTGGGGTCTGCAGTAGAGCGTGGCAGGTCCTGCCCTATAAATTTTAGTCTTTCTGATGGGAGAAAATATCTTAGAAATGGGACCTTTAAGATCGTTTCCCTCTCTTTAATAACATGAATAAACACCTCTCCTACTTAAATGGTCCTTTGAAAATTGATTTGGAGTTAAAATTCATTCAGGCAGTTATTAAACAGGTGTTGACTGATTGTATTCTGTGCTGGATACTGCAACAGCTCTTCTTGCCTCTACCAGACATTCGGAAGAGAGGTATGGCAGTCACAGGGCACTTTTTTTTCCTTCTGAGACAGGGTTTCTCTGTAGATTTGGAGCCTGTCCTAGAACTAGCTCTTGTACACCAGGCTGGCCTCAAACTCATGGCGATCCGCCTGCCTCTGCCTGCCAAGTGCTAGGATTAAGTAGCTCCACAGGGCACATCTTGAAGTTAGAGCATGTAGCAAGAAGAAAGATGTCCATAGTTTTTGTTCTCGAGTAAAGCTTAGTTTAGTGACTTTAGGGCAGAGTTGAATTCTCCAGCTGCATTTAACTTTCATTATATCTTTGTTTTTACAGTAGGTATAGTTTATGCATATGGCACTTTTTACGTTTGGAACAGCTTAGCATCAATACCTATACAACTTCCTGGCCAGCACTGTGTCACTTAGAGGGTGGTTTTACTTACACTGTAATATAACTGTGGTTCCTGTGCCTGAAAATTGCATAGCTCTAACCTTTAAGTATTGTCTTAACTATTTAAAAAATATTTGCCCAACCTAACTCATCCCCTGTAATGTTTCAGTTGTGATCAAAGATGTTTAGAAACCTAGCAGACACTTGACTTGATCATGCTTTATTATTTCCTTCCAGGTTTCCCCAGTTTTACCCCTTTCTGTGTACATCTGATTTTGCAAGGATTACTTCTATGTACGGTACCAATAATTTTGTTTTACCCTACGGGATAAAGTCATCAGGTCAGTCTCAGTGTTCTCATCCTGCCTTTTAATTTGTGTGGTGTTTGATGCCAGCTGCATGTTCTTGTTTCCTAATAGCTCCCAGGAGATATGATGTGGGGGCAGAATAAAGAAAAGAAAATTAAAGTTTTAAACATAAATACACTTTTAGAGGCAGTATAGAGGCAAAAGTGGTTTGAATGTTTTTGTTGTTTTGTCTTGTTGCTGTTTTTATGGTAGTGGTGGTGGTACTTCCCTCTCTTCTGTCACAGTGGGACTTAGCTGGGCTCACATGCCTAACTTTATTATAGTTTAGAATTAGCAGGATAACCTTAAAGGGCAGCTTCTTCCCAGCTCCTTCATTTCACCTTTGTCTGTGTGTTCATGTAGACACCTGTGCATATACATGTGAACATGTGAAGGTCCTAAGATCTCAGATGTCATTTCTCAGATCCCCCCTCCTTTTTTGGGAGGCAGGCTCCTTCACTGGCCCGGAGTTCACCAAGTAGGCTAGAGTGACAGGCCACCGAGGCTAGGGATCTCTGTCTCCTCTGTCACAGCCTCCCCTGTGCTATGATTGCAAGCATAGGCCACTGTGCTGTTTATACGGGCTTCAGGGACTGACCTAGGGTCACAGACTTGCACACAAGCACTTTGCTGACTGAGACTCCCCAAGCCCAGTTCTCCTCTCATCTCTTTCAGCAGCAAGGTCTAGATCCTTACTATTTTACCTTTACTAGTAGGTGTTTATTTTCATTAAATTGAGAAGGAATAATTCTGCCTACTAACATGACAGCAATCTTTCCCCATTCATGGAGAGCTTTTGGGACTTATGTAGAAAGTTTAGATTTGGGGGAGGCCTTAAGAAACCAAGTGGTGCCAGTTATAATTTTGTGATATTTTACTTTTTCAACTGATTCTGCTTTAAAATTGCCCATGTGTATGTGTGTGTGTGTGTGTGTGTGTGTGTGTGTGTGTGTGTGTGTATGATTTGCAGAAGGCTAGGATGTAGCTTAGTTGATATAGTGCTTACCTAGCATGGTTGAATAAACCAAGTATTGTGGTCCATACCTGTAATTCTGGCACTTGAGAGGTGGAGAGGCAGGAAGATCAGGAATTTTAAGGCCTCCTCAACTACAAAGAAAGCTTGAGGCTAGCTTGGAATATATGAAATCTCTCACACACACACACACACACACACACAAGTATATACATATAAGTATATATATGTGTATTCATACACGTATGTATGTGTATCAGAGATTTTAACTAATTGGTTTAAATTCACTGAGTTCCATTTTATGGTTCAGAATCATCTGATTGCTAATTTTTATTTCTCTTTGTGACTGTTTTTACACTGATCCTCATTCCCAGGAAATAACTTCAAAATATTTACTACTTTGAGTGTGCTTTTTGAGTATTGTGATCAAACTGTAGATAAGTTGTCAATTTTTCACTGATCATCTCCAACACAGCCATGGTATTTAGAAAGAGTCTGGGGGCTGGGGAGCTGGGAAGATATGGTTAGCCTTCTGTTCGTAATGCTGTATTTGTTTTCCAGCGCCATATTTTCGAACTGTCCTTTCAAAACTGAAGAGCTGTGATCTCTTTGATGAGTTTGACAAGTGAGTTTATTTCTTTCTCTCTGACTTTCAGCTTTATTTAAAGTGATTTAAAGTATTTGCCTTAAGAAATGCAAAGTGCATATACTCTGGATTCTACTGGATGTGTGTGTTATTAAAACTCCAATAGTTATTTCTGCTCTTATTCCCCTGGAAGTAAGCAAGTTATGAAATTAATATAGAAGTTGCAGCATTGGCTGGCTCAGTTTTCAGCGTTGAACACTGTTCAATGATGAACAACAGGAGTTTCCACCCATGGTATTTTTGACCCATGTCCATCATCTCTAATTTGTTTCTATAAAAGAATGAATTCTCCTGCACTGCTAACCAGTGCAGAGCCTCCATCCACAGTGGTTCCCCACACCTTCTGTGTGTATCCCCAGGACTCCTGATTGTTGACTATTGAACTTTAAAGCAGTTCTGTTCCTTTTTGTTGAGAACTACATTTGAAGAAAGCAGACAGCTTACTTAGGTATACGTCTTATATCTATAAATGTTGCTTTGTGTGGAGAAAATTTTCTTGCCAAGATAATCCATAGAAAACCCATTGGATGTCTTGGGAGGTAGGCTTACTTTTACAAAGGTGGGCTGATTTCAGAACGTTTGAGGATGCAATTTAGAATTTGGACCATGGGGCAGCATAAAGAATGAGATGGTCTGTGGAGATCAATCCTCTACTTAAGAAGGGAAATGGCAGAATTCTTGTCCAAGAGTGCAGTGGTGCTCCTTGAGAACCGTGGAAACTGGAGTGGACACAGACGTGAACGTGGAGAGGAAAGTTAGAGCACAGAGTTGGATAGGAATGCTACATTTTATGGAGATCTTTCAGGTCTGCGAAAGACACAGATTATGGGAATATAGATTATGTATGGTTGGTCTATTGCCACTTGTTATAATTGGTAATTCAAAACTATGCTACCTACTGACTGATCAGTTTCAACTTATGGCATATCAAGAAGTTGGTTTTTGTATTTTGAGACAGGGTTGCTTACTCTGTACACCAGGCTGACCTCAAACTCAGAGATCTGCTTGTCTCTGCCTTCTGAGCCCTGAGATTAAAGGCATATATCATTACCACGCAGCCACCACATATCAAGAGTTTTGAGTTTTGTGCATGTACACATACCTACACCCACAGAGAGACATATACTTATACATCTCATAGTTTTCATTTGTAGAGTTTTGATTTGTGAAGATGGTTGGCTTATGTCCTTTAGGTCAGTTTCCTCTAATTTTGCGAAAGGTGAGAGCAAGGCTGGACAGACAGACAGCTTGTTCTAGCTGGGAAATGGCAGAGCGATGACGAGAACAGAGGTAGCTGCAGCCCCAATGCTTAGATGTCTGGGCAGAGAGCAAGAGCAGGGATCTGTAAACTGTTCTGCAAAAGCAAGTTGTCATTTTTGAGAGTCAGTGAGTAGAAGTTTCATCCTTGTCTCCTTTTACTGTTACTAGACTGTTTGATTCAGCTGCTTTCCTGGCTATCTCAGGCAGAGAGAGATCTTCAGCCATTATCCGTTCCTTTCTCTCACTCGATCGGGCTGTCGCTGTTTGCTCTACATTGCTGCTAATGCTTCCACTCCTATCAGGCTCTGTCTAATCCACCCACTGGGAACCTTCATCTTCTCCTCTCTGCCCTCTTTCTCATTTCCAGAAAAAAATTTTTTTTTTTTGTTGCTGTTTCAAGTATAAATGCTTTAAGGTCACATTAGTTTGCTTCAGATAACTAAATCAAAAGTGTCTAATGCTTTGGTAGATTCCTTTGTGAAGGGAAAATGTAAAGTATCAGTTAAATTTGTAAGCTGGATACTTTTCCTCTTTCTCATTTTTTTTTTTTTTTTACATGCATGAAGTTTGCAGGCCTGCCCCGGCAATTCTGTGGTCATCAGGGCCAAGGCTTCTTTGTGTTGGATGCTGCTGTTGCTCAGTTCATGGCTTCTTCCTTAGGGTTCAACATGAAAACTGGGGTCCAAGCTATTATGTCTCCATTCCTACCAGAAGGGAGGAGGAACGGGCGAAGGGGCATGAACCCCTTTGTGAGGCTTGCCTTCTGCTTGTGGAGCTATCAAGAAGCCACACACAACTGTTCACTGTACCTGCTGATGAGCTGGAGCCAGAAGGGCCAACACGGGAGGGCTCTATCTCTTGCCAGCTCCAAAGTTAGCAGTTTTAGCTGGAAGCTTGCCATCTGGAGCCATTATTTATGTCATGGGGATTGGCAAGTCTTACAAGCTGGAGCTTTTCAGACTGTCTCCTCCTTCTCCACCCTCAGAATCGATCATTAAATACGCCCTTTTGGCCACTGATGACTCTGGTGGGGTAAACTGAGGCACTGGCCATGTCTGGCTAGAAAGGGGAGGGGAGATGTTGCCTGTTGTCTAGGTCATTTTGTGCCCACCTAGTAAGCCTGACATCCTGAGTTCGACTTCGGGTACATAGAGTGAAAAGAGAGACCTGAGTGTTCTCTCTCACACTAAATAAGCAAAATGTAATAATAATAAAAAAGTATGTCCTGTTGTAAGGGTGGAGGGAAGCATGGTGATAGTCTTTTTAGGAGCTTTCTCTGTTGTTTCTTTGGTCCCCAAGTGTTTATGTGCCACGGATGCTCCTGAAGTCAACTGAGATAAATAGCCGAGCCACGCCTCTCTGCGCTGCTCCTGTGCTTTCTCACAGATAAAGATTTTCTCAATTCACCTAAGCTCAGGGAGCATAACTTCCATGCCCACTGAGCCTCACTAAAGATGGACATTATAAGAAAACTGCCAAGGACACTTAAAACAAGCCCATAATCTAAGTTTATGACTTCTTTGTTGTCCATGTCACTCCCTTGTTCTAGCCTGGTCCTGGCCTCAGGGATATTGCAACCTCTCCAGTGGAATTTCATCCCTCCCCAGTGAGGAGCCACAGAAGCCTTGGCATGCAGAACTGCAGCTTCCACTTAAAATGCACCAACTTGCTGCCCACCCCCAGCCACCAGATGAAGAATGCTTTAGTCCCACAGTCTAGGTAGTTATACAGTAACTACATATAAATACCTACGAAGGGAAACACCTGCGTTAAAGCAGTTGGCAGCTAACTGCGTGATGGGTTGTAGAAGTTGTCTAGCTGCTCGATGAAGCAGAACCCCACTATGTCGGCTCAACAGAACTGGGTTGGATTGGTTACAAGGAGAGTCAGGGCAGGAGCCTGCGGTGAGAAAGAACAGAAGCTTGTTAGAAACACTACAAACATGCTGAAGGTCTGCATCCCGTCCACACTCTGACATTCTGCTGAGTGAAGGGTTGTATACCTCCAAGCCCGTATAGGGTGGAGGAGCTGAGAGCAGAGGAAGTTGTGAACAACAGAGGATTCATCTGTGGTAAAAAGCACAGGGCAGCCACTACCCGTTTCCTACCATCTCTGCACAGATGCTAAGATAAGATACAAGAGCTGAGGCTCCCCTATCCAAAACAAAATGAAACAAAAAAAAAAAACAAACAAAAAACCCCCAACATGGAAGACGTCAGTGGTTTCTGTATTTCACACAAACTGTGATGAGAGGGGTCAGATCATCAAACCACATTCCTAGAGGCACTAAGGGAGTAGAGAACTTGGCCTTCATCCCTAATTGCACACTATTTTAGGGTTTGGCTTCAAGGAATATTGATTTCTGATTGAACATGCATTATCAGTCTTGAGGTTTATGGTTCCTATAGGGTATGCCAATGGCTTCACTGAACGTAAAGTGCCAATTTATACCCGAAGTTGTCTTCCTGAAGCTTCCTGAATTTAGACTGTGTGCAGTCTTAGCATTTTTATGGCATGTCTCTGGTTGAGGGGTTGAATAGTGGCTCAGTGGTGTGAGGAATCTAAGGCAGAATCTCTGTGGTTTTTTTCTGTTTAGGTACAAGATGGTGGTCTCTGCTCTAACCTGTGTCATTCAGTGTCAATGTCTAAGCTGAAAGGAAGGGGAAGATCAAAATAATGTTTTACTTATACCATTCAGAATCTTTTCTGAAAGCATCTAACAGACTCTCCTACTATCTGATTGATCATGTGGGATGAGTCACATGGCTGCAACTAGACCAATCAGTGTGAGGGATAATGAACTCACCACTTGTAGGCTTACAAAAGGAGGCTTCTGGGTTATTGAGAGCTTGGCCAGTAGGACCTGCCATAGATTCTTACACTAACGCGAGCGTGACATGTTTTAATGTATTACATGTTACCAAGGTAAAAAGAGAACATCTCAACGCACTCAGTAATGAAGATATATCACAGACTGTTTGTAATAGTAGCTACAGTTTACTTTCTGTGTATTGTGGAGTAGTGACTCAGCCAGGGGTTGTAGCCCTGTACAGTGGTGTGACTCTTGGTCTTGCCTGATCTCAGGAGAAACATGCCTTCTATGTAGAGGATATGAATCCTAGCCCTGCTTCCTCAGCAGCTGTTGAGGTCTTACTTTTACAAGTTCTGACACTCTGCAGTTATTTGATTAGTAGATAAGACTCTTGGGGATCTGTGTATTTCCTTACTTTTTTCCCAGGTAGAGTAACAGAAATCTGCCTCTCCACACACTTAGGGAGAGTAACATCCACACACTTAATGTGAGAACCGAACTGAGTTTGGAAATCCCTGTAAATGAGTGAGTGGTTTTGTTGGAATGACAGGCAAGAAAAAGGACACCACTCTTTCTTCTAGGCACTCAGAATTCACCTCAGCTATTTGTGCATGAAGATGGTGCTAAGTAAACATGATTGATGAGCCAGATGGTGGTGGTGCGCTCCTTTAATCCCAGAACTCAGGAGGCAGAGAGGGGCAGGTTGATTTCTATGTGTTCGAGGCCATCTTTGTCAACAGAGCGAGTTTTAGGACAGTTGAGGCTATACAGAGAAACCCTGTCTCAGAACAAACGAACAAACAAAAACAAACAAAAAACAAACATGATGAAGTTACACAATCCCCAGAGGATTCTGGGAATCCTTTCTCACATCTAAGGTGCCAGGGCAGCCAGAGTCCAAGGTCAAGTGCATCATGAGGGGCAGGAGGCATCAGCTCTTTTATAGAAAATGAAAATCTGTTTGGGAGAAGCGAGTTCCCAGAGCAGTGGTTCGGGCAGTTGGTATCATTCTGTACCTGCCAGAACTGCAGTGGAGCTGTGGATAAGACGCTCCTGGGAACAGGCCATGCTAGCGCTACCCCCCATTCCCTGTAACCTATGTGAGCTTCAGTAAAGTCTTTGTGGTATCTTATTTTCTGAGGAAAGATGGGATCTCAGGGACAGGGTTTCCTCTGGATGCCTGGGGAGTTTTTCTTCCAGCAAAGGCCCTTTCTTCCCCTGTCCCCTGTAAAGCTGGCAAAGAAGAAAACAGAAAATGGAATTCCTACAAGTGTTTGACACAGAGGTGTGATGCCCAAGAACAGCACTCTGTGGGGCTAGTTTTCAAGAACCCTGTATCCTTGGTTCTCTTGGCTGACCGTATTAGTAAGGCCTGTGGGAGGTCCAGGACTCGTACTTTGAGGGGAGAATCAATGCTCTGGCATGACAGATGGTAGCCCCCATCTGATCCTTTGGTCATGATGCCACATACAACTTGGTCTGATAGGGAGGCATACTTTAGGAATACTACGGTTCACCCTGTCAGTGCATTGCAGCCTTACAGCGTTCGCCCAGTTTGGGACTGAGCCAAGTTACCTCTTTCGGGAATGAACTTCAGAGCTCCAGCTTATGAGCCTGGAATCCTTTATTGAAACTCCAGTGTAATGTCCCAGAGGGCATGCTGGGAGCCTTCACTCCCAGCAGCGCTTGTCCTTCTGTGGTTGGTGTATTCAAGACTGTAGTCTGGTATTAGACAGGAGTTCCAGGCCAGGATAAAAGTTAGAGCCCTTAGAATTCTCCCTCTACTTAGGGAAAAGCAGTTCTTTGCCTAATAGAATTGAAAGTGGCCGAGCAGAGCTAGTTCCTGTCAAATCTGTTACACACAGAAACCCTGTCTCGATGTCCCCACTTCCAAATAAAGAGCGAAAGCGGCTTTCAGTCTTCAGTGGAGGCTGAGGGGTTAGACTGTTGATCGCTGATACTCTTCCCTGATCTCCATTCAGGCTGTCTCAAGGAAACAGCTGTTGCTTCTAACCTGTAGGTTCTGAGCCACCCTGTCTAGATGCCCAGGCTTGCTCAGGATTTCCAGGAGGGGTGAGGAATGGCCAGCTTCAGCAGGATCAGCCTGGGAAAGAACTGACCTTGAGTTTCTGGAGAAGGAATTGCTCCCTGTGGAGGGCATTTGTGGGACAGACCTCCTGAGGAGAACAGCTGTAATACTCTGAAAAGAGGGTTTGACAGTGGTACCCTCCCTCTAGTGGTAAGGAGCTGGGCTTCCTCCAGTTCATATTGAGGTCAGACTTGTTTATAAAAGTCACTAGAGACAACTTTCTTTCTCTTTCTCCTCTCCTTCCTTTTTTCCTTTCTTAATGCATGATACTACTTTGTAATTTTTTTTAACATAATATTTTTATTGATTGTTTGGAAATTTCACATAATGCACCCAGACCACATTCACTTCCCAGACAGTTTCCTTCTTAAAATAAGCAGACCTAAGAAGACACCTCCAGAACATATTGTGATGTGGATTGATTATGCAAAGATTTGTTTGTTTTTTGTTTTTTTTTGAAGATTTGTGACCAGACTTTTTACTGGATAATTTTATTGGGCAATGCCCCTGTCTTTCAGCCCCCAAATTCTTGACAGCCATAAAACTGTTGTTTCTTGTTCTTATCTGGTGAAGTAGATACTGATGCCAGCAGAACTCACAGTTGTTGAGAACTAAGAGCCTCTAGTTAAAGTGTGTCAGAATGTTTGGGGGACTGGGGCTGGTGAGATGGCTCAGTAGGTATAGGTGCTCACTGCCATTTGTGATGGATCTGTGTGTCGCCAGCACCCACATGATGGAAAGGGAGAACCAATGCCCATAAATTGGTTTGACAGTGGTACCCTCTCTCTAGCAGTGAGGAGCTGGGAGCTGTGGTGAGCTGGGTTTCCTCTACCACACTTCTGATCACCACACTTGTGCCCCCACATGAGAGAGAGAGAGAGAGAGAGAGAGAGAGAGAGAGAGGAGAGAGAGAGAATAACTAAAACAGGCAAAGAATTTTATATTTTTAGAAGTGCTTTTGTAATATCCGTGTTAAAACATGACATAATTTATTGAAATATGCAAGGCAAGTCTCTGAAAATATGTTAAACTTGATTACAGAACACATACATCATCTCTTAACCCAATCTGGGTTTTAAAAAATGTTTTCCCACTCCTACACTCTCCAGGTTTAAATATTACACAGCATTTGTACAGTTTCTCTATTAAGGTTTAAGTCTTAGAATTTGGAGGTTGGCTCTGCTGCTGGCTTGAGGACCAGGTTTGTCTTTAGATTTCCCCTGTTAGGAAGGAGCCCTTAGCAGATTCCTTTGCTCGTCTCCTAGAGATCTATCATTTCTTAGGCCTAGTGGATGATGGTCAGAGCAAGAAAATCCCAGGCCACGGTCACTTTAGCCAAGGGCCAATGCTGTGCCACCCCAGGGTTTGATTCTGCCTTGGAATCTTTGTGCTCTACTTAAAGCTTTTTTTTCAGAAGCACAGTGAATGCTGTGTTTGGGTGAAACACCAAGAAGCAGTCATGTTTGAGAAATTCAAGAGAGCCCAGGCAGAAAGCTGCCCTTCCTCTACCACATTCCAAACTGGTCATTTCCACACTCGTATGATGCAGGAGAAAGCCAGGGGCAGATAAGGAGTGGGGAATACTGGTTTAGAATGGAGATAGCGATGTAATGTGAGCTAGGCTAGCAGGACCTGCAAGTTTATGCTGATGGAACCCCTTGGCACTCTGAAAGCTCAGAACCAAATGCTAGTCCCACCTGTTCGGAGTTTGGACTTTGAGTGATACATTTCCCCCTCAAATTCATTTCTTCATTTGTCTATCAGGCTTCTCTCTCCAACCTGGTGATGTTAAGGAACACAGGAGAGAATGGACGTGGGCATGAGCTGTTAAGGGCTGACATCAACCATGATGCTTTGCTTTCCCCAGCAGCATTGTTTTTCTTGAGTCTCTGGACCTCAGGCACAGTTGGTTATTTTTCTACTTGGACGACATCTGAAATTTTACTTAGTTCTTGAGAGCAGGAACGGGTTCTTGGAATCACTCCAAATCATAAATGAGATTTTTCAGTCTCACACTTGTCTGTTTGCTCCACAGTGTGCCGTGTAAAAGGTGTGTGGTGGTCGGTAATGGAGGCGTGTTGAAGAATAAGACATTAGGAGAAAAAATCGACTCCTATGATGTGATCATAAGGTAAACATAGCTCCTATTTGCTAACCTAGAATTGCTCAAAAAGAGTGTGGCTTCCCACTCTAGCACAGCTGTGTTTTAAAAATGACCGTTTATGCACCGGATTATAGAGCTTTCTGCCTTGGTTGCTAGGTACAGTAAACTAGATTTCAGATCACTGATTTAGCAAATATTTAATAAGTCCACTTAGTATGCCAGGGACAAAGTTAGCCACAGGGGAGATCATAGCATGATAAGAATGTTCTTGTTGTGGGGTTTAAATTCTAAAGCAATGGGGAAAACAGTAATTAGATATATAAGAAGATATTGTAAGTTTAATACAGACAGAATTATCAAGTGACTACTTGGGAAGGGGTGAAATTTAAGCTAGACCAGAGGACCCGTATAAGACTAGCTATATGAAGACAATGGGAGCACTCGAGACAGAGAGGATGTTTTGCAGGTCCTTAGGAAGCTTTCATCCTGACTTTGTGAGAAGCAGCAGATAACCCAAGCTCAGAGAGTGGTCTAACCAGAAACAGAGGAGGGGGGCAAAGAACAGGCTATGCAGGACATTTAAGATTAGAAAATTGTATGCTTTTAGCCATTCTG
>NC_022010.1:46172776-46202996 GCF_000317375.1 Microtus ochrogaster
CGTAGGAAGTGATCTCCTGTGCCCATGTGTTGTAGAGTACTTCCCACTTTCTCTTCTATCAGGTTCAGTGTGTTCGGACTGATATTGAGGTCTTTAATCCATTTGGACTTGAGTTTTGTGAGAAAATTTTATGCTAATTTAAGTCCTTTAGGAGCTTTTGAAGCATTTTAGATAGGAGCTGCAGGAAATACGTTTGTGTCTGGAAAGTTCTGGCTGCAGCAGACTATGGACCACGAGGGACAAGCCATGGTAGGAAGCGTCAAGAGAAGTTGCTGTATTGAGGCAGTAGATGCATGGGTAAAATTGTCATTGACGGGAAGAGGGGAAGTGGCAGACAAGAACGGGGTTACGGAAAAGGGGTATCAGGATTTACTGCTTCATTAGATCAAGTACTGCAAATAGAGGAAGCAAGGGCCCTCTGGCCTTTTTCAGCTCCGTTGATTGGCTGGGGAGTTACAGCATTCATTATATAGCAAGTTTGGGAAACAAGTTTAGGCTCAGGTTTGGAAGAAAATAAAAATTTCTGTATTGCTGTGTTATCTTTGAGATATTAGTAGGGAAGTTGCCAGTCACATAAAGAGGTAAAACTTTTCAATAGTGACTGTCTTAAGAGCTGTATTTAAACCAAGGGCTTGGTGAAACAGTTTAATAGTTAGTCATGTTATAGTGCCCCCTTCCCCCAACCATCAACTTCTTTTGTTGCTACTTCATAACTGTAGTTTTCTACTGTTATGAATCAGAGTAAATATTTGATATGCAGACCATCTGGTATACAACCCCCGTGAAAGGGTTGTTCGACCCATAGGCTGAGAACCTCTGCTCTTGGGCAAGCTGGGCAGACATGTGAGAGGGTCTGGCACTGATGTTTGCAGCTCTTAAGATGTAGCGTGATCTACTGGTGAGGCATGAAGAAAACGGGGTGACCACAGTTGCCAATCGGAAGGCGAAGTGTTTCAGAAAAGAGATCAGTTGGGTCCAATTGTGATGAAAAGCTGTGCAAGGGCAGACGGGGGCCAGCTGGATTGTCTGCCCAGCAATCACTGTCACCCTTGACCAAAAGCTTCAGGCAGGAGATGGCAAGAAGCCCAGCTGGAATGAATTGAGGAGAGAATGAAAGATGAGCTGGAGAAACCAGTATGGTCAACTGTTGAGAAATCTTCTGAGCAGTTGAAAATGAACTGGGCCCTTGAGGTGGTTGCAGAATCTAAGAAGGCATAAGGTTAAAGTAGTTGAGTAGTGAAGCTGGTGGGATAAAAAGAGGCCCCGGGGTCAAGAGTTCAAGGGTGATTCGTTTTCTGTAATGGAAAGGAGACCTATGCAATTGTTACAGCTACCAATAGTTCCTTAATCATAGCATGGGGGAGGGGCGACTTTTCTATCTCTGCTGTCAGAATGGAAGGGGAGCTAAGGTTGTTATCTGGGTAAAATTCTCTCCCTGTCTGTGTCCCCCTTCCCTAATCCACCCATTGCCCCGGGTATGTTAGGGATAGCTTCAAGCAGCCATTGTAAATGGTGACCAGACCACATACTGGGAAGACCTTGCAGTGTACCTGGAGACTGTCTGGGTTGCAAGCTGATTTCTGCATAGCAAGGTCATCTTACTTCCTGTTTATTACCCATTTTGAAGGAGCTGTAGTAATTTATAAAACAATTGGATTTCTCCTCTTTCCCACTTACAGATGTTTAACTCTGATAATTTTTAGAACCTCAGCAAGCCTTTGTAGGGAACACCATGGGGACATTTTTGAAAGCCATTGCAAGTGTCTTGTATTACACAGAGTTGGTGGCAAAAGGGTAAAACGCTATTTATCCTCTCAGGGGACATTGTTTTGGAAACAAAACATTCCTTTTTCATATAATGCCTTTATACTGTGTGCACAAACAGTGATTGTCTAACACTGGCCTTAAGCATACACTGATCCAACAGTAGATCTTTTTACTGTTTATAGTTCACTAGCCAAAGGAATTTGTCTAATTGTGCTCAGTGTGATACAGAATTTTTATATAGTTAATTTTAGAATGTTTGTGCCTGTTGCCCTTGGAGACCAGAAGAGGGGAATGGATCCTTTAGAACTGGATTTAGGAATGGTTGTGAAACCAGCATATATCAGTGCTGGGGACCGAACTCCGGTCCTCTGGAAGAAGAGCAAATGCTCTTAACCACTGAGCCACCTTTTGAGCCCCAGAACAGTTTCAGTGGGTCTCCACACTAACTTACATGGTTCTTCAGGCTCATCAGTCACATGGGTGCACATCCATATAGTTTTGGGTTATATAGCTTATAGGCATATAACTTTCTCAGGAATTCATGGCCATTAATTACAAATCCAAGGTCAGTTTGTGTGATTATCCCTCAAGGTCTCTTCTAACTATAGTAATTCTGTGGTTTTGTAGTCTCATTTCTTTTAGTCCTGTAATGACGCCGTAATTAGTTTTCGAACACAGACGACTGTCTCATGAAGGAATCATCTCCCTGGTCATCACTGTAAAATATTTTTCAGTTGTCTCGGTGCTTCTGAGTGCAGGAATCATGACTGATGCTCATTCAATTCTGAAGCCTCAGGACCAGACAAAAATGGCTCATCCTGTATATATTGTTGTCTTACTATCCGCAGAATGAATAATGGTCCTGTTTTAGGACATGAAGAGGATGTTGGGAGAAGGACAACCTTCAGGCTTTTTTATCCAGAGTCTGTCTTTTCAGATCCCACTCACAATGATCCCAATACCACGGCAGTTCTCATTGTCTTTAAGCCACAGGATTTAAGGTGGCTCTGGGAAATAATGAGTGGTACCAATATAGTAAGTTGGCAAAACTATTTGGTTCCAATTACTTTCAGTATTTCCCCTTAAAGAAAAAATGTATTCACAACATCCCATTTTCTGTGTCCTTTATTTCAGAACACTAATGGTTTTTGGAAGAAGCCAGCCTTAAACTTGATCTATAAGCTACACCAAATCAGAATATTAGATCCGTACATTATCAGAGAAGCAGCTCATCACCTGCTTCATTTTCCCGAAGTTTTCCCCAAGGATCAGGTATGTATGTTTCATCACCTAGTTTTGAACTAAAGACCTAGCGAAGGGGACTGAGGGACATTAGAGCTTTTGGAAACTAGGGACCATGGTTTAGATGGCATTGTGTTAGGACTACAACTGTGTGCAGAAATTAAACACCAGATGATATTACCAGATGTTTTACAGGTTGCAAAATAAAGTGGGGAGGGTGTGTTTGTGCTTGTGTGGTCTTCATAGATTCTTTTTCCAAAGGCTCAATAATTCCTTTCTTACGACCTCATCTTCAGAGTTTTACAGCAAGGCCAGCATGACTGGTGGGTACCCAGCAGCCCTGTGTGCAGAATAGCTTTAGGACAAGGAAGTAGCTTTTCAGAGTAGAGAGAATTGTCTCAAGCACTCTGTGTTAGTCAGCTTCATGCTACACGAAATAGCGGAGGTATGCCACTTAGGAAGAAGAGACTCTTAGCTCAGGTTTGAAAGGTCCTACACATACTGAAGGTAGCAACCATTGTGGGAGTGTGTTAGAGTACTCATATCTCAAAGGCTGGGAAGAGAAAGGGGCAGTGTTGATCATGAGGCCAGAGTAAACGGAGCATCCTGACATTTTATTGAGAGTCTCAATTCTCCTAAGGTTTTGCCTTTTCCATAGCAACTGCACTCATGTTACGATGTTTTGTTTCTGATCAAACAACCACAGCAGGATACTCTTCAATTCACAACTGCTCTCTATGCTAAAACTGCAGCTGTATTTTAGAGACTTCCTAAGATACTAGCCACAGTGTATGTTCTTTTTAAGAGTACTGTGTACTCTTTGGGGCTTGAGTCTTAGGATATAATGATGACTTAACTATTTCTCTTTTTAATGTTTAGAAATCCATTTTCATCAGACTAGGTATGTCTGGGAAGAATGTAGCTTATTTGTATTTTTAAGTTACTGATTTCTTCTTAGAAACCCAAACACCCCACGACAGGAATTATTGCTCTCACACTGGCATTTCACATATGCAGTGAAGTTCACCTTGCTGGTTTCAAGTACAACGTTAACAACCCAAACAGTCCTTTACACTACTATGGGAATGCCACCATGTCTTTGATGAACAAGGTAATTTTTCTTTTTTACTGTTTAGAAAACGCATACTTTAAGAACTGTGTGTAATGTGTTCATCATGTTTGTAGGTGTACACATGTATGGGTGTCTCTGGGGGCTACGGGGCAATGTGATGTGTTACTCCTCAACCTTGTTTTCCTTTTTATTTTAGCTTTATTTTTTTATTTAAAAGGAAAACTATCTTTTTTCATTATACATGCCAATCCCAGTTCCCACTCCCTCCTCTCCTCCTATTCCCTCCACTTACCCTCTATCTTGTCTTCAGAGAGGGTAAGGCACATTGCTTTGGAGAAGGTCCAAGGCCCTCCCTACTATATCTAGGCTGAGCAACTCTCCTTGTTTCTTTAATACTCTCACTGGTACAGAATTTACTAAGCAGTGACTTGCCAGTCCCAGGGATCAGCCTGTCATTACCTAGCCACAGCTGGGATCACAAGTGTACGCCACCACACCTGGCTTTTTACATATGTGCTGGAGGTAGAACTCTGGTCATTTCAAGTACTTTACTCACTGAGTTTTGTCCCCATTCACCCATGTGTCCCCTTGCACACCTTTGAGCTTTCAAATGCTGAATCCAGGATCCTGGTCCAGAGGTCATTTTACTATAGCAGGAGTTTCTAACTTGTAGATCTCAGATTCTTTGGATAGCCCCAGTGACTGCTGTTTCATCAAACCCCAATAGGGACAGAGTCTTGAGATTTCCTTTTTACATTATTTAAATATAATTAGCTGGTGTGTTTGAGACACATGAATTCACCAAATCATCACTATGGTCATAGTAATTAACTACTTAACTTTTAGTTAAGTAGACAGGTGGTCTAGAAACATGGAACCCTATGAAAGACTTCATGGTGACTAAGTGGCAGATCTCTTTACCAGGCCATGATCCTCTCTATCAGACACTGATGCTGGTGGACTTGATCCTGAGGGTTCAGTTCTGAATGAGAAGGTGTTTCCTACTGTTGAGAGTTCTTAAGATTAATGATACACCATAAATGACACAAAAATGTTATGTTTAAAAATTTGAAGTGGGTCATTTGCTCTAAAGTATATTGCAACAGCTCATGAAATCTGCCCTGTTAAACAGCCTCTGAATACCCCAGCTCAGGAAATGACACTCATGATGAATTTTACTGCTGTCTTTTGTTCTTTTAACATGAGACAAATGTTTAAGCTAGAGCTGGAGGGAAAAGCTCAACATTTGTTCGAAGCGTAATCATTTTCCTGAAGACAATCCTATTTCATTTTCTTTTTCAGAATGCATATCACAATGTGACTGCAGAGCATCTCTTTTTAAAGAGAATTATAGAGAAAAATATGGTAATCAACTTGACTCAAGATTGACCATACAGATTCAAAGGATGACGCTAAATAGTATTAGTTTTATTTTTGTACTGAAAATTTTAGTTTATTTTTAAATATGTTGAATGAACTCATCAAATTATTATATGTATTGTCTGTTGATGCCTGGTGATTTATAACCACCAGCTTAATTTCTGTGAATGTATTTATGAAATACAAAACAAACCTTTTAGTTATGATATCAGGGAACTATTTAAAGTTTTGACTGTTGTTTAAAACAAGCTGGTGTTTTAAAATACCTTTTTGTAGTCCCTTCATCTTAGACTTCTAGGTGATTTAGCTGATGTCACTAGTTTTGATGGTCACATGTCCATCAAATTATTTATTATTTGTTATTCCTGCCATATGACTGGGGGCCAGGTGCAGGAAACTAGAACCTCTTGGTTTTGGAAGTCCATGGTGTGGTGTTCATAGTGGTTTAATTAAGTTCCCCATGCAATTAAGTAAACTAGTAATAACTTGCAGTGTTAGGGAGTAAATCAGTCTTTTCTTATATATGCTAAGATGAGCACTCTCACCTTGATGAGCATCCTGAGATTTTTTTTTTTTGTGGGGGGTGGGATGAGGCACGTTCTTACTATGTAGCCTAGGCTGGCCTTGAGAACTTGGGTTCTTGCCTCATCTTCCCAAGTTCTGGGATTACATTTGTGTACCACTGTACACTACAGCATCATTTTTTTAAATTAAAAGAAAAAAACATTTTTTTAAAAAAATATTAAATTATTAAAATTAATAAGAGAACAACAGTCACTGTCTTTGGAGCAGCATGCATTACTGGAAATGTAAGTGGTACTGGCAACTAACTTGCCTCTCTAAAGAGAGTACACGTGAAGAGTTCAGTACCAGGAAAAGGAGGAATGAAATATTGAAAACCAGTTTGTGTTGGATGGATAGTGAGGCTCCCTCATACTGGAACAGTGCCCAGCTTCATAACTCAGAGGTGGAAGCTGGGCACTAGAAGACTCCATGTGTTTATGAGGTGTTTCCCTCTCACTGCATGGCCACAGGGAGCTGGGCTGCCCAGGTTCATGTTCATGGTATGTCAGCGGGGAGCTGGCGGCAGAGAAGGTGACGGGGAGCAAAGGAGAAAGAACAACGGGAGCATTTTGAAATGATGCTTTAAGCACTATAATCTTGGTCATAAAAATGTGATGTCAATGCTGAGAAATCTGGCATTTTGTGGAGTATGATGTAAAAGGTTGTTTTATTTAATCCAAATAATCTGAGCAAGACACACATATATAATTTATTAAAAACACATTAGAATCTCACTATTTCCAACAGCCTAAATTCTAGCAACATATACAAATATCAAGTGACTACAGTACATGCCGAGGTAAGAAAATACATTCTGGGAGAATATAACTGACAGACAGTCAAGCCATTTTCACTTCCTCTGTATTGCAATACATGTTTTATTTTTACCATTCCCAGTGCCAAAAGTGGAAAACAAGGGAAAATACACACAGGCTGGACTACATAAGAATTGGTGCCATAGTCAACTTAAACATTCTCTAACTCTCTAACCACCCAACCCCCTAGGTTTGCAGTTTAGGGACTTTTCAAGTTCAAAACCAAAAGGCAGAATTAACAGCCCCTACACAGAGGGTCTGGACACCATCGGTGTCCCTCATGGTCTCTGGGTTCTTTCTAGTGGGCTTGTCTGCTTTAGTTCTCTACTCCCCAGGTGACAATGTGGAGCCAAGGCAAAGAAGCTCTCGCTCAATCCCTGACCACAGCTCTGTGGCCACAACCATATTTAATGCTTTGTCGCTGGGACAGGGAGAGGAGAAGCACACACGTAGAACACATCATAACCGTCATGACTGTATAAATTCTCTAAGTGAACAGCGAATAAACCCATTGTTCAATGCAAAGTGCAAACAGTGAAACATGAATTAAATAACTGGACTAGACCTGGCACATTCAACAGGGACTATCTGGATCTACAAACAGCATTTAATAAAATGCAAACCAGAATTAACATCTTTATCTGTGCTGGTTCCAAAGATCAAGTAACAGCCAAGTCAGTATAATTTTCTGAAACCTCCAAAGGCCACACTTGCCACACTGCTGTCTATATATTTCTATAATTGTATTATCAGGAAAAGGAAAACTGAATAAAACCACAGTGACTTAAGTATTGAGTATTTCAAGCTAACAATTAAAAAAAAAATCAAGAGTTTGGTCAAGAAAAGGTTCCTTTCACATTTTACTTGATTGTCTTCCAAAGCTCTGTATCAGACATGTAAGTGACTGAGAACCAAAAACAATCTATATTACATAAACAAAAATACAAAACCAGAGAAAATCATTTGAATTAGGCTCAGCTCATCTGCAAAGTAAAAAAAAAATATATAAAAATAACCAGGATTTTATGAAAACCATTGGTAGAGCTGAAGACAGCACAGTGGCAATATGAATCAAGTCTTACAATATGCATCATACGAGAACATGGCCTCGCTTTATTTTAAAAACGTTCTGGGGAAAATGATCCGAGACACAGTTACACAAAATAGCAAGCTTCTTTGGGAAAATGACTTCATCTTCAAAATGTCTCTCTTAAAGCTTCCAATGGGAATTGGACTCCAAGAAAACTATACTCTGCCTACTAAGCATGAATAAAAATAAAACAGCAAATGGTTTACTTTGCTCCCACCTGAAAGGGGACAACTGCACCGTGTGCTTTACACATTCTCAAATGTTTCAGTACAAGTTCAATATCTGTGCTTTTTGCTTCATTACCTTGAAACAAAATATGCATTGATTTTTCAATGAGTGAAATTGTGCCTCAAAGTCCGCAAAACAAAAGGCAAATTACAATAAAAAAACAACAAAATCATATGAGGGGCAGAGGCAGGGAACCTGCAGAAACAGACAACTCTGTTTCTGAAGCAATGTTTTAAAATACTGATGTACTTGTGGAAGGGAGCAGAGTAAATACTGTCTACCACTATCCAAATTTAGTAAAGTTTGGCAATGCAGAACCTGGATGGTATAAGCTGAGGAAAAAGACTAGGACCTGATGGCCTGATATACTTTACAACTAAGCCAACCAACAGGTTTGTGGACAGGGATACGGAATTTTATGTCTACATGTGATGGGCTTCTTCAGTTATCTTGCCAGCCTACAGATATGAGAAGGTGGTTTCTGCACTGAAGGCTAACCCATTACAATATCTAATCAACCCTATCTGACACGAGTCTGGGCAGGTTATGCCAAACAGTGACAAGCTGCTGGGGAGAATCGTGTCAGTTCAGAAGTGATGACACTGGTCAACCAGGTCTGACACAAAGGATTACGCGGGCCTCTCTCCACAGAATTACACAGAACTGAAGAATGCATGTTGACCCTCTTTTCTCTTTTAGTACTAGGACTGAATCTAGGGCCTCACACTTACTGTAGGCAAGCACAAACCACTAAGACATATCCCTGCCCCTTTCTTGTTTTGAGACAGGATTTTATGAGTAGCCTGGGTTCATCCTGAACTTAGACTTCAAAGTATTGAACTTGGGATCCTCATGCCTCAGCCGCCCAGGTCTTAGGACTGCAGGCCTGAGCCATCAGGTCTGGTTCATACTGGTTTTCTTTTTCTTGTAATAGTTTACTGAAGAAAATAGAAACAAACTATGATTAAAATTATAAAATACCTTGGGACTTAGAGAAAATTTTTGTATTTGGGTTTGTGTGTAAATAAAACCAAGGAGGTTAATTAAGTTTAGTCTCCCTTCAATTTTTATATATCTCTGCAGAGGGGAGTGGAGGGACCAAGTGGCTTCTCCCCCATTTCCATGGGAAGAAGACCTAAAGACTGCCTACTGAAAGGACCACCAGCATTTATAAACACAGGATAGAGCGAGGCCACAAATGGTCCTGGGTGGGATGAGCAGAGGCGAGACCAGGTCCTGAGCCACCTGGTGTTAAAAGAGTGTTACCAAAGGAGAAGTCAGTCACCCAGCGTACTGCAAGGCTGGGTGCTCCAGCTATGCATCTTCCTTGGGAAATACAGAGCAGTGCACACGCCTGCAACTATGACGATGGTTATGGACCGCTGTTGAGGAGAAAAGATTGCGGACAGGAATACAGGGTTGAAAGAGGAGAACATGATAGTACCTACCTTTCACAAAGGGAGAATTTCAAGCCATTTGATAATTTCAAGAACAGTACCATGCATTATTGCCAGCAAGGCTTACGGAACCATCTCAAGTTCATTAATGTACCTGCAGCATTGGTAATAAATACTCAGTGATTCTCAGGTTCTTTGAAGTGCATTATAGGGAGCCTTTTCGGTATTAAAAATAGTGTTTTACAGTAGTAACAAACAGGATGTTTGAAATGTAACGGGCAAGCAGGAACTGTGCCACACAGTAACACCTTTAAAGCAAGATGGCAAGGTAAGTAGTTTCTTGTACCTCGGTCACCACATTCCCCTATCCACGTCAGTGACAGATACATAATACATTCTACTATCGCTACACTACAGATTAAAAAGCCATGTGCTTTAAATGGATGCTTCGTCAAAAACAGCACCACTTTCAAAGGATTTCTTTCAAAGCATCACGCTTCTCATCCCTTCTTGCTCCTGATATTTCCTGGGTGCTCTGTGGCACCTGGTACACCAGTTCCTCTGGGGCAGTGGCTGGCTTCCCACCTTTCGGGGTGTCATACTGAGCCTGGCCCGAGGAGCAGCTGTCAGTCCGGGAGAGAAGTGTGTTGTAAGTTCCCACTAAAGTGGGAGGAGGTTGGTTCCCTGCCGTTTTGAAAGTAGACGTGGAGGGCAGACCAACTGAGGCTGTGGGGTGCCCTGACATGTCCATGACAATCGGGGTTGCGTACTCAGGCCCCGTGATGGGCAGCGGTTCTGCATAGGCATGGTACACTTCCTGTACTGGAGAGTTGTAGGGATCCAGGTCTGCGTAGCCTGCTTCTTTCCCTTCCTCAGGTTTAAAGGTGGATCTCTGATGGAGCGTGCCCACGACTCCTCCCACGAGGGGTTGTGCATATTCTGTTGTACAAGACACAAGGAGATGCTTATCTGATGAAAACAGAGTACATACTTTAAGGTGACAGCTACTGGTTGCACCAAAGCCACAGCTTACATCACAGCACTGTTGTCTTTATCAATGTAAAGCTATAGAAACCCCACCCACAGGGAACAGCTGAAAAATGAGTGTTATCCAGTACCTCACAGTAGTAACCTGACACAACAGAAGGCTTCATTTCTATCCTTTTGCATCAAGCATTTGTTCTTTAGACTCACAAGCAGTACCTGCACAGAAGTAGTGTTTTCTTAATGGAGTAAGTATTAGTCTCAGGAAACATCACCTCTTCTTCCCTTTGAAACTATCGGGAAATGCTTAGAATGGACATGTACAAGGACAGCAGGATGCGCTGTCTCTCAGCTTTTTTTAAAAAATATTTTATTTATTTATTATGTATACAATTTTCTGTCTGTGTGTATGCCTGAAGGCCGGAAGAGGGCGCCAGACCTCTTTACAGATGGTTGTGAGCCACCATGTGGTTGCTGGGAATCGAACTCGGGTCCTTTGGAAGAGCAGGCAATGCTCTTAACCACTGAGCCGTCTCTCTGGCCCCCTGTCTCTCAGCTTTTCCTGACCTTTTATTATTTTGCGTATTGGCATTCATTTGTCCATACGGAGGTAAGAGGTCAACAGTGGGTATTATTCCTTATGAGCTGTACACCTTGTCTCTCACTGAGACCTGGGCTTGCCTATTTATCGGTCTAGCAAACCAACCCCCCAGGCTAACAGAATACCCAGGGTCTTTATGAACAAAATATCTAAGCAGAAATGATTTGTTCTCTCAAGGTTATCATTTGAAAAAGTAAACCTTCAGAACATAGTTTATCTTAAAATTTTATGTGCATGAATGTTTGCCTACACGCATGTCTGTGTACCATGTGTGTGCCTGGTGCCTACAGAGGTCAGAAGGAGTCTGATCACCCAGAACTAGAGTTACAGATGGTTGTGAGCCACTGTGTGGATATTGGGAATGGAACTCAGGTCCTCGGCAAGAACCACAAGTGCTCTTAAGTGCTGATCTGTTTCTCCAGCCCCAGAACACAGATTTTTCTTAAGCGTAAGTGTCCCTAGTCTCACCTGCAGAGTCAGCCTGGAGCACTGTGGTGACTTCTCTCGGGCTCAGGTGGCTAACTTCACTATTGCTGTAGCGAACTGGCGTCTCCTCATGTTCCACGGATTTGGCAGGGAGAAACTGTTTCACGCCTTTCCACCAACCTTCATTGTGATTGTAAGCCAGGGACCAAGTGTTACTTACAGAGACCAGTTCTATAGAAACCAGGTTCATATTTGTGGTGACTGTGCTGACAGAATGCCTAGCAGCAGTCTCTACCCAATGTGCATGCAGAAACAAATCACTACTAATCCATGGGCAGACAGGGCCACCTCGGTGTTTTTAAAAAGTTTTTCTCAGAACCTCTCACTTTTTAGCTGTCCCTGGGCTGGACTGTTTAGCCAGTGGCCTGCTATACTCTAATCATGGCATTGGCCGAAGGGAACTTTTAGGAATTCAGATGACTAAGGCCTTCAGGGGTTCTTAAAGAACTGATCCTACTGGTGAGCAACATGGCAGACTCACATACATGCACTATTCCTAGGACTCCGGGTCTTGTTTGTTTTTGTTTTTTTTTGGGGGGGGGGAATTGTTTTTGAGATACGGTTTCTCTGTAGTCTTGATTATCCTGGAACTCTCTTTGTACATCAGGATGGCCTTGAACCCACAGAGATCCACTAGCCTCTGCCTCCAAGTGCTGGGATTAACACTGCCTGGCTGGTCTCCTCAAGAAAAATAATCACAGGAAAAGACCAACTTTTCAGAGGAAAAGATAACGATGGGTGTTGCAAGAAATTTACATTTTCCCTTTAATCACTTTACAAACCAGATGGTGGGAGCATGTTAATTTTTTTCTAATAACTTATTTATTTTTATTTCATGTGCATTGGTGTTTTATATGCATGTATGTCTGCATGAGAGTTCCAGAATCTCTGGAGCTGGAGTTACAGACAGTTATGAATC
The DNA here is from genome assembly GCF_000317375.1 of Microtus ochrogaster. Lineage (NCBI taxonomy): Eukaryota > Metazoa > Chordata > Mammalia > Rodentia > Cricetidae > Microtus > Microtus ochrogaster. The sequence continues at coordinate 46,185,322 of NC_022010.1, forward strand.
AACATGTGGGTGCTGGGAATTGAACCTGGGTCCTCTGGGAGAGCAGCCAGTGCTCTTAACCACTGAGCCATCTCTCTACTCCAGGAGAGCATGTTAGCTTCTAACTGTGGCATCATCACTAAGGGCTGAGAACATCTTTCCTCCACTATACCCAGCAGAGGAAAGATTCCTCTCTGACTGGACGAAGAAGCTAAGCTCACAAGTTACCTGCCCGATCCCAGTGCGGTAAGTCATAGGTGCCTTCAGTTTTTTTCTTTCTGAAAACAAAATTTAGAAAACAGTGAATCCCCTAGTAAAAATCTCCCAAAGGGTAACACAGATACCAGTTATTAGTCAGGAGCATGTGGTTCTTTGGCACAGATAAATTTTGAGTCTCTCATACTCTTAACTGTATAGCTGTCCTCACCCAATCCTAGCAAACACTGCTATCACTAGCAGTGACTGGCGGAGGGAGGAGAATGTTTCTGCAGGCCTGGAAGGTTCTACAGAGTCTGGGAGGAAGAAAAGGGCACAGGTGCCATGAATAAGACCATTCCCAGCCTAGTCCCGACCTCAGAGTTCTCATTCGGCCTCACCAGGAGAACTGGTCTCTGCTAAGAATCACTGTTTACTGAGAGCCCTTTACAGAAGGAAATCGGCAGTGAAAGGACATCTCCTGATACAAGGGACAATCTCACTTGGGCTGCGGAGATGTTTCCACAGGAAGAGGGGCTTGCCATCAAGCCTGGGGACCTGATTGTGAACCCTGGAACCACAGGTGCACAGAGAAAAACAGGCTCCCACGCGTGCAGCATGGTGTGTGTGTATCTGCTCACACAATATACAAATGTAAAGATCAAGAGATCAAATTCCAGCAAACAGAAGGGATGTGGTCATGAATTTCCACCCCCTCTAAAGAGTTGTTGATAACTAAAAGCTACCTGAAGCGGGAGAATTAATTACTTTTCTTCAAGGGCGTTGCCCCTAGTAGGTGGATGACCACACACCCAAGCGTAGACAAACACTGATTAAGTTGGATAGGTGAGAACACAAAGTTGGGTGGTATGGAATCAGGGGAGGGTGGATCTGGGAGGAATTGTGGGGGTGAGTATAATCACAATGTAATTAGCAATTCTCAATTAATAAAAATATTATAAAAAACAAAAAAAGAATTACTACTTAGAGCCGTTTACAGAGAAAGCCTAGCAAATGAAAGGCAACTGATAGAAAAACATACAAATCTAATCAAACGCAAGTTAGTGTTTACAGGCAGGCCATCGGGAAAGCAGAAATTATTCTGCTTTACAATGAGGACACACATAGCTGTGTGATTTGTTGTTTAAGATCCTGAAGAGCTCAAGCCACTTATGTTGCCTGCTAGGATGTACAGATCTTCTAGCACGGGGTCAATACTTGGCACAACGTCACAAGCAAATATTCAAACACAGTTATTGTTGAATTGATGACTAAAGGAAGTCATCATCTTTCTCTATCAAGCCTGTCCCTCCTGCTGTTAACTCATGGCATCACTACTAGTCAAACTCCAAAAGCCAACATCCTGCATCCTTCTGACACGCTGTAAAACAAGTGCTGGGCTGCACACCTGCCTGACCAACTGGCTTCAATTTTCATGTGAATGCCTCTTCTCACCTCTCTACTATTCACCTGACCCAGACTTCACAAACTCTGCCATTTTCTACAGCCATCTGACTATAACCATTCCCTCAACACGAAATACTTTTCTAATCTATAGAACAAAACCCGAAAGCCCTTCGTGATCCAAGCTCAGAGTGCACCTCCACAGTTACATCGGTACACCCCATGCCAGGCTCATAGATGACTCAGTGCTTATCCTGCCTACTGTCTTACTTAAACAACCCGCCCAGTTTGGACTATTAACTGTGATAAGACCCAATGCCTGTGTCTCTCCAGGATTCAGATGTTAGAATCCTAACCCCACATGGTGATGGTGTTGGGAAGAGGGGTTCTAGGAGGAATCAGGTCATGACTGCATTGGAATCAGTATCCCTAGGAAAGGCTGAAGGGAGCTTGTTCATCCCTCTACTGTCTGAACCACAAAGGGGTCTCTTGCTAGCCACTCATCTGCCAGCACCTCAGATTCCAGTTCTCAGCCTCCAGAACTACAAGGAAACTGATTTACAAACCACCTGTTTTTCTTGCAAACTGAGCATTAAGACATCTACTTTCTTTTATCTGGGTAGATCCTATTTCTTTAAGCAAAATGTGAAGCTGCCCTTCCTGAAGAGAGGGTTTCAGGCTGACTCTCATGGTCTTCCCAGTACTTCATTTATATGGCACTCACCAAACATGAGTGTTTGTTATTTTGGTAAGCCAACTCTGCTAAACATGTTGGAGAGACCAGTGAGTCTAATTTCTTCAGTGTTGCCAAATAGCTGTATGTTCATCTTAATGTATAGTTCAACAGAGACAGCGCAGACCTCATTTACCATTGGAGCTGCACAGGCACTAACTGTCCTTGGAGATGAACAGGTGAACTTTACTGGACTTCCATTATTTTATAGATAGGGTATGTTCCCCATCACTGCGTGTCTCCCAGGATCAATCATGGAAAGAAGCTCGGTACTGACCTGTTTCTCCAATGCCACGTGCACACTAAAATGAGGATGAGCGTGGTGAGAGCCATGACCAGCACAGGAACAAGAACGGCAGCCAGTGCGACATCTGAAGCCATGAAACAGAACAATCACATTAACAGTGAAGCAGAGATCACCACAGAAAAGAAATAGAAGCTGAGGCTTCGCATAGCAACACTTAATCTTAACTATCATTTATGAAACAAGGCTGGCCACCAATGGGTGACACAGGCTTGTGAACATGTCCTTCAGCATGCCCCCCAGGCCACCTCCACCTCTATCTCTGCACATGTCTGAAATAGATGCAGCATAGATTTTAAATTACCAAAAGTTGAAAGACAAATGATAAACCAGAAAAGCATCTTGTGCATACATAGTAGAGTGTATGTTATAAGACACAGGTCAAAACCACGCAAAAACAAGTTCATGGTCAATTACCAACCCATACAGAAAATACAAAGAAGCCTCAGATGCAAAGAACTGCTAGTGAAAACCAAGACAAGGTGCTACTTTTGCTTACGGCACTGGAGGCCATTAAAAAAAGAATGCATATTTGTTGGAAAGGACAGCGGGGAGCAGGTTTGTTGATGAGAAAGAATATAAATACAGTATTTCTGATTGGTCTTTTGAGGCAGCATATCTAAGAACCTATTAAGAACGGCTATTCTACATTAAGAGTTTATTCTTGGGAAGACATCAAGTCAAAGATACATCTTCAAAGATGCCCAGAAGAGTGAAAACTGGAAGAAATCTGAATATCCAGTGAATATCTGTGTTCCAAAAATGATGTTATAATAAACATCTGTAGCTGTGGCCAGGTTACAGTGCAGGCAAGCACAGAAAGCTATCTGTACATAAACAGTCAGAAACACACTCAATGCTGGAGTGGGCAGGGACTTAGACACCACCTTCTCTCCTCATCTCATCCCATGGAAAACGGTCTGCTCATAGCTACTTGGAATAGTAATTCTTTCCTCTTCTGCCAGTGAGCAGGACAGGGCAGCACGTGCTGACAGGTCACTGAGGGTCAGCGGACACTGTCTAACCCGTAGCTTCTCCTTTACCCTCCACCATACTGTATCCAAGAGGGAAAGAACACACCACAGAAGGGAGCAGCAGGGGAGGGTGGAATAACGTCAGGTACTTAGGAAGCAGATGCCTGGGTCCAGGTCCAGGGGAAGGGTTTCATCCTGGGTAGCACAAAAGACTTCCTTTATCAGTGCCTTAGACAGAGCATAGAGCGGAGTAAGTGTGCAGGCTCCCCCAAAAGGGATTTTCCTTTTCATGGTTTCTGCCTTGAAAAGTTGGAGGGGATAAAGGGGGCTGTGAGTGAAAAAGCTCTTGATCAAGCATTTGAGAATATGGGGAGTATTTAAAATAGTTTTCATAGAGAACAAACGGAAGAGCTCACTGGAAGTATCTGACCATGATATGATTTTCTCCATGAAATTAAGTGCAGGAAGAGAAAGAGGAGCAGGAGCAGTAGATGAAATAAAATCATGACCGAGGCCAGGAAGCACTCAGAAATCAGAAAGATGAATAAGCCTTTTCCTTCCTGTTTTTAGAGCTGGCGGGAGTGTCATAAGGCTCACGTGACCAGTCTGATTAAAACCCAGACATTAAGACATCTGCCTAGACGCAGGAATAATGAAGTAGCAGCCTTGTCAAGACAAGGTCTTGAATTCAGTCTCCAGAAACCATGTTAAAAACACAAAAAAGGTAGGAGTGTTGGCATGTGCTTGTAATTCCAGCGTGGAGGAGGCAGAGACAGGCATATCTGGGAGGCCTGCTGGCCAGCAAGTTCCAGACCAGGAGACCCTATCTTACAGAAAAGGTGGACAGAGTCTGAGGAACGCATCTGAGATGCTTTTGTCTTCTTATGCAAGCACAAACAATTTAGCTTAGTCTTGAACAAAACATTGTACATCTGCATTATTACCTGGAAGCTGGGTATGCTCAGCTCTGTTTGCTCAGAGAACTCTGGTTTTTGACTAGCTTTTCCTATACTATGAGGGAGATGAAGTCAGGCAAGAAGCTCATGGATGGAAAGCTGGAGAAAATAAGCTGAATTTAAGCAGATTTTTAGAAAATGGAAGTAGTTATTAATTCTAGAAAGGGGCTGGTGGGACGCTACTGTGGAAGAAGTGCCTTCCAGTGGCCAGAGTGTCCTGACTGGAGAAGGGAGCATCAAGACTAAAGAAACCGACCACACCAACGCTGGAAGCTTTTCCCACACGAGGTTTCATATACAAGCAGAGAATGCGTGAGAAAAGCCGGTGGCACCAACAGCAGGTGGGCACAGTTCGAGGTCCTATAAGGGCTGCACGCCGGGTGCCCCAACAGTTTTGAGGCTTTCCTTCGTTCAACTCACCAACCCCACTTGCACTCCGGACATGTGGTTTCTTTCTTCATAAACGGTCTTTCTACTTTTATTTCTAACCAAGTGACCTGGTAAAACCCTCGGTGTGGAGACATGAGGTCAGTCCTGGATCCTCTGAACCCAGAACCACAGCCTGGTGCTAAGCATGCTTTTCCTTCTTTCTCTGTCTCTCTGTCTCTGTCTCTCTCGGATGTTCTGTGTGTCCCCGCCCCGGAGGGAAGGGGTGGGGTGGGGTGCGGTGGGGTGGGGTGTTTCTCAGTCTTTGAGGCCGGCTCCTCCTCTCCCCCACAGCTGCTCACCCTGCTTGCTAACTTTCTCTTTTCCTCTCCCCCAGCTCCCTGACTCTGCAGCTGTGGAGAGTCACAGCTCACTGCCCTCTGCTTCCTTCTCATGCGGTACAAAAACCACCCTAGAGCCTCGCATCTTTATTAAGGAGACAGGAACTAGCAGGTCCCTAGTGACACTTTCCTTCCACACTTTGCTGAAAATGAGCGGTTTTCACCAGTTAGCACTGGCAGTGATTCTCCTGTGACACTGGTGCCTTAGTTTTTGAATTTAATGTACATTTTTCTTCTCAATGAGTAGAAAGAATCATAGTGGTTTATACATTTTAACACTGTACTCATCACCGTCATACAATTTAGAAGTAATTCTAATGCTTGAATGAATAATCAGGAACAAACCCCCCAAATTACAAATGTATAGAATGCAGAGGGCTTTTATTTTTTAGATTAGAATGCTACTTGAAATATTTTTTAAAAAAGCATTTGTTTCTACTCAAAAGTTCTGTGTTTTTTTTCTTGCCTCTATCAACTCTCCCATTTGTAATTTAACACATAATATGGGTAAAAATGCTTGCTTGCTGCTGTGGCTTAATAATTTCTAGAAGTAATAAGTTTCTGAGCTTGAGAATCATGTGTTTAGTTGATGGGGGTCATAAGGGGAAGCCTACAGAACAGCCCAGCACAACAGCTGAGTATCAGGCTTACACGTACCAGAGAACAGACCTAGGTTCTGTTCTGACCAAAGAACATGCGGATTTTTCCCTAAGGAGAGAAGTTTATATTTATTTATTTTTTTCTTGGATGAGCTGCAAAACTATAGGAAAAGTCAGTAAGCTGGAAACCCTGAGTTGAAGACAAGAAACCCCCACGAGGTGACCGAATTGCGCCTGGTCTGCCTACCTTTGGTTACATTGGGAGTTACGGTCGTATTTTTTATATCAGGAGTGGCAGTTGTCTGTGCTGTCTGTGCAGGAAGGTCATTCCTACTTCGAGGTTGAAGTACTTGAGTAAATTTAGGGGCACGACCTTGAAAAAAGTTTGGAGAAATCTTTATTTTTTTATCATTAGCAACTTGATTAAGGTAAGTTAATTTTTATAATGTTTTAGATATATTTATAGGACATTATGTCATAAATCCAGGGCATATGAAACTCACATATTAAAAGCAGGCATACCTTTACCTAGTTTGGGATGAGCTGTTGTGTTCTTGAGGTTATTGCTGTTCCGAGGTGGAGGAGGCTGAGTAAGCTTTGGAAGACGGCCTTAAAAATGGTTCAGAAATGTTTATACATAATACTTTTAAAGAATAATAGTTTAAAAAGACTAACATTAAATGATCAGGTCATCAATTCCTAAATCAATTCTGAAGAGCAATTTTAAATCTCAGAATCCAGATGGATAAACTCTACATTAAATGTAGAAAAGCTAAGACTTTCCAGCTTTTAAATATTTATTAATAAACAACCTTTGGAGAATACAGGGGAACAGAATACTGTTGGACTCCATAGCAATAGTTCAATATGTGCCATCTTTAGTGCATTTAATAAGTATGTATAGGCAGCCAACTACGTCAGGCACAGTGGTAGTTTCATAGGACATAAGAGCAAATAACAGCCAGGTGACAGTGGCCTTTAATCCCAGCACTTGGGAGGCAGAGACAGGAAGATCTCTGAGTTCGAGGCTAGCCTGGTCTACAAGGTAAGTTCCAGGACAGCCAGGGTTATTACATAGAGAAACCTTGACTTGAGAAACAAAATAAAAAAAACAAAAGAATATATAACATTAAATGTTATAAAATATTGAGGGAATTATTACAGTTTTTAATTAGTTGAAAATCAAAGTTACTTATGCTAAGGCTGCTGCTCAAATCTCCAGTGTACATATCTCATCACACAAAAGCTGAAGATGAGTCTTTAAGACTAGAGTCAAAATATAATGCTGCCTTTTAATTTGTAGTTTTAAACTGATGGTCAGGAAAACAAATGAGCAATTCCTACTAGAGAAAGGAGACCAACAGGTTTCCAATACAAAGAACGGTATCCAGCTGAAGTGACAGAGAGGGCCATTACTGGCCATGATGTCTGTGGACACGAACGGAAAGCCACAGTATCCCATGTGTGCAGTTACTAAGGGCCGGTGCAGCGGGAAATGCAGAAGGGGAAGCAGTGCAGACCACTGCTGTGCGCGCTGACTCTTTACCTTTGAGAGTAAACTGACATCCGAGTAGTTCCACTTTCAGGGCAATTTTCTGTTGCCACTGGACAGGGTTCACTCTAATGAAACGTGCAATAATTGGTGGCAAAAAGTTATTACGAACATCCTTGTCATAATCTTTGTTTCCTTGAAATATCTTTAAAAAATAACAAAAATTGGTATTTTACATCAAGAGAGACCAGAACTGGACTGCTCCACTTAAGCATGTTCAACAACATCTGTAAAGTATGACAACAGAACAGACTGCTCAGAAAATGACTTCATTACAAACTGGAGGAACAGTTATTCAGAAGCTGCAGTTTTCCACTGGGGCTAATTTGAGGGAAACACTAACACACCAACTATAAACATGCTTTAGGCTGGCTGAACAGGAGTGCTAACCCGGCAGTCTGGGAGAAGTTTCAAATGCAGCAACAAACTATCAGCCCCAGTCCCTGTGGAATTAATAATTATTTAAACATATTGATTCTACTTTGAAAGTGAAAATGAGCCGACCATACGAGGGCCTGGTCGCACTGTTCACTCATGCACTATCTCCCCCTAGGCTGGACCTGAACGCAGACTGGCAGACGTAAACAAGCCTATACCTCCACCTGCTGGACCTACTATATTATGGCATGCCACAGATCACAACCCAGTTCAGTACTTGTTGCTCATAGGAAGTAGCAATAACCGAAACAGTGTTCCCGTCTATATGGTGACTGTAACTAAACAGCTAAAAATGTATTACATAAACCATCTTTAAGTAAAAACATGATTTAAAGTGACAGCTCATTCCTTTCAAGCAAAAGTATTTTATACTCTATATAAATAAGAGCTGACTCTTATTTATAAAGAATTTTCATGTACTTGCCATAAATGACTCCCAAGGCAGGGCACAGAAAGCATGACTCATAGAATAACAGTGGCCAGCAGCAGGGAGCTGACATGACTGAGTCCTCTACCTTAACCACAGGGCTGTACTAGCTTAGCAGGGCCTTGCTTTCCCCTCATGCCAAATCAATGAGGTCCATTCTATTATAACCTAAGGTGAGAACATGCACATACTAGACACGCCAGCCCAAGTATGATAACCATGTCTTCTGGGCCCATCCACAGGTAACTAAATTATATACTTTTAAAGATACATTAAGATCTATAATATTCTATAGGGTTTGCTCTGAGCATCCAATAACCTCCACGTCTGTAAACTTCTATGATTTCCTCAGATACTGCTCTGAAATAGAACAAAGGCAGAAACTGCAGTTTTGTTATTAGGGAACAGGAATTAACTGAAGCACCATTTCGGGACAAAACTAGGCTGGGCTATATGAGACCCTGCCTCAAAAGCAAAATTCTACAGTTGATCTACCAACATTTACTGAGAATCTGGTGCACAGGGAGGTTTGTAAGACGCCACCCGTAAAAAGCAGAAATAAAAGTCTACTCACGGAGTCTGTCATATGGGGCATTATCTCTCACACACTCTCTCATCCCCCCCCACAAACACACACAAAGATGTGTAATATAATGGAAGCAATAGATTATGAAAGTTTAGGAGATATACTGATTATGTTTTCTGGAAATAAAAGCAAATGTAGGCTCTGTATGTATGCAGACTTAAAAGATGTGTGAAAACAAACACATCGATTACCCAAGAAGAGAGCACAACAGATTTCAGTGAGGAGAAAGAGTGCTGTTTGATGCAAATCAATGTAAGACGTTCTCTGCTGTCTGTAATTGAGTGACAGGAGCTGGACCTCAGCCATAAACAACTGAGAAAATGGGAAAGTGCATTACGGACTCAAGACACTGGGCAGCAGGAAGCAGAGGGTAAGGAAGAACCACAGAGAAGGAAAACAGACAAGGCGAGCCCTGCTCATAGGTGCCGACTGGTGAATCTCCAGGTTACAGGGCAAGAGTATTCCGTATGGAACCGGCTGCTCTATTGGTGGCGCAGACAGAGTGAGAGACCTTGAGGCCAGCAGATATCTACAATTCCTGGCGTAGAGTTTAATAGAGCAGGAAGCTGGAAAGGAACAGAGTAATGGCAGCAGGAATGGACGAGCTAGATAAAGATTAGTCGGCTGTGCAAGGGGATTTCCCTTAAGCCCTCATCATAAGCGAAGACACAGCTTAGAGTCAGAGAAAGAACCCCAGGGCCAGTAAACAATCTTAAAATGACACAGGCCTCAAAATACTCTATATCGCTAGTGCACACAATGGAGAAGTCTCATAATGCATGTGACATTGTCTCAATGGTGTCTGGCAAGTTAGAACCCAAAGCTGCTCATTGCCTAGCAATTTTTAAAAGTCAAGACCTGAATAGAAAAAAAAAACAACTGTTTTCTGACAGCTTAATTGCATCCCACAATAAAGCTCAAACACATATAAAGGATTATGATAATAAAAGCATCCAGCAGCAATCAATGGCATAATGGCATTGTGATATGTAGGATAGAATTACTGGATAAGCACACCAAAAGAGTTAATATGCTCAATGTTCCATGTACCTATGAAGAAAGACATGGAAGAAAAATTTAAAACTCAAGATGAAAATAAAGAAGGGAAAATACAGTACTGGAGCTAAAAATGCATTAGATGGGTTTAACAGATAAGATACTGCAGAAAAAAGACAATAGAAAGACAAAAAAATACGAAATTTCCAAGCTAAGTCATGGAGAGGTGAAAAGAAAAGAAAAGAAAAAGACCAGAGCACCAGGGCCACTGTGAGGTTGCCTCCAGGGATTATGAAATACGCATGGGGAGAAGAACTAAAGGGAAACACTGCACATCTCACTGAGAGAAAATGCCATCTTCACCTTCCTTGGGGCTAGAGATTCCTCCTCTTAAAGATTCTCTCAATGATCACAGCCCAGAAACCAGGGAGTGGGACAAACACCCGGGGAGACACTTCTACCTCCTCTTCCATTTTCTCACCTGCTTGGCCAGTTCCAGTATCTCCACAATCTTTTGCTAAGACGGAACTGTCTAAGTATCACAGAAATTAGGAAAATCTGATTTTTACTGACACAGACAGTGAGGTAACCTCACAATGGCCTTTCCATCTTCAGTGTTCTTTAGCTTTTGGCTCTAACGCCCTCCCTTCTTGTCTGTAGTTGAAATCTGAGAAGGAAGTCAGAAACTTTAGAAAGACAAGAAACGGAATGTAACTGTTTAGAAGTTCTTACTCTAGTAGCCAAAATATTTAGATAAAAATTCAGTAACAAAAATCAGTACTTATATAATCACAAAGACCTGGAATCACCAACAGTTTTCTAAGCCTATTTATAAGGTGAAGACAGTAACAAACAGTACCTAGAATACCCAGAAGAGAGCAGTGTAAGACATGCTATGAACATATGTAAGTATGAACTAGCGAGCTTCCGTAACTCCAGCCAAGGCCCACTTTACCTTGTCCTGCTCCACACCAGGCTCTCTGTAAACAGTCCATTTCTGCCCATCGTCACTGTACAGAACTCTATAGGCAGACACATAGTAATTGTGTTCTACCATGGTAGATCCAGTGGTTACAATACCTGGGAACAAAGAGTTGCTTTCATCAATGCACAGGCAGAGACTCCCAAGTCAGCAATAAACACCTGCGATGCACCGTGCGAGTATTCCTGTCGGTGGCTTATTTCCACCCCTGTGGGCAGTTTTCATTCTAACAGCCCCAGCTTTGCTCCTTTGGAGACAGGAAGAATTACGGACACGTGTGAGGGAAGAGCTTCTGTGCCTTTGCCGCTTGTATTCATACCGTTAGAAGATACATTTCCACTACCAAGAATGATTTTCTGGGAAAGAACATCAAGCACGATGACGGGTATCTTCAGTACCAGGGCAAAATGAATCTTTCAGCCTAAGTCTCTAAAGCAATCTCAATCACCTTGATGGCCGTTGAGTCGGCCTGAGTTAAATCTGTACTCAGCACATGTGGAACCTAAGTTTCTTCTAGCACTTTCGATGCACTCTCCTTAGCTATCAATTCCTTAATAACTGTAAGAGGTCTCAAAACTCACTTAACTGAAACCCTACCTTAAAAGGATCATATTAAAAATAAAATAGAACTACTAAAAATTAAATGCAAATTCTGCTTTTGGCAAAATTTATGAAAGCATCCCCAGCAACATTAATACCGTGGAGAAAACTGAGGCGCAAGCTTTATAATTTTCAGTGGCCTAATTTCCAAAAGTTTCAGCTGTCGCGGGGTTTCCAAATAAAAGCCGTGCTGGTGTGCTGCAGAGAGCATGTCTCTCACCTGTTATCTTCTTCTCCTTATTCAGGTCGATTTGCAGCCACTGATGCTCATCCGTGGCAAAAGCAGCCCACGGAGGCCCAGGTTTTCTTAGCCTGGCCTTCTCCGGTTTCCAGCTGTGCTCCTGCCCCAAGTGGTCAGTCCACTCCAGCACAGATGATGCGGTTATCTGGGCATCGGCAATCACCCCAGATTCCATCCCCAGAGTCCCATAACAGCCTGAAGTAGAGAGGAAAACCCATTTGGTTTCTAGAAGTAAATTTGAGATCTCTATAGCAGTGCTTCTAGAGACTTGTGACTGCACAACCAGTCAGCTGCTTTCTGGGCCTTGGCCTCTGTGTCCCACCAGAAACCTACAAACCTACACTTGCCTCTTGCTGTCTACAGGGGACCAGTTCTGAACAGCCCATGTTCCCTGGCAGTTACTAAAACCTGCAAATGCTCAAGTCTTTTATATAGAATGTGATAGTATGGGCACATAGTGTGCTATCTGTCAACTTTAAGTCACCTCTGGGCTACATACAATGCGAAAGAAAATATAAATTGAATGTATATAATTGTAACACTATATTGCTTAGGGAAAAACAATGTGGGGAAAATTTCTGTGCATGTACCTAGCACAGAAACAAGATTTCCTCTACATCTTTCCAATCTGTAGGTGTGAAAGCCATGGATTTGAGGGTCGACTAGATATATTTTCAAGCATTAGCTGTTAAGTCTGCAGAGCTACACTATCCTGTCTCTGCGGTGCCCAGCAGGTGAAAAGGCAACTTCTTCCTGTACCTCTCATAGGTTTTGTTCAGTGGCATATCTTGTTGTAAAGCCTTCCCCATCTGACTTCAAACTTTCAGACAAACGGAATGAATTAATTCTTTCTTCAGACAAAATCTTTGTTTGTTTTTCGATACAGGGTTTCTCTGTGTAGCTCTAGAGCGAACTCACAGAGATCCACCTGCCTCTGCCTCCCAAGTGCTGGGATTAAAGGCACGAGCCACCACTGCCCAGCTAGCCTACCCTTCATATAATTAGGTCCTTATTTTACTCATGCTCTTCTTGAAAGCGAACGAGAAAGAGTAAACAGTTCAGCAGTTACTGGGTGCCTGATGGTGCTCAAAACAACATTAGCTATGACACAAAGATGATGGCCCGCGTGCATGGAAGGCTTACCACTTGTCTTAAATGTAAACAGACTCGTAGATAAATAGCCCCTGAAAGAGAGAAAGGGTCTCATGTGATACTCAGTTAACATGTAGCTTCCCTGTATTAATCACAGTGAAATGTTAATTTCTCCTATTGTTTAAAGGGCTAAGAAGAATCCATGACTACAAATCAAACAACATGCATTTTAAAAAGCTTCTTTTTCCCTGAGGAAGACAACCTGTGAAATTACCACAAACAACTTTTTCTGTAAGTCCGGCTAGCATCTAGGTTTACACAGGTGACTGTACAAATATGCCGTGTAACTTTTAATTCTTATTTTATTCCTTTCTCAAGACATACATACATAAAACTTTTATTCTCTTTAACTCTGTGAAAGAACATGAAAAGGGGTATTTCAGAGAATAAGGCGAGACTCAAGTGTCCTCATAAGCACACAAGAGACTGCATTTTCCTTAGAGAAAATCAGCACGTCTGACGTGAGCTATGACAGCCATCACATCTGGACTTCAAAGGAATGGGTAGGATGGGTGAGCTGATGAGGACGGAAGGGTCAGACAAGAGAAAAACTTGCCTGTTACAGAACAAAAGAACACTTAAGAATCCACAAGATCTGGAGGATGTTCAGTTACATTCCTCCCTTAACACAATGTTCAAATGGTCACAAGAGGATGCAAATTACTATAATTATTATTATTATTGACATTATTATTATTATTTTGAGATAGGATCTCTCTCATTATCCTATGCTGGCCTTGAATTCACTAAATAGCTCAACTTGACTATAAACTCTGGATTTTCTTGCTTCCCCTGCCTAAGCCTGGAAACTGCAAGCATGCGACACCACACCCATCTTATGTTCTATCAGAAACCTACAAACATGCAGTAGTCCCTTGGTGTCTGAGGAGACCAGTTCCAGGACATCCTATACTCCCTGGCAGGTAGCAAAATCTGCAAATGTTTAAATATCTTATACGAAATGGCACAATAATGGTACATAACCTACTATCTGTCAACTTGATGTCATCCCTGGGTTACTTACAATGCCAAAGAAAATATAGTGTTTTACATATGAAAGGGAAACCACACATGCCTCCAAACTCTAAGGGTAGAACCCAGGAAAGAATGAAAGGATGTGCATAACATCATGTAACAGAAAACCAAAGGGAGAGAGCAAGCCACTTTTGCCTGGCAACAGACTAAGAATGTTTTCTATGCAATTAAAAGGCTGTGGATAAAATAAACAAAAAAGCATTAGTGGAGGAGACATGTTTTGTTTGTTTTTGGAGACAGGGTTTCATTTTGTAGTTCAAGTTGGCGTCAAACTCACAGCCCTCTGCCTCTAGTAATGTGGGCACGCGCCTGTATGCCTGGCTACTAGGTGACCTTTCACAGACAAGTTTGCTGGTACTCTGTCATGTCCTGTGTAAGGACCATGCTCTTTTCCTTCTAAAAGGAACCTGTCTGCAGGACTAAGCACAGGGAAGAAGCCAGATTTTAGAAGCAGACTGCTAATAGTACATCTTTATTTAATGTTTCAATTGGTCCTGATTTGGATGTCTTGTCTTTGCTTTACAAAATACCCGAATACTGTAGAGACCAAGAGAATCCATATTTACAACTCTTTTGTGAGGAAGACTTTTACAATTCTCCTACTTTATGTCAAAATCTATTTCTAGTAACCATTTCAGTTAGCCATGGTCCACTCTGGACTGCACAAACTACAAGGACTATGGTTTCATCTTCTGAATCTATTTATTTGTTTGTTTTTTGAGACAGGGTTTCTTTGTCCTGGAACTAGCTCTTGTAGACCAGGATGGCCTTGAACTCACAGAAATCTGCCTGCCTCTCTCGAAATTCTAGGATTAAAGGTGTGCACCACCACTGGGCATCTTTTGAATTTTATCTTCAAAGGACGTATGACCTTGTCCACAAACTCCTAGACTTCTGTTCCAGATGGTTTCAAAGCTGTGAAAAGCAGCAACACTCACAAACCTTGGTGCGGCAGAACAAGGTAAGCAGTGCAGAGCAAGCGAGCCACGGGGAAGAACACCTCCACCCTGCTGGACTGCACTACAGCCTGTGTGTGCACGGAGCTCCAGAGCCACAGGGAAGAACACCTCCACCCTGCTGGACTGCATGATAGCCTGTGTGTGCACGGAGCTCCAGAGTCACGAGGAAGAACACCTCCACCCTGCTGGACTGCTCTATGGCCTGTGTGTGTAGGGAGCTCCAGGTTTCCAGTTTCTGTGAGCTATTACCAACGCTGAGGTGAGCTTTGGTGATATAGCTCTTTTGACTACTTTTTGTTCCTGTAAGGAACCTGTCACCCTATTCCTGTAAGAACCCCCCCCCCAAAAGAAAACTTTCTGGTTCACCACACTGGACTACAGTGCTGTCATTGGTTGTCTCTCTGGTGGATATCTGTCTATGTCTCCCCTGGAATAGTGTCACGCAACTCTACCTCCCAGCATGCTTACTACAAAGAATGTGCACTTACACCACGGAAGTGACGTTGTTGGCCAAAGAGCTTTCATAATACGGGGTGCCTTTGCTAATCACAACACTGATCTGGCCACCCAGGACGTTTGACACTACTCCTGCATGGATTCCAGCCATGCACAGTGGCGAAGACTTGAAAAACAAAACAAAACAAAAAAATTAAATGAACTTTTCTTCTTATCATTCATAAAGAAGATACCTGTACTTTTTCAAGAATTTAGCTGTTATGGCAGATTCTCAGAAACAGGTTATTGCAACAAATACACTTTTAGTAGAAGAGTTAGGTTTTACTATAAAGGCATCATTTCTAACACATGAAAAGACAGAGACATATAATATATATTATCTTGGGAGCATTTCTGATGTGGGTTTAAAATAACAGTGTACACAGCAGTGAAGGAAGTCTGTATTCAACTTACATCTCTGTATCCATGAGGAATTGTTCCAGATATTTCAGCAAAAGGGAGCAGGCAGCCAGCTGGGCAGAATTTACTGAGAAGGCAAACAAGTGAAAAGTGACAGAATGCTTACTTCCTGCGGGAAACACCCCAAGGAGAAATCTTATACAATCCATACATGCTGAGTCCGTGCAGTGCAGAGCAACATGGAGCCAACCCTTGTGAAAAAGCCCACTCACACTTTCTTCGACCCACACACAGTGAACATACTGACAAAAACGTTCTTGCAGCCTACAACTCCTCGACCATTTTACTTCGTCACGAGCAGTAGATTACTTTCTACTCTAAGACCTATCCACCATGCCCCTCAGGTTTATATGAATGTCCACTATGTTGCCCCGATGAGGTCTGTGACTTATGAATGCTAACCAAATAAGATATGGTCCTTCCACCTGAATCCATACTCAAATGGCGGAAGAAAACATTCATTGAGCACTTACACAGATGTTTGGGATGGGGAGGGGGTTTTTAAATGACTGAGAGAACTATTATCTAATAAAATACATACATCCAGCAATTTTGCTATGTCTGAGGGGGCACCCCAAAGGTCTCAGGTAATCTATACAACCGTCTTATAGAGGAGGTACTTTTATTGCTATTGTTTCCGTTTTACAGACAAGGAAAGTAAAGAACTGTGTACCTAAGTCACAAAGCTAGGTTCCTCTTACACAGGGCTTGATATTGCTTATTTGAACCAGCAGATGTCACTGAAGTAAGTCACTGATGGGAAATCCACAGCAGAAGCTAGGAAGAGCATGGCTCTGAGACAGGATGCTCTGCTGTGGTCCTAAAAGGTACTGTGAGTACAAGGAGAGGAGCAGGATCCAGGTCCTGTAGAAACCTTGTGGGCTGTGAAGTAGGGGATGCATCTTCAAATCAAAATAGGAAGCCAGTGAAGGACTGTGACAGCTTACACACGCAACTCAGTGAGTAACGTTTTCGGAAGGTTATTCTTGCTTCTAGGAAGGCACGAGATTATAGGGACTCATGAGTGTTAGCTAGGGGACACAAGGAAGACAGCACGTAGTTCAGGAGGTGTGATGAGAGCTCATATGTGGGGGTGACAACAGAGCTGGAAACCATGTCATCCAGGACACACTGAACAACACTGCAGCAGCATGTTTTCCACAGAAATATCAGTCTTTTATGTGCACACGTGTTTCCGTGTTCGTGTGCATGTGTATGAATGCACGCTCATTTGTGTGTAGAGGATGGAGTCAACGTCAGGAACATTCCCCAATACTTCTTCGCCTTAGGTTTTGGAGATAGATACTCTCCCTAGACCTAGGATTCTAACTCACCAGCTAGGCTAGGCTGGCTGATTGATGCTGAGTCTCAGAGGTTCTCCTGCCTCTACCTCCCCAGCACTGGCATTACAGAAGTGTGCAGCCATGCCTGGGTTTTATGTGGGTTCTGGGACACTGAATTCAAGTCCTTATACTTGAGTTTTAATGGCTCTACTCACTGAGCCTCTCCCCAGCCACGGAGCCAATCCTAAAAACAAAATAAAGGTTCTTTAGGGGAGTGCCAGCACAATGGAAATTAGTGAGAAGGGCACTGAAAACACAGCATGTTCTGCTTTGCAGTGAGGAACATATGCTGTGTACACAGACAAGACTGAAGTGTGACGTCAACCAAGGTTAGAAAAGGGAAATCAAGAAGTCGATTCTTGTCCAAGCACAAGACAAAGGCATAAAGCAGAGATATTGTAGGAAATTGGTGAGAAAAAGCATTAAGAACCCTATTATAGTCTCTGTCAGTTTGTCTGCCTGCCTATCCATCTATCTATCTATCTATCTATCTATCTATCTATCTATCTATCTATCTATCTATCTATCATATATCTAC
>NC_022010.1:46203096-46225703 GCF_000317375.1 Microtus ochrogaster
ATCATCTATCTATCTATCTATCTATCTATCTATCTATCTATCTATCATATATCTACCTATATCATCTATCTATTGATCATCCATCGATACCTACTATCATCTATGCCTGTCTGAATCCATCTATCATCTATATATGAATGTATCTATTATGCATGTATGTATGTATCTATCTATCTGTCTAGCCTTAGCCTATCTGAAGAACAGTTGATGGAGGCTGAGAGAGGGAGAGTTACTCATCTTTGGGGATCTGGCCACTGGTATGCTGCTCTTGTCCCAGAGGATGGTCACTCACCCATGAGCATACAGGCAAGCTCAATGACAATTAAAAGAAAATATGAAAAAAAAAGAAGATATGAAGCTGGGAGGGAGATGGGATGGAGGACACTCAGCGAGTTCAAGGGCAGTAGTGGTGGATGGGTATTACCAACATATATTGTATAAATGTATGATACCTTCAAAGGATAAAAATAGCAACATAATATGGAGAATGAACAGCTTTTCCATTTTTAGGAGCAGCACTGTCAGATTTAAGAGACTGCTCAAACTTAGAATATCCTACTAGTTACCTCGAACCATGGCACCTGGATGCAGTGGAGGTGGATCCTGAGTTCTAGGCCACTTGGAACTACACAGTGAGATCCTGTCTCATACACTTCTACATAAAAAGAAAAAAATAAAAGGTATATTCCTGTTTTGGAATCTAACCATTACAGTTAAAGTAAAATTTAAACAGGGCAACTGGACAACTTTAAATAAGCATGGTTTGCTGCAGTCTTCATCAATGCCTAGCTATGCATCACACTTTATACAGTAGCCTGCTCTCTAAAGGAATGAGAGTGAAGAGGTGTGCTGCAACACACACACACACGCACGCACGCACACACGCACAAGCATATGTGCAAGCTCATACCTGAACTCAGGTTCCGAAATTTTAGTTATGTTATCCAAACAGGTGATTAAATCTAGAAAAAAATTAAAAAACTATTTAATAAGACTTATTAATTTCATCAAAATGCTGTAAAATAGTATAAAACTGTATTCATCTAAATTTCAAAATATGACTACCTATAACTTCACAAATTTTGTTAAACAGTTTCTCTTATTTGATGTATCCACTTCTGGAGCTGTTTTCCTTAATACTGCTGTTTAATATATCACGTCCTGAAGTCACAGATCATGTGTAGTACATAGAGAAGTAGAATTTATATATTCCTTAGTGGTTCTATAAAATATGGCTCTCACAACACAGAGAAAAATATTTATTAATTATTATGACTAAAAATGACCTTATTCTGTTTATAAACAGAAAAAACAAAACTAATGACAAAAAGAAGTAAATTAATTCTAGAGCTCTAATTTTTATTCAAAGTCTATCAGTCCACAGATGGGACCAGCAGTATCCACATCATCTGGACACTCCACAGATAATGAGCCTTTTGTTGTAATCAATGCTCCATGCAATCACTAAGCACATTGAAGAAGACCCAGTGCACTGAAGAAAACTTAAATTTATTTTCACAATTAACTGGAACAAAAGCTAACATACCTTTAATTAAAACCTCAGTCACAGGCACAGTTACTTAAAAAGAACATCGAGCGTCTTCCCTTCCTTGTCTTAGGATAGAATAGAAAGTCTGGATTGAGGCATGTTACAGGGTTGGCCTTGCTTCACTTTCAACATTAAGGTTTCTCACTACCCTGGGTCTCTTCTGCATCTCTTGGCACACTGTCCTGCGTCCGTGAACACAAAATTTATCTGCATCCCTGTATTCATACTCCCTGCATCCCTGGGCACACACTCTTCTGCGTCCATGGGCACATACACTCATCTATATGCCTGGACAAATTCTCCTGCATTTTTGGGCACATACTCTCTTACATCCCTGGGCACACACTCTTCTGCAACCATGGAAATTCACTCTTCTGAATCCTTGGGCACACACTCTGCTGCAACCATGGAAATACACTCTTCTGAATCCTTGGGCATACACTCTGCTGCATCCCTGGGCACACCTTCTCCCGAATCCCGGGCTCATACTCTCCTGAATCCCGGGCTCATACTCCTTTGCATCCTTGGGCATACACTATCTGCACAGCTTTTCTATTGCTCTGAAAACCTAGCTGACTTCTTGCTAACATCTCAACTTGACTGTCAAGTCCTCAAAAAACCATCCTAGCCTTTCACATATGAAATTCCTTTATCCACACACGGGACTTCCATTTTGCTTGTTTTAACCAACACATAATTACAGATCCCAGCATAACTTATATTATGAAAAGGCTAATTTGCTAATAGAATCATAGTTACAAGCAACATTATTTTCTAACACCTCGTCCTTGAACAAAGAGTAGAGCTGTGTAGAGCTCACTCTTCTGGAATTATAGAAATTAGGAATTACAGTGTAGGCTGCACAGGAGACTTTCAATGAACATTTATCACTGACTCCCTGGAAAAACAAAAGTTTCTGTTTGTTACCATGTTTGGCTACATCCAGTAACTTACCAGACCCAAGGGTAAAAACCTGGAAGGAGACAAGAAGGCAATAACAGATAGTATTATGAACATTTCCTGTTGGTTGGTTCCCCCAATTTGACACAAATGTAGACATATCTGGCAAGAGGGGTCTTAATTGAGAAAATGCCTATATAGGATTGGCATGGAGGCAACTCTGTTGGGGTACAGTCTAGATTAACAACTGATAAGAGGGTCCCTGCCCATCATGAGTGGCACTGTCCCTGTGCAGGTAGTCCCTGGGTCTGGAAGCAAGTAGGATGAGCAGCAACAATTAGCAAGCCAGTAAGCAGTGTTCCTCCATGACCCCCTCTTCAGCTCCTGCCTTGAGTTCCTGATCTGACCTCCCTGGATGATAGACTACAAGTCATAAGATTAAATAAACCCTTTCCTCCCCAAGTTGATTGTGGTCATGACATTTTATCACAGCCCTAATACCCTGAGAAGCCTTTTTTAAAAATATTTATCTATTTATTTTACATCCCAACTGCAGTTTGCCCTCCCCCTGTATTAAGGCTGGTCAAGGCAATCCCTTATTAGGACCTCAAGAGCCAGCCAAAGCCTTATGGATGACTTCCTACAACACTGTTACTACATACTTATAAGACCCAGAGTGTGTGTTAGCAGATAGGACAGCAGTATTTTGAGAAGAATTTGTAGAGATCAATATGTATGTATCACTGCAATTTCAATTATTTAATCTGTTTTCAGAGTTCTCCATGGGGGTTCACTATTACTTAGTTAATTCACTAGGAAGGGCAAGTCAACAGAATTTGCCTATCAACCCTTGCACAGCATCAGTGAGAATCAATTAAGAAACTCAGCTTCTAAAATTAACAGGCTGCCATGAACAGTACCTGTGTGTTCCAATGCAGCATTCTAGCTGCAAGGTGACTACTAGCTGCCTCTCCTACATTCACACCAGATGTACAGTAAGCCCATTCAGGGCTTAAGCTGCACAACAGGCCATGCTAATATGCAAATAATGACCTGGATCTCCAATTCCAAAGAGCTCCTGAGGAGGAAATAAAAGCCCAAAGTGGACAACTCTGAGAGCCAAGAAGACTGAAGGCAGGAAAGGAAAACCATGAGTATAAACTGACATTTACAACTCCATGAAGGCAAATAAAAACCACCAACTTAAGGATTTAAGAAGTTATGTGCCTTTCCTAAAAGCTTTTTCCAAGGAAATTGCCTTCCAGAAAACTGTTATTATAAAGCTTTCAACAAATAAGGACAAATCCTGGACAAGGTGCAATGTGGTTAGAACGAGGCTTCGGACAGCAGTGTGCAGGGAGTTACTGTGAGGAAGGGACTAGGGTTAAGGTCACAGGAGTCCAGAGTTAACCCTTCGCATTCTTAGTCAAGTGAATTTCAGCTGTGGTGTCCGGATAACATAACGGAGCAGTATGCTGGTGGGATCGTCTTGTGAGTAACATGACATCGATGTCCATGATCCAGTCACAAAAGAACTAGTTACCTCTCTCACATATACAAATACTAACTCAAAGTCACCAAAATTTAAGAACAAAACTGCAGACTTTTCAAAAATATAGGAATAAATCCTGACTTTGGATTAAGGATTGATTTCTTAAATATGATGAAAAGCACAGCAATCAAACTCAGATAAATAGAAATGATAATTAGAAAAGCCTACACTTCAAAGGTTAGTGTCAAGGAGAAAGATGGCTATGGGGGTTGAATGAGAATGTTCCCCATAGTCTTTGGCATTTGAACACTTGGTCCCCAGGTGATGACACTGTCTGGTGACGATTTAAGTGGTGCAGCTTCAGTGGAGGAAATATTTCACTGTGGATGGATTTGAGATTAAAAAGTCTCAGCTACTTCCAGTTTCATCTCTCTGTTTCATCCTTGAAGTTCAAGATGTGAGCTCTCAGCTTTCTGCTCCTGCTACTAAGCTGTCTCCATCATATGGGCTCTAACGAAAGTATATGCTCAAATAAATTCTTTTTTCTCTATAAGTTAGTTGTATTGGTCATGGTGCAACTTATAGAGTTTTTATCACAGCCATAAAAGTAATTAATATAATGGCATACAAAGTTATTCTGACAAGT
This sequence comes from Microtus ochrogaster, assembly GCF_000317375.1. Taxonomy (NCBI): domain Eukaryota; kingdom Metazoa; phylum Chordata; class Mammalia; order Rodentia; family Cricetidae; genus Microtus; species Microtus ochrogaster. Next base: position 46,207,684 of record NC_022010.1, read on the forward strand.
CATATATCTGCTAGGATCTAGACTCAATATCAAAAAGTATTAAGATGAAATATTAAAAAGGCAAATGTATATATAGCCAATGGAATATACTTTGGCTATAAAACCAAAGTATTACCTGATCACAACACAGAAGAACTTTGCAATATGTAGCCAAAGCCACCAATCACAAACATCCCAAACTATATTATCCTTGAAGTGTCCAAAATGAGTAAACCTAGAAATAAGAAGTGGATGGGTGGTGACAAAGGGTGGAGGAGTTAAAGCAGTAAGACAGACTGAGACTAACTGTGGGCTGCTCCTCAGGGTGATGAAAATGCTCTCAAACAGTGGCAAGGACTACAGTGTTCTGAAAATTCTGAAACACCGAGTCACTACTCTGTGCAGGAGTACTGTAATGTATAGGAATTAAATATTGATAAATTTGTTATAAAAATTAAAAATCATAAGAAGAAATAACCATTGACTTTAATATATAGCACATAGTCATGTCTGGATAAAATAAAGCGTAGTAAAGAACCATGGTGGGCATTCATTCTATTGCTCCTCAGCAAACATCAGATATAAAAACATGACCAGGTAGTAGTCTAGGCATTAGTGAGAAGACAAACAGATGAAAATGTCTACATATATAAAGTACACCAACCTCCAAGTGGAGAGGGTAAGAGAAAACATTCGTATAAAATATATGAATAGTAAGGCAGACGGTGATAACACTTCAGTTAAATAAAGGTACAAGTGAGGAAAAGTTTAAGACTTGAACTTTCAAGAGTTATATCTAGCATGGACCTCACTGCAAAGGTGACATGTGATCAAAACTCTAAGTGGGTGAAGCAATGAGGCTCGGGATATGTGGCTCTGAAACTAGGTATGAAGTAAAAAAGGCCCCATATGGGTGCTTGGTCAGCATTTATGAAGCCGCGGTGAAAAGTCAGGCACATCACAGGCAGCTAAATCCTACAGGGCCCTGGATGCAAGGATGCTCGGCAGATGAAGATGGGAATTTCATTTTAATAAAATCACACTGACCTGAACCTGGAGAGATGGCTCAGTGGTTAAGAGCACTGGGTGCTCTTCCAGTGACCCGGGTTCAGTTCCCAGCACCCACATGGCAGCTCACAACTGTCTGAAACTCCAGTGCTAGGGATTCAACACCTTCATACAGATAAGCAACAGGCAAACACTAATGAAAATAAATAAATAAATAAATAATTTTTAAAAATCCCACTGACCACTATACAGAGAGTACCTTTAAAGAGAAGCAAAGGGACAAAGGTCAAAAGGGAATCTGCCATCATAATTGAGGTAAACACTGGGAGTGACTTGAACTACAGGGGTTAAGAGTGGAGCTGCTGGTATGTAGCCAGATTTTCATAGAGATCTCCAGAATTGGCCAATAATTAGAAATTTGAGAAATAATGGCAAGATCTTTGGAATGAACAATTTAAAAGACTAACTCATATGCAAAGTATTTAAGATTACAATAATAAATACTGATGTGGAATTATTTGATTATTGTGTAATGCCAGAACATCAGTGTCCGAGAAGTGCAGGCAGCGTGCAATTAACTACACTCTTAGGTAAGAGCTTCTACATAGGACTTTTGTATAATTTTAGTCAAACACATAAAATATACTAAGGCATATACACACGTTATGATATAGCATATTATATTTTTATTCAGTACTCTAGGCAAGAGCATCTCTCAGGGCCCCGAAAGAGCAGCCTTTACTCCTGCTCTTCTGTGCAGCTCAAGGAGAAAAAGCATCTATGGCGACAGTTCTTCACTAGACAGAAGGATAAATGTAAGCCAGGTAGAGGGTAATCTTAAGTCCTGTAAAAGGCTTCTGTCCTTCCTCTAACTCAGAAAGGCCAGTCTCAGATGAACATTTGTACTAAGTATCCTGTTTTCTTAAGACAACTCAAAATTTAACAATATTATATATATTGCCATCTTGATACAGCTTGCAAAATACACTTTCAGTACAATTTACAGAGAACGTCGTAGCTGTTCTAACTTTATTTGCACATATTTCAAAATCTTAGGTTGTCCCATACATAATACTGTAAAAATATGGTAACTATTTCATATGTCAGCAAGTCATTTAATACAGCAGCATATTGGTTTCTCTCATAGGAATATTCTGATTGACAGCAATGGCTATTTCTGAGACAGTGTTCTATTCTGAGATTATGAACTACTTTTATTTAGATTTTTCCCTATGTCATACTGCTGTGTGTTCTTGAGTGACTTGAAAAACGTTCCAGTACTATCAGTAACCATTATATATACAGTCTACATTCTATTAGTTGTGGCATGTAATATCTTATACAACTGTAATCATTTCTTTCTATAGGAAAGGAACCTAAATGTAACAAAAGATCAAGTAATGCTCCTAGGTGACCATTAATTATTTACCAAAAATGAGAAAACAGGAGAAAGACGAGAAACCAAGAAAAAGACAACAGATAAATACTTACAAACTCAACTCTTTCAAATCCTCTAGAATGCCTTCAAAGGGCCAACTTCTCCAGCCTGGGGGAGTGTCCTAGCACAGGCACAGCAACACTGTTTCAGTGACCTTACTTCCCCGTAGGTAGACCTCTTTGCCCAGATACAAAAGGGTGTGGGATATGGCTGATCTCTTTGATAGATATTTAAAGGTGGAGATTAAATATGAGGCTTCTCTTAGACAAATTACAATGATACCGGTCAAAGCAGACTCCATAGGAGGAGACTGGACACATTTCTGTGCCGAGAAGTAAGGTTTCTTATCAATAACGTACAAGACAGCTAAGTCACCTAAGCAATTAACCATAGTTAAATAATCTGTAAACCACATAAGGTAACTACATCAAATGAAATTTCCTCCACACCTAACTTCCTATGAATGAATGTAAGAATGTCAAAAGTTAGCAGGCTTCTTTTGTGACCTACACAGTATCTAGGACACTAAACACTGCAATACTGTTTAGCAACAGTGTATCTAGAAGTGACTGTTAGCTTAACTCAGCACAATCCTATTGGTTCTTTTTCACAGACTTTCTAAGGTATCAAATCCCCAACTACACAGGAAAATACTAGAAGCAGGATGGTACACTTCAGATTGTTTATGTGTCTGCTTGGCACAAACGTCACTCCATAGGCTGGACTGCCTCTTCTGTAACCATTTTAACAGATAAATTCTGTTTTAAATTATGTCTCTGCAAAACTGGTGAAACTACTCAAAAATATGCTTGTTGTCTAAGTAAGCATCAAAATATAGTTGTTTTTCAGTACGCTATTTATATAACACACCTGACTGTGTGATCATTGTTCATTGGCTTGTAAATACAGGCTCATCTGGAGCTAGAAATCAAAGGGAAACTTCACCAAGAGTCAATCAATAGATTCAAAGTTTAGTTTATTTATTTCCTTTGTTTTGGTTTGGGTTTCAAGATAGGGTTTCTCTGTAGCTTTGAAGCCTGTCCTGGAACTAGCTCTTGTAGACCTAGATGGCCTTTAACACTTAGAGATCTGCCTGCCTCTGCCTCCCAAGTGTTGAGATTAAAGCCATGTGCCACCACCGCATGTCAGATTCAAATTTTTAAAATGTGTGTCAGATACAAAAACAGTAAAAACTAAAAACATAGCGTGGAAAGTACAAATGGGGCTAAAAGTCAAATCTGACACAAAACAGATTCTGTGTCGTCACTGCTGTCGAGGCAGCAAATGATCTGAAAAACTCACACCCTACATTCAAAACCAAAAACATTTCACATAGAAGAAAAATTAATCAGCAACAGAAACTCAAACTCCATCAGAAAAAAAAAAACAACCTATCTATTCTGTCCTGTGTGTCACAAGTTTATATAATATGACGGAAAATGAAAGAAATGGAAACATTCACAAAAATAGTAAAGACAGTAACAATCAGAAAAATTTTATGACATTGGTGTTGATTCTAAAAATACTTCAACATACTGCAGCAGTGACCCTCAAATGGATGTTTTCGGGCCCAGCTGTTCAGAAGTCTTAGGTACACTGTCAGCAAATCCTAAAGTGGAGGCAGCAAATGGACATGTGCTTGTGAGTTCACACTGAGAAGAAAATGCATATCCACATGGGATCATTCTGTGTCACAAGAAATTTGCTGCTTACTAATTTCCTCCAGAAAAATAAAGGCAAATTTAGGCTGTCCATTCCAAAATTCTTGGCTGGTAAGACCTTTAAAGTATTTCCTTTAAATAATGTAGTATTTTTTTTTAAAGTTTTGATTTGATATTTTCTGAAATGTGCCTAAATATTTTCTAAAACTATAAAATTACCATTTTCCAATCTTGGTTGTATCTAACCACCCCCACACCAGTCATGAAACACACAAATGAATGCTGCCTTGAAGGATTTGAAGATTTCAATGCACATGTAAGTTCACTTGTACATAGCAAAAATGTCTAAAATCCACTGCTGAGAATCCTTCTAGAAACTGGCCAGGGTTGAAGAGATTCAAAAACAGAAATTTAGATCACACATCTGCAAAATTCATTTTATTTTTGAAGTCCAATTAAATGCTGTTTTTAATTAAATTTATGTGTACGAGTGTTTTTCCTGCATGTATCTATGTAAATCCCACGCATGCCCGTTGCCCTGGGGTCTCAGAAGAGTGGTGAATCACCTGGAACTGGAATTAGAAACATTTATGAGCCACTGTGGAGGCTGGGAATCAACCTGGAGTTCGCTGAAATAAGAAGTGTGCTTAACTGCTGAGCCCCCTCTTCAACTCTAAATGGTGTTTTTAAATTGAAATTTATTTATGAAAATAGTAGCATTTATTATCAATCTTGACTGAAAGATCTGAGTTACTGAGTCCCGAACTCTGAGAGGCTGGTTAGACTTCAGGAGTTTTCATCAGTGCTTGATCATATGTTTGCTCATGCCTCAAGGGCTCGCATGCTTCCAGAAAGCCCAGCTGGAACTGGATGTGATTATGCCAATTTACAGTAGCAATGCCCTGATGGCCGGCTGGTTTAAATGATGCCCCCTCCCCCACAGTCGCAGGCATTTGAATACTTGGTCCCCAGTTGGAGATGCTGTTTTAACAACTCTGAACTTGGAGGAGGAATGTCACTGAAGGCAGGCTCTGGGAGTTTAAAGACTTGTGCCATTTTGACTGTGCTCTCTCTGCTTCATGCCTGCAGCAACTTGGAAGTGTTAGCTAAAACAAATGCCTTTCTCCTTCAAAGGTGGTGAATGCAGACTCTCAGCTTCCAGTTCTAGCTGCCCTACCTCTGCTCTGTCATCATGCACTTTGTCCTTGTCCTTCTGGAAACCTAAACCCAAATAAACCCTTTCTTCTGCAGGTTGTTTTGGCCATGGTATTTTATCAGAGAAGTAACTCACACGTCTCTCTCAGGCTGTGCAGTGTCCCCACCCTAAGCATTTCTGTTTGCCTGCCACCAAAGGCAGAAAACGGGAACCTGTTTTTTTCACAGTAGATATGATTCTTCTTTTGATGGCAAAGAAAAAAATATACCATCCTTTATATATAGGATGTTAACTACTACTCACCAATAATTTAAAAGTAACAAGGAAGTAACACCCCGAGACGTTTTAAAAACAAGAAACAAACATAAAGAGGATGCTAGGAAAAGGTCCCAGCATGACCTGGGCATGGATAACTCTGGATGCCATTCAAGAGAATTTCACCATGAGTAAAGCCTCTTGTTATAGTTTAAATCACAAGGAAAATGAATCCTAATTCTTTGAAGTGTGTCTCAAAGTGAGTCTAAGTGTCACATCTTTAAAAACGGACATTACTTTAGTATTTGTATCACACGGCCTCTAAATTTAGCCATCTGGTCTCTTCTAACAGCCTCTTCACTGGCCTTCCTACAAATATCTTATTTCTCTTCTATCTACTTCTCAGAGAGCAACAAAGAAAAACTAACATTAACACAACACAAACCTAGTCAGGTCATTCTACCAATCTAGAGCAGAAAATGGCAAGAAACAGAACTTTGCATGGACTCTGATATAAAATATATCTTATATAAAACCATGACTCTATACATAATATATATAGCATGTATGCATGTATGTAGGTATATGTGTGTGTAGTTTAACATACAACATAACACGAGCAAATCTTTGTGGGAGAGTATAAGAAAAGAAGACATAGCTGCTGAAGCAACGCTGTTCACACATTTTAATCCCTTACTCTAAATTTCAACTAGACTCCTAAGTGAGGGACATGTAGCAATGATCCTTCCAGATATTTCAGGAATTCATAGTGGCAGTTAAATTTCCTGGATGGAAACAGAAATCTCAACCAAAGTCAAACAGCCTCTGAACAAATGAGTTGCTAGAAAAAAAATGTGACTGAGAGGCCACCCAAGAAGCAGTAAGAAACTCGACCAGTGCTTCCTAGAATGTGTCTTAGCCAACTGACTTCAGTCAAATTAAACACATGCCTGACAAATTGGACAGGGCATGCCAAAAAACCATGACACTGGAAGTCAGCTGGGAAATGGCGTTTCTCAAGACTGTCACTTTGGGATGGGTTAGTATCAAGAAGTTGCTAAAGTCTGTCTCTCATTTGTGCTGACTCTGTGTGAGATCGCTGACAACATCTGAGGCTTTTATCTGACACCAGGGTCAATTCTTTAATGAACTTTACTGTAAGGACATCAAGTTTCCAAGGGAGAAACAACAATTCATGATTTGAACATTTAATGTAAAGCGTCTTTTATAATAAACAGCAGACATTTTATTTTCCAGGAACCCCGAGCTTGATCAGTAGAAGGAGAAAACTGGGAAATAGGAATCAAAATGAGAATTTAAACCCATGAAACTTCAGGTAAGTAAGTACAACCAACTGCCATCTTTTAACCTTCTCACCTGTCAACCTGAGACACCCACAGCATGTGTTGAACACAAGAGAGTTCTTACGTCTGTGTTCTTTACTCCACCGACTAGACAGTGGGGAAATGGAAATATGTATTCATAATGCAGGGTGGGGGTGACACTGTGTCTCTGTGCCTTGTCTATAGACACCCCACAGACAGAACCCATGGCGGTGAGCTGATACGGCAGAGATTATCTGGCAGGCACACACAGAAGCGGGCTTGCTTGCTGATTTATTTGCTTGTTTATCTATTTATTTTTAATTTTGGCTTTTGAAAGAGGGCCATCTGCCCTCAAAATTTGTGATCCTCCTGTCCTGCTTCAGTTTCCAGAGTGCTAGATTACATTGTGAGTTCCCACACCCAACCAGAAACCAGTATCAATTGAGATATACCTAGTGCCCTTCCAGTGATAACTCGTCTTAATTTTCCTACTCTGTCAAAACATCCATTCATCTAACTTTACACTTCTAATTCGTTTTCCCACATTATTTCATTCAAATGAACTAAACCTTTCTCATTGTCTCTGAGTTTGTTAGCTTCCCATCTTGCCCATGGTTTACAATCTATGAGAAAGTAGATTCCCTTCCAAGTAGACACAGCTCTTTTCTTCATGTAAAGGTTCTAAATGACACTTTTAGGGAAACGGTATTCATCTTAAGGTCACCCTAGCTTAAGAGGGATTGCTTGCCCTCAGTGTTTCCAGAGCTCAACAGTCTCATACCTAGGAGGGTCTTGATAGTTTTTCATCCAAATGGCCTGAAGCAAAAGCTAGTAGTTACATTTAAATGGCCAACTTAGAATATTTACTGTTGAACATAAGAACAATCGTCTATTTCCTAAGGCAAAGGCCTGTTTTCATAATCCTTCCAATAACACCACTTCTGAGAAGTCCTCTTCAAAATGCCTCGAATAACAGAGATGAGATACAAGCCACAGTAGTAAAAGCGCTTGACAGATCACATACAGGTAATGCATTTCATGACAGAGATTCAACTAAATTTTAGATTTTATTCTATTTACTACCTTTGCTGTTAACATCAACCCCTTTCAGATCCTAAACATTAACAATAAGGAAAACATTATTATGTTCCATCTCCGCATTCGCAGGGAACTCTTGGTGATATGAGGGCCAAGTCTTTGTAAACAATTGGCCTTTGGGATAGAATTGTGAAATTGTAACTTATAGATAATAAACCTTTAAGTTGATACACTTTACCTCAACGTTTCACAGATCTCTTTTAAAATTATGACAGTTTGTGTTCTGATATCACAAATGTGAAAAATTAGTGGTTTTTTTTTTCTTTTTACCAAGGAAATGAAAGTATGTAGACAGAAATTAATACAGACACTTTTCAGAATGCAGATCCTGACCCTTCTGGTTTCTTGGACATTATTAGTTGTTCAGTTTCCTGTTCTACTCCAATGTCAGGTAACAGGTATTTGAATATTTTCCTTCTTGCTATAAGAAATGACAAAATGTGGGAGCTACAGTATAAGACAAAAATTACCTTGTTTATCTATAACTGAGTATGAAGCCAAGAATCCCCGTCCAGAAGCATGGATTCCACTCATGAACAGCACTGTGATTTCACTGCCTTTGGACTCAATTGACCCATTCATTTGTAAACCCAGACCGCAGTATTTGCCTAGGAATGAAAAAACAGCATGTATTTGATGTGACTCTCATAAAGTTAGTATTTGTACTGTACATAACAATAGCAAACCATGTACTAGAGTAATGAAATCAGTAAAACTTAGGTTAGAAAATCGTATTATTCTGGAGGAAAAACTAAATGGCAAGTCATAATTATTTAAATGATTCAAAAGAAAAAAATGTTATAGATTTCCACTGAACTTAGAGATTCAATTTCTATAAACACACATATATGCTCTTTAAACAATAGTGGAATAGTTTTAGAAACAGGCATTCCAGACAGCGTGATAACTGCAAGTAAGTGATTAGCCAGCAGAATGTTTACAAGGTTCCTTCAAGACCTCCTAGATTCTGCACCTCAGCACATTCCTCAAATTTCCTCAAGTGGGACCCGCTCAGTTTTCTCTCTGTGGATTATTAGATCCTTCCTGCCTCAACTAAGATCTGGACACTCAGTAGCTTAAATTTCTACCCATAGTCTTGGCCTTGAAGTCAGACATATATATTCAATGTATAGCACACATGTAACACATGTAACACTTAGTAAAATCTAAGTAAACTACAAAAGAAGAGGGAGAGAAAGCATGGAAGCAAAATAGGCAACAGTAGGCAATAAAATAGATTTCCTTATGTGGCTGGTAACGGTACCAGCAAATCTGGAATACAGAGTTCCAAAAATTGTTTCAAGCTGTGGCAACAATACTATTTGAAAAGATCAATGTAATGTGATATCATTCATCCTTAGAGAAATGAAATTAAACTATATGGATGTATCACTGCATACTCTGCTGAATGGCTGCAGTCAATAGTATAGACTATACATTAAGTATCAGAGAGCATTGGGCAAGTCAGAACTTCATATATGAATGGCAGAAATATGAAACACACAAACATGAGACAGCTTGGTAATTTATAAAAGTTATCTATGCAGGAAAAAGGAGCTACACCCACAAAAAGGCTATACAAATGGTCATTCACTACTCATTCAGCCTCAAACGAAAACCATTCGATTTGATCAACTAATACCTAATGAGGTATACAGCCACAGGGAGGAACACAATGTTAATACATGAGTACAGGCTATTTGCAACGTGGACAAATCTCAAAGATAGCATGCTAAATAAGAGAAGCCATTATATGATGCTTCTAGAAAAAGCAAACAAAATGACAAAATTAGTAGTGCAAAGCAGATTGGTAGCTGCCTGGAACCAGGAATAAATGAGAAAAGCACTTCCACTGGGCACATGGGGAACTGTCGATATGGCCTGCAATTTCCAGACCTGTACGCTAGTGACGTCTATGCAGCTGCACTTTTGTGTGCAAGCTTGTCAAAGTAGACAACTTAAAGATAGGCTAATTTGGTGATACTTAAAACATAGCTAACAGGGCTCATAAGAGAAACACAATCTTTTATTGAGTGGAATTATCAGCTATAAATGAATTAACCATTTTTATGCAAAAAAACCAGATCACAGAATCAGATACTGTTTAGAGACAAGAGATCATTAGAGAACTATCCTAAAACCCTCCTTCAACAACTGAAAACTGGAAAATCATGTAGATATCTTGATGACTTAAACTGACACTACAAGGTACTGGTAAAGTCAGTCCAGAACCTTTGTTTTTGTTATGGAACGACTATCGCATCCTCCCCAAATTCTTACGCTGAGAACCTTAGTCCTACTGTGACAGTATTTGAAGTAGACCTTTGTAAGAGGGAGGCTCTGGGAGTAGAGGTCTCATGACAAATATCATACCTTGAGAAGAGGACCATGTGAGGGAACAGGAGAAGACCACAACCGAAACCAGAAAGTGGCCTTGCCACACAGCAATCTATTGGCTCTGAACCTCAGACTTAGGGCTTCTAGAAAGCTGAGAAATGACTATCTGATAGTTCAGCCCATAGCACACTTGTTACACTAACATCTCTTTGCTTATACCCTAAGAGCAAGGTTCATGAAGCAGACACTGCCTCCCCTCCCCCCAGGGTATATAGACAGTTGCTGCACTCCCTGTCCACTAGGTCATCCTTCTGGGCTCGCATTTTCTTCCTAAGCTCCAGCATATGTAGACAGCTACACTAAAGTAATCTCTCCATCTCTCCCTCGCCCCATCTGTCTTGCTCCCACACATTACTCCTTCACCAGGAAGGGAGCTGGCAGTGCTTGGAAGCAGGACTGTGAGGGTCAAGTGCCTGGTGCCCCCTTCCTCCCACATCGACAGCCTGTGATTGTGCCCATCACCATCCCATCACCAGCCTCACCCTTGACCAAACTGGCAAACATTCTGGCTTGTCTTTGGTACGCATTCTCTGAGTGTATAACAATGCTACCCTTGCATGCCTTACCTGTGCAAACCTACATGGGGAGAACTGCACCCAGGAAGTGATAATTGGTTTAAAACGACCCTTCTTATCATAATATGGAACTTTTAGAAAAAGATTTCAAAAAGCAAACAGTGGTTACACCAAAGGGATATGTCTTTGAAACAGTAAGTCACACTCCAGTTTTCCACAAGCCTCTCCCTGCATAATGTCTTCTGTACCATTTACATCATGACAGTGCTGTTATCTTCCCAGTGCCCAGGCTTCTCCACCCATTTATTCCAGACGCCTGGTTCATGTTGTGAATTTCTATCCAGCTGTGTAGACTGTAGAAACATAACCGTTTTCATATAGGATTCAGAGACCAAAAAAAAAAAAAGAAAAAGAAATGGTATAAGCAGTAATAAAAATATAAAAATACTTTTAAAATAATGAAGTCCTTATAAAAAGAGTAGAGGAACATTTAAAAAGCCATGTAAAGATAAAATATACACAGAGTCTGGGTTCTGTATGCTATTGTGTTGTCTTTGGATTTTCTGATTGCTAAATAAAGAAATGATAGCTGCACTAAGACACATTGAATTATAAAAACTGCTAGAGTAAATCAACCCATATATTTAAAAATATCTTGATTTCAAAATTTAAATCAAAAGGTATGTTTCTTTGTGGGAAAAGGTTATGCTTTTTTTCCACAGAAAATGAGAAGCTATGAATTCATTCTGGTTTAAAGAAAATCAAGTTTGGTTGGGAGAAGACCCCCCTGAAATCCAGGCTACAGACATAAAAAATAAAAAAGAAGAAACTTAGAAGAACTATAAGAAACATAACATATATTTTTACCTGCCTAAACATAAAACAAAAGACTCATCTTTAACTGACTTGTGCACACCACATATTCCATACTTGTAATGAATGTTACTTTTAAAATTTTATGTATTTCTTTACAGAAGCTTCTCAGTTTCAAGAGGTCCCATTTATTGTTTCTCTCAGTGTCTGTATTACTGGGATTATACCTAGGAAGTGGTTTCCTGTGCCAATGCGTTCAAGTGTACTTCCCACTTTCTCTTCTATGAGGTTCAGTGTGGTTGGCTTTATGCTGAGGTCTTTGATTTATTTGGACACGGTCGACAAGACAAAACAACAGCCTACAGAATTGGAAAAGATCTTCACCAACCCCACATCAGACAGAGGACTGATCTCCAAAATATACAAAGAACTCAAGAAATTGGCCATCAAAAGAACAAATAATCCAGGAAAAAAAGGGGGGGGGGCACAAACCTAAACAGAACTCTCAACAGGAATCTAAAATGGCTGAAAGACACTTTAAAATTGTTCAACATCCTTAGCTATCAGAGAATTGCAAATCCAAACACTATGAGTTTCCATCTTACACATGTTTTGATCACTGATGACACCTTACGCTGGAGAGGGTGTGAGGTAAAGGGAACACCCCTGCATTGCTGGTGGGAGTGCAAACTGGTACAGCTCCTTTGGATATCAGTCAGAAAATTAGGAAACAACCTTCCTCAAGACTCAGCAATACCACTTTTGGGTATATACCTAAAGGATGATCAATCATACCACAAGGAGATGTGCTCAGCTATGTTCATAGCAGCATTGTTTGTCCTAGCCAGAACCTAGAAACAACCTAAATGCCTCTTGACAGAAGAATGGATAAGGAAAATGTGCTACATTTACATGTAGCCCTATGGAGAACTACACAGCAGAAAAAAATAATGGCATTTTGAGATTTGCAGGCAAATGGATGGATCTAGAAAACATCATACTGAGTAAGGTAACCCAGATCCAGAAAGACAAATGCCATATGTACTCACTCATAAGTAGCTTTTAGAAATAAAGCAAAGAAAACCAGCCTACTACAATCCCAGAGAACCTAGGCAATAATGAGGACCCTAAGAGAGACATACATGGATCTAATCTACATGCAAGTAGAAAAAGGCAAAATCTCCTGAATAAATTGGGAGCATTGGAACCATGGGGCAGAATAGAGGGGGAGGGGAGAGAAAGAGTGGAGAGCAGAGAAAAATAATAAATAAATAAGTAAATGAAAAATATGTACTTCCAGAATGAGGGGCCCAAACACCAATGAAAACAGATGGCCCAAATGATCCAGCATTTCAAAATGCCCCCTGTTTCTGTCTACTCAAAACTCTACATCTAAAATAACTTCAAGCCTGCTGGCTGAGATGGTCCAACCTCACAGACTACGCCAGCCTAGACTTCATTATTATCCCAATTTTCTCAAGGTTCCCACAAAGATAACAGTGTCCAAAGACAAGAGAAAGGAGTCTAGAAAACAATGCCCATATTCACAAAAGATGGGTTACAGGTGTTTATTATCACTATTAAAGGGGGGGGTTGATAACAAAGTTTTATTGGTCTTAGTAAAAAACCAAGCTAAACAAGAGTTAAATCCAAAGATCGCCTTCTAAAGGAATAAATGGGGGATATGATATAGGAATGTGAGAAAAAAGGGTAGATTATTGAATCTATTTCAGTCCTAAAAACATCTATTAATCTCAAAATATTTTACATTAGTATGGACTTTGGTTTATTAATACAAATTTTAGGTTATTTTTCTATACTATACGCATGTTTCTACTCTTGTTTGGAGTTGCTTATGCAACTCACATAAAATGTAACATATTAATTAAGAAATACAGGTTAGCTGTTAGCCATCTATAATAAGCAGTAATGTTAGGCACATTTTCAAGGTTAAACAGATATATTTAGATAGGTGATCTTCAAACACTTAAAGGCCTACAGAATATGGCATGTAAAATGTTTTAATAATGTAAGACTCTTCTTGACAGTGAGATATGTCTGCTCCTGGCAGCATGAATTTATTTCAGAGAAGATAATAGATATCAAAGAAACTTCATATGGAGTTTGCCTTTCTTATGGCAAAAGCTAGGCATTAGGGCAAAAACCCTACCTTTACCTCAATTGCTGACAGTATACTATCCAAACTGGATCAGCACGACCCAATAGAAAGCAACTGCCAGACTTTGCCAATACGACAAATCAGTCCTTCAAAATTCTCTTAGCCAGAACCTGGAAACAACTTAAATGCCCCTCAACTGAAGAATGGATAAAAAAAAATGTGGTATATTTACATGTAGTACTATGGAGTACTACACGGCAGAAAAAAACAATGACATCTTGAAATTTGCAGGCAAATGGATAAAGCTAGAAAACATCATATCGAGTGAGGTAACCCAGACCCAGAAATGCAAATATCATATGTACTCACTCTTAAGAGGCTTTTAGACATAAAGCAAAGGAATACTAGCCTATAAATCACAATTCCAGAGAACCTAGACAGCAAAGAGGACCCTAAGAGAGACGTACATAGATCTAATCTATATGGAAAGTAGAAAAAGACAAGATCTCCTGAGTAAATTGGGAGCATGGGAACCATAGGAGAGGGTAGAAGGGGAGGAGAGGAAGGAAGGGGAAAGGGGAAAAATATATAGCTCAATAAAAACATTAAAAATTTCTTGCTTCTCAGAAATGTCTGTCAGGTATACCAGGCCTGTAGGGCAAAGCTGGATTCCCCAGCATTATGGAAGAACCTAGGATGAAGCCAGACATCCCTGTTGTTAGCTAATATTTCAATCTACTGGGGTCTTTGATAAGAGTTAAAGAGTAAATACTTAGACACACAGTTTTTCTTAATTATGATAAAAGGTAAATTAGTTATAAAACTCTAGATTCACAAAGATAAGATTGGTAATAGAATATTTTTTTCAGATTTTGCCATATACAAATGGACTGGATATTGTAACTATAATTCTTATTTATTAACTGTTTTTGTTGTATATAATTTTACTATGTTAAAGTTAAAACATTTTTTAATTAGACAAAAAGGGGGAAATAGGGCTGGAGAGATGGCTCAGAGGTTAAGAGCATCGCCTGCTCTTCCAAAGGTCCTGAGTTCAATTCCCAGCAACCACATGGTGGCTCACAACCATCTGTAATGAGGTCTGGTGCTCTCTTCTGGCTTTCAGGCATACATGCAAACAGAATATTGTATACATAATAAATAAATATTTAAAAAAGGGGGAAATATGGACTATTCCTTTATAGTGTGTGACTATATGTCACTGTCATTGGTTTAATGAAGAAGCTGACTGGCCAATAGCTGGATAGGATAAGGTTAGGGAAGAAAACCAGACAAAGGACACTGGGAAGATAGGCAGAGTCAGAGGGTCGTGGGTCAGATGCAGGGGAATCAGGATGTGTAAAAAATGAGTCTCCATGTCAGTTTGGGAACTGGCAGATGGGTTATGAAAAGTTTGCCTATAGATCTCTCTCATACTGTGTCTGAAAAGCTGATTTTTAAAAAGAAATATTGCCTTAGCTAGAGCAACTTGGATAAAGACCCACCTTTAGAGGAGGGTGTCATAAGTAAGATCTTTTCTTTTTTGAAATGAAAGCCAGGAGGTGGTGGTGCACACCTTCAATCCCAGCACTCAAGAGGCAGAGACAGGTGGATTTCTGTGATATTGAAGACAGCCTGGTCTACAGAGAGAGTTTCAGGATAGCCAAGACTATACAGAGAGCACACAGAAAACCCTATCTCAAGACACCAAAAGACTATGAAGTACACAACATTTAAAATGAGATGTAAAAACCAGACACTGAGTATATTCGAAAGGATGGAACAAGATCACTAAGAATGTATTTGCCTTCCTTTACAAAGACAGTCATGACTGTTTTAAAAATATCAATCTTTTATATCAGGAAGTAACTATGTTTTGATATTAGACAAGTTAGTTCAGTTAGTTCACCATACTTCCTTAATGAATGGATCTGATATTTGCACATTTAAAATGAGTAAAATCTCCATGTGAAAATGTACCCTGACATCTAACTCCTATCTCAAACATCATACAAAGAAAAAGAAATCAACTCTGGAAAAAGTCAGGAACTATCTGTAGATGGCACAAAGATGAAACCTTGAAAACTCCTCATAACCAAGAAATGGGCTAAAATATATTAAATACAATACAACAGTGCTAGTCATAAAAGGAAAAAAATTAATCAAAGTGCATTACATTAAATGAAATTAACAATCAAAATGCATTACATTAAATGAAGTT
This sequence comes from Microtus ochrogaster, assembly GCF_000317375.1. Lineage (NCBI taxonomy): Eukaryota > Metazoa > Chordata > Mammalia > Rodentia > Cricetidae > Microtus > Microtus ochrogaster. The sequence continues at coordinate 46,223,669 of NC_022010.1, forward strand.
GCCTTTAATGTCCGTTTATCAAAGTATACCAATAAGGGAATGAAATGACAGGCCAAGAAAGGGAGTAGATATTGTCAATGTACACGGATAAAAGGAACTCATAACGGGACTACATTTATAGAACTCCTACAAATGAATGAGATCACAAACAAAACCCAGCATGTCTGCAGCCCTAGCTACCCGAGCAACGTCAGCAATATTGTGAGGTACTAGGAAAAAAAAGAGAGGTGGGATTAACCAATGCAAAAAGTACAGGACAATTGCTATTCTTTACTAAAGAAAGCATTAACCTGGTTAACAAACATGAACAGCGCATACCATGAGCCACCATGGAGACGCAAAGCAGACTGTAATGCACACTGTCTAGACAGCAACACCAATCAAAGTAGAGTACCCAGCAGTAGTGGGAGGTACAAGCTGGTACAACCATCCAAAACTCTGGTGATGTCTAGGAGTCTAAACATCAGCAACAGGTGACCCCTAAACTCTTCTCAGTAGAGAAATGTGTGCTGAGTTCAGAGTGGATGTCCTTTAGTTACCTGAACCTGCTCACACCACAGACATAACTCAGCATTCCTGCTTCCAAGCTTTCTACATAGGGAATAATGCTAACACTGTAACTAACATTATTCTACCACGTCTGTCTCTGAAGGTCCTTAGTGCTGACTCCTCAAGAGCACCATCCCATCCAGCTACATACAGTCCAGCATCCTCTGCACAAAAAAGCACCATCTTCACCAGACCGACATAAAATCTGAAACTTTTAAACTTCTCCACTTAACCAAAGCACAGGGAGCTGGTTTTAAAGTCTTTGGTTGTAAGTATAATTGCAGTCACATCTTGCTTCTTCTGTGGCGGGGGCGAGGACTGCAGAGGAAGGGGCTTCCCTCTTCCCAGAATTCTCCTGTTCTCATTTACCCACCTCTACTTCCTGTCAGAGATTGGCTACTGGCCAATCAGCATTTATTTAAAATATAATTGACAGAATACAGACCATGGTCCCACACCACAGGAGACTGAAGCAGAAAAATAATTCCAGGCTAGAGGCTAACCTGGGCTACATTGAGACCCAACCTCTAAGGATCAAACAAGAAAAAGCCATCTTCTGGAAAATCAACAAACTTATGGCTAAAAGTGAACTTGACATTTTGTTTGAATTTCGTGATAAAATCTCCCAAAAAGGTTTTGCTTGAAGGTTCTGGCTCTTCTAAAGCTCACAGTTTCTGTAAGGATAGTGAGCAGTCCCCATGACAACCAAGTTAGTCTAAAAAACAGAGGGTCGTCATGTGTAAAACCAGACCTGTTGCCAGGCAACAGGGAAGCATTCATAGCACACTGAGAAAGCTTTCTCAAAGCTTTTCTAGAAAAATAAACTTTTATGGGAGATACCAAAACTTCTTTCTTTCAAACATGGGGAAAACAGCACTTCCCCAGGTGAAGACTCCACACAAATAAATTTAAGTAGTCTTCTCCTGCAGGAAGGGTCACTATATGGATCAACTCCAAATTCGTACTTAAAACATGATGAGACTTCTGCCTTTGTAATTCTACTGTACAGTTCTTGAGTATGAACTTTGTGGAGGACAAAGTCATTTGAAAGTGTCAAAAAGCTAAACACTCGAGAGAGAGCACGAGCAAGGAACTCAGGACCGCGAGGGGTGCACCCATACATTGAGACAATGGGGATGTTCTATCGGGAACTCACCAAGGCCAGCTTGCCTGGGTCTGAAAAGGCCTGGGATAAAACCCGGACTCGCTGAACATAGTGGACAATGAGGACTACTGAGAACTCAAGAACAATGGTAATGGGTTTTTGATCCTACTGTACGTACTGGCTTTTTGGGAGCCTAGGCAGTTTGGATGCTCACCTTACTAGACCTGAATGGAGGTGGGTGGTCCTTAGACTTCCCACAGGTCAGGGAACCCTGAGTGCTTTTTGGGCTGACGAGGGAGGGGGACTTGACTGGGGGAGGGGGAGGAAAATGGGAGGTGGTGGCGGGGAAGAGACAGAAATCTTTAATAAATAAATAAATTT
>NC_022010.1:46225803-46251527 GCF_000317375.1 Microtus ochrogaster
TTTGATCCTACTGCACGTACTGGCTTTTTGGGAGCCTAGGCAGTTTGGATGCTCACCTTACTAGACCTGAATGGAGGTGGGTGGTCCTTAAGACTTCCCACAGGTCAGGGAACCCTGATTGCTTTTTGGGCTGACGAGGGAGGGGGACTTGACTGGGGGAGGGGGAGGGGGAGGGAAATGGGAGGTGGTGGCGGGGAAGAGACAGAAATCTTTAATAAATAAATAAATTTAAAAAAAAAAGCTTAACACTCCCAACAAAGCTTTAGCAATTCTGAATTTTCTGGTTTGAGCACTGAACAAAAGCACAAGGAGATCTAGAGAGAAGTTATAATACACACAGAAAAAAATGGAATGAACCAGATAATAAATAATGGCTAAAGATTAAAAATCAGCAAGAACTCAACATTTTAAATAAATACAGTTAGAGAAAACAAAAAAAAACCAGATGCAATGTGTACATACCAGTATTTATGCCTACCCACACATCAATTATGAAGTCTGTGTTTAGAGGGTATGGTAGCCCACTGTTCCAAACCTAAAAAAGATACTGATTTCTAGTTTTATTCTACATTAACAGAACAAAAAAACTTCTTAAGAAATAATGAATTGTAAGATATGGACAACATAAATCTAAGATATTCTGCGCCTTACATTAAGGATTAAAAAAATCAAAAAGTTTAAGTCAAAACTCAATTATCTTTTTTTCTTATTCTAATACAGATTGCTTAAGCAGAGACAGAATTCCCTGGAAAGCCACTTAAGACTCAATCATTACACAGGTGGCGTGTATCTATCCCATGTGGTATTCCAAACACCTCACCGTTTGGCAACTCAGAAGTTAGGTAGAAAAGGTGAGGCTGCTAATAGCATATACAAGAACATAAGAAATAACTGCCCAGCCGCAACATAGATGACCTGAGCACATCCTAATGATCTAGGAACTATACTTCTATTTTCTCCTCTGTAATCCTCTGCAGAGATACATTGGCCAGAATGCTAACTCCCTATTTTACAAAGATCATTGCTTCTTTGTGAATGGTCAAAAAACACATCTCTACCTAACCATAGACCATGTGGCAATGGAGGACCAGCACATGTCACTGCTATGAGCGAACAGGGCCCTCAAACTGAGGTTCTGCAGGAGCCATAGTTACTCGGCCCTCTGACCTTCCTACAACTTTGTACCTTATGCAAAGGGTGGAGGTGGGAAGAAAAAAAGCAAAAAGAATGGAAAATACAGGACAGCTGAGACCATTAAACACCTATCGCATGCCAGCAGGATCAAATATGACTTTACTCCGTGCCTTTAAAGGCACAGATGACTGAAATCTAGGCAGGTTCACAGTTGGTGAAGACTCGTAACAGGGAGCTCCTGGAGTGCTGGCTAGACCGAGCAATGTCAAACCCATGTCCCCAGTGTCTCCCATGCCACTGTTCCTCTCTAGTTACAAGGCCAAAACTCATTTTCCAAATACACTTTGTCTTATTAAAAAAAAAAAAAAAGTTACCATGAAAAGCTCCAAAAGACACACAAATATTAGAATGTTAGCTCCTACGCGACCCCTTTGTTTGGCTCATACCTCCCCTGCCACCTTTACTCAAAGTCTTTGAAGTCGTTTCCCCATTTAAAACAATCATTCTTTATTATCAGTGAATGGTCAGTGCCTCACAAGTTTCTCTACTAAGCTTTAAACTACCTTTTAGATACCACACACTTAGGATCCAGGACTCAGATGATTCAGGCTGAAAGCCTCTTTCCGCTGATGCGCTCAGAAAACATTACGCAAGCTGTTCAGGGAGGGAAGCAATGAAGTGGTCCCACCCAGCTGCAACATCTATGAAGCAGGGCAATTACAGCATGGTTAGATATACATAAAGGTGCAAAAAGTAGTACTCACACGTCTGTGACAACCAACAGCTGTCCACCTGAATGTATAGCCCACTCAACAGGAGGGAAATCATACCAGGTGCTGGAGGGCTAACCAGCTTCATGGGACTAGTGAGATCATGGATCTTAGACAAGAATGCACCACTGTTTTGCCAAAGCAGCATAATCACTAACTCCATCCTAAATCTTATCCTTATACCCACGGATAAGTGTGGCTATCTCTCATCAAATAAGCCTCTTTCTATGGAAAATTGGTATCATCACAAAAACCCATAACTGAGCCAGGCAGTGGTGGTGCACGCCTTTAATTTCAGCACTCAGGGAGGAAGAGGCAGGAAGATCTCTGTGAGTTCGAGGCCAGTCTGGTCTACAGAGTGAGTTCCAGGACAGCCAGAGACACACAGAGAAACCCTGTCTCAAAACAAAACAAAACAAACCCCCCCCCCAAAAAAAAACCAAAAACCCACAACTGGACAACATGTGGACATTAAGGGATTGTGGGGAGTCCAGTCCTAATGGCTTCATCTACATGGCAGCTCCTGAATCTATGGCTCAGGGAACACTGTGGAAGAAGGGGCAGGAAGATCCTAAGAGTCAGAGTACCAGGAAGTATGTGGTGAAATAGTCTCTCCTAGAAATGGCAATGACAGTATCAATGGATATGTTAACGTAGAAGGGGAGAGATTTTGTAGGGGTCTCACCCCAGACAAAAAATTACAGGCTGCTACTGACTATTGGAAGAAGGAAAATTAACTCTCCCAGGGATGAGCCTCCTCATTGGTTATCCAATACAGTGTCAGCTCTGAAAGCATATATGTGCAAATAAAAAACCTTAAACTCGCCGGGTGGTGGTGGCGCTCTCCTTTAATCCCAGCACTCGGGAGGCAGAGACAGGCGGATCTTTGTGAGTTCAAGGCCAGCCTGTTCTACAAGAGCTAGTTCCAGGACAGGCTCCAAAGCTACAGAGAAACCCTGTCTCGAAAAAAAAAAAAACTCTTAAACTCAACAGATTTTACACACACACACACACACACACACACACACACACACACACACACACACACTTAAAGAAAAAGAGACTATCTCCTAGAGTGGGGTATCTGAGAGGGGCTGAAGAGAGGAAAGAGAGAGAAGTGATGAGATTTTATTTCAATTAACATACTAAAAACAAATAAAAAATTTGAAAAGTAAACAAAATTTAACTGGAAAAACGTCTTTTTAAAATTAGTTATATTCAATCAGAATAACCAGGACCCAAACATTACTTTCAGCCTCCTTTCTTTCCATCCCTTCTTCCTCCTCTTCCTTTTTCTTTTTTAAATGATATTATATGTGGACCAAATAAGGCCATTTGTTTCTACAGAAGCTCCCCTACTTTTACTTAGTCCTTAGTGAGCATGTATAATGTATTTTTCCTTCTCTTCCATTTCCTATAAAGTGGTAGACAAGCTGGTACTCACAGAGCACTAGCGCCTGCTCCTCTGGATCCCCAGAGGCACGATGCATGTGGTCTTCCACCAGCACTGCAGTACTGCTGCTCCCCATTCGCCGGTGGCCCAGGTTCTGCAGCTTTACCCAGCACCGTATGCTGATGAATATGCAGGAGCTGCTCCAGCCACCAGGTTAATCAAGAATCTTTAGAGTTACAACACAGGTTACCAACCAGTACCCAAAAGGTGGGATGGGATGAAGACATGGCTAGGGATGAAGAGGTCAGGGGATAACCACAAGCTGGATAGTCAAAGAGCAATTAAAAAATTCCAACTATAATTCTGAAAACTACTGTGTGTACTGATTCCAAAAAATGCTTCCAAATAAACTCAGAATTTGAGAGAGCTCTTTATTTCATGTCAGTTCACTAAACCCTTTACAAAGTTTTCAGCTTTCTTCAGAGAATGGTACTGATCTCTAAGCCAAACTTCTAAATCTTGGCGGTGAAGTCGATTCTCCTGGAAAGCTTTTATAACTCCGAGGCTTCCGTCTCACACGATCAACTTCAATCTGTTGGTCTTGGATGGAAAGCATGCCTACGGTCTGTTTTTAGGTCTCCCAGGTGACTCTGTTCCACTGCTCCGACAGACAATCACCATCCCACACTCTGCACCACCATTCCAGGCACTTTACATATACACTTGCATACGTGAGAAGGCAGGTCACAGCAGGCTAATGGCAAACACACTTTAATCCAAAGTGGTTTGGATTCTAAACCCACAAACTGCATGCTACAATTCCTCCTAAGTACGCATGAATTATATCTCTATCAAAAGAAAACATAAAAATAAGAGAATTAACTTCTACCTTTTTAGAAGCAGCACATTGACACCCTGAATCAAAGTAACCAAGCACATTTTGCACAAGGGTAACCATACACATCTTGCAATAAGATAGCATGTATATCTTGCATTAAGGTAATCGTGTGCATTTTGCATGGGGGTAACCAAGTACATCTTACATGAAGGCAACCATATGTATCTTGCAAGAAGGTAACATGTGCATCTTGCAGGAAGGTAACCACCTGATATCTTGCAAGAAGGTTGCCATGCCCATCTTGTACTAAAGGGCACATGGTAATAAGCAGATGAGAAGATCCTCTTCCTGTAAGAAGATTCGATTTGAGATTTCTAAATTTTCTATGATTTTTCACATCATTTTATGCACCAGCTATTCAATATTAAACATCAAAAACCATTTCAGTTTTAAAGCCTAAGGGAATGATATATAACACACATTAATGTCCTACCTATTTCTGTTCTGCTGACTCCAATTCCATTAAAGATTTTCAGGTAATTAAGGTGACAAGAATCAGAATCTTCAATGTCAAAGTCACCAAACTTGATGCGAATTCTCTCTCCCATCTTTACTCGGATCTCCCACTCACACACGGTGCTGTTAGGGTAGGTGTACGGGTAGTTGATGGATGAAAGTGTCCCACTCTCAGGGCCTAGGACGGTGTGCCCACACCCATCACCTTGAAAAAAAAAACAAATAAATTATTCTCCCATCTTAAGCTTACATGAAATCAGGACTTTTACAGACTAAACAGCAATGTATGACATCATATGTTTTAGAGAGCCAGCACTTCCTTTACAACACACACAGCAGATGACATACATGGCTCTGAGCACATCTACTCCCTGCAAGGAACCAGAGAAGTCAGGCTAGGCCAAAACCAAGAATGCAACAAAATTAAAATTAACATGATTTATAAGTTCAAAGATTTTCTTTCCATTGGGACATACAATTATGTAATAGTTAAATATGTACCATAATAAATGAGAATATCAGCATGTATTCCTGGTAAACATTCAAAGTCAATGTAAATGTAAAAACGTGGTCAGCTTCCTCGACTTACAAACACAAGATGCTCACAGAGGTGAGCCACAGCATTTTTAGAAAACATCAATGCATATGAAGATGTCCCAGGCAGCAAAGCAAGATTCGCTGGCATTTAATTCTACATTCCATTGAGACCAGACTGTGTAACTTCTCCCAAATCTTATCTCTCTCAGAATACAAAGAAAAAAACAAAATGCTAATGACTCACTGGAGACTAGGAAAGAAATGACCTTAATATCTTAGCAAAAGGATTACTTTGTTTCAGAAGTTTCTTCAGCAACTGAGCATTAAAATTTTAGTACCAGTATATTGTCTGGAAACATTAAATATTTGCATCTTAACTTTCTCACAGTTGATTTTCAAATAAGTGTCCATGTTATTGACTAAATGTACACCTAAAGAATTGAGCTGTTGCTCCAAGGTAATACTCAGCATTCGGTAGCTATGGGATTCAGTGAGCCTCTCTGTAACAGGATGATGAGTGTATCCTTTTAATAAAGGGGTTTCCTCCTTTAAAAGAGCTATTGGTTGTCATGTTTTGGAATAGGATAGATCTTATGGAAAAAAACATTAAAATTAATACTTCTGAATTTTAACTTAATCATGATCATGGAGGCTGTAACACAACTTCCATCATGTTGATTTATTATTTAACAATGTATTATTGATATCATTCACTAGAACAGATTAAAGATTCTAACAGTCTAGTAGTCTTGTAGCAAGTAGTGGGTGTCTAGCAAGAATGTATTAACTGGACGCAACAGAGAAACTTCAGTTTACCAAAAAGCAATTTAACTTCCACAAAGGAACAACTGCCTGCCTGAACCCCTTTAACAACACTTGAAACAACACGTGTCTTCTGCTGGCAAAGTTTTATCATCCAATCCACATCAGTACAGCGTATTTGTGTTCCTGAACAAACACTTCTCATATAAAGTTTAGTCAACAGTGAACTATATGTTTGAGCCCCGCTTTCTTTCATGTACAAGAACTAGGCATAGTGGATTAATAATATAAAAGACATAAGACGAGAATGAAACAATGTGGGGTTGAAATGCACCCTCTGATTTTCTCCAATAAAATAAGCTTTTACACAAACAGAAAAAGAAAAAAAAACAAAAAAATAAAAACTAAAATTTCCTCCTGCAGCTACCATAAAATCCCATGAATCTCCTCTGGATGTAACATAAAGCAAAATCACAAGGCTATAAGAACCTTCACAGTGAAATAAGCACCTAAGTCAAGCAACTTTGGCTGATCACTAACATTTCCCCTTAGAAAGGCAAAAACAAGTACTCTAAAATAATTCTAACGTTTGAAACTAGCCTGTGATTCCTGGAAGTGTTTCAATATTTTAAAAACAATCCCTTGATAATTAAAAGCTTCAAAATGCTGCTATTTCCGATATGCAAAAGTGAAAGCAACGATTGGAAGTGCGGATGGAATCCCGAAAGCCAGCTCCTGACAACTCAGCACGACTGTGACGCAGTAGTGCAGTTCATGCGTTCCCTGCAGACTGCCATTCAGCAAAGGTTGTTACTTTAAAATGAATGCCAAAGAGTACAAGCAGAGTGTTCAGAGTAATTTTTAGATGTCTTAATGAGACTTTTAAATTTTCATTAAAATATACAAATTGCTTCTTGTCCTTTTCACCATTAAAATGGTTTAAGGTTAACAAAACAATTAATAATTGGTGAAAATAGGGCTTTTGCATGCAGTGTGATCACGAAAACAATTAAAACGGAGCTGTCTTTTTTCAGGCTCTTATGTCGGGGGAGGGAGGGCACAGCCGATGAGTCTACAGCAGTGTGCCAAGAATGCTCTAAAGTATGTGCTGGAGTTCAGCACTCCCTCCTCTCCAGATGATGTGCACCAGAAACCCGAGTTAAAAGGATGTCTCCAGTCTGCTGCCGTGAGCGTTCCCGAGTGTTTTACATTTCAAAAACTCTGATAAATTTAACCCAACTAGATAGAATTTGCCACCATCTATGTGTTTAGAACAGCCCAGCTGAAAGGGATGGCTATGCAGAACACATATTTACTATGCCACCATCGCCCGGCTTTGCCTGTTGCTTTAAATGAAGAAACACACTTACATTGCAACTCCCGGACATCTCGCATGCAGATTCCTGACCTGCTAAACTAGCTTTGACCTAGAAAGCAGCAGTTCTCAACCTGGGGGTTGCGACTTCTTTGGGGTCAAACAATCCTGTCACCTGGGTCTAAGGCCTTCAGAAATATCAGATATTTACTTTATAATTCATAACAGTAGCAAAATTACAGTTACAAAGTAGCAATGAAAATAATTTTATGGCTCGAGGTGGGGTTCAGCACAACATGAGGAACTGTATTAAAGAGTCACAGCATCAGGAGGGTTGAGAACCAATGGACTAAAGAATCCATGCCTACAGTGTGGAACACACTTCTCACCACTGAAAGGTCCCCACGTTAAATTCAAGTCAAGAGAAAACCATGTCCTTGCTTCCACTTCAAAAGTGGCAATCAATTTCCCGGTTATTTTTATGCTTCTTAAAACTAAAATCAATTTATGAAAACATCCAAAATATGTAAAAATATTTAAAAGTAAAGCCAAAACTTAGAAAATTATCAAGAGGCCATCTAACTTACTTCCAGAGGAGGTTCCCCAACCCCTCTTCCTCTTACAGAACACTGCAGGTTTTCAGTTGTGTCTGAGGAGGAAGAGGACTTTCACTGCTTTAGTTCTCAGCTGGGTTCATTTGGCCAAATGGCAATGCTGCTCGGCTCACTCGGGTGCAGTTAAAGGGTGGAGATTCGTATCTCCCACTTCCTAGTGTCTGAAGCGAGCGAATCCTTCAGTTTTAAGTTATAGTGAAAAAGTCTTTTAACTAACCTTCAATGAATGTTCACTGGAGACTCCGAGCTTCCAGTCTCAGAAGAGGACGAGGAGGATGCTACACCAGGGTCAGGGTAGCTGTCCCAGATTTTCTGACTAGCCACGTATACTGAAGAAACTAATGCTCTGTGCCCAGGACATGCCCATGTCTGACAGAGTTGACAAAGTACAACTACTACAGAAGAACAAAACCAAACACCACCCCAGGTCCTCCCATCACTGTGGTTTACACACGAAAGCATTGGGAACTCTGCACCCGCCATCACCACCACCACCGCTGCCAACTTCCTTTTCCTTCCATGAATGGTCTCCACTAGACTACGACTGGCCAGAAAGGGTGGACGCCCGTTACCCCGTTACTGTGTACTTTCTATTTTAAATTTATTTCAGTGGGGAAAGAACATTGGAATTTGATCTGACTGCTTCATCGCTGGGCTGCAGACAGATGTACCCAGGGATTACTTAGAGACCGTGTGCTCACTTCCTCTGAGGAGTGCAAGGCCAGATGTGTTAAGGCAGATAGGAGATTTTGATACTCTTCCAGAAAAACAATGGACTTTCCTTCATTTTATTTTTTTACGAGTTTTCCCACAGAAGACAATGAACATAATCAAATGACTATGCAATAATGCAATTAGGAATACAGCTTTATTTCAGGCTGTTCTAATCAAATTCCAAACCAAGTGTGTGTCCGGATGCTGATTAGGCTGGGCCTCTGGCCCCCTTGCATTTTAATAGTATGCTTACTAGTAAATAATATCATTGCTGAGTTTTAATATTAGGAGCCCTGTGGCTTCTAGAAATGTATCCTTTAGCAACAACAAATGCAAATGCAGGAAACCTATAGAAATATGCCCCAAATATAGAGCAATGGAACTTTCTTTACAGCTCAGCCTTTGTCAGAGAGTTTTCAAGGACTGTGGTTTTATCAGTGAGATGGTGAGCCTAACTTTGCTTCCTCTAAGTTTTGCCTCTGACATATCTCAGCATGCATCTGTGAGCTAAGACAAGCATTTAGTGAGGAGAAGAAAGCTCATAAAGCAAAGTTATAACTGTTAACAATACATTCAGTTTCATCTGACTACAGTGGAGTTTTACTGTTTTATTCATACCGTGAATTTCACACCAGAAGTATTAGGTCAGCCCTAAAACTACCAGATCTCCTAAGCTGTATAACCACAAGCAGGTATCACTGCCTAGTACTTTAATTTCACTTCATGCTCTTTGTCCCGGGAACATCCTGTGTTCTGAAGTCAATCCTGTCTAAAATTAATGTTGGTGTTGTAGTTTTCTTTGGATGGATGGTCACGTGGTATATCTTCCACAGACCATAGTTAGTTGTAGACAGACTTCTTGAGCATGGGTTCTTCACAAAGGGATACAGCTGACAAATCTCAACAGACGCATCAACTTCCAGAGCTCAGAGAGAGTCCTTCTTGGTCCTGTACAGTCTCTGGATCTAGGCAAATCCATGACTGGATGCTAATGGCCACACCATGTATTCGCCCTTCCTGGCGTTCCCAACCTGCACTCACGCCCTCTGGCAATCACTCTTCTTTACTGTTCGCTTGCTTCTTCCAGAATGCCAGCAACTGGAAGTTCTGCTGTGCCGTCTTCTCAGAGCAGTTTCTTTCACTCAAGAAATTAAGGCTTTTACTGCCTGATAACTCCTTTCTCTTAATTATTTTCTTAATACTAAATATAAGGCAGACATATATGTAGAGCCAAGGGACAACTTTTAGAAACATAAATAATCCCATCATTCTTTCTTCTACTGAACTCATGTCTCCATGCGGTCTTTATTATTTGTTTTGGGGAATTTCATGAGTACTGTATTTACATCTCCCTTATCAGACTCCTCCCATGTCCCTCCAGGCTCTCAAATTCATAACCTCTTTAGTTATCAGTTACATACTGTGAGTGTGTGTATATCACATGTATATGCAAATAGAGCCTCCTGAGTTCATTTACTGTTGTTTATTTACATATGTGTTTTACAAAGCCACACCATGAAATCTCCAAAATCCAGCCGCCTAAACTAGACTTGACAATGACACCACCAGTTGCCATGCCATTTCCTGAGGATGGGGATAACTCCAGGCCCTACTTCAGATGAAGAGCTGAAGGTAATTAAAGTAGAGAAGGAGTCTCCTTTAATTCGGGGCATGAGCCCCAAAGAGATTATGTAGTCTATGAGATAATTCACAGGTCTGACTTAAAAAGGAACGTAAACTATGCGAATCCTCACGACACGCAGACTTTACCCAGGACCCACTGTTAAACTTCAGAATTCTACAGCAGGTTGAGATGCCCATTCTCCGTTAGTCATTTTGACCTTGAGGTTAGCTACTGTAGCTAAGCTACCTTTTGCTGTCTGTAAAATGGGGACAGGAAGAGTCCAAACTTCATGTGTTGAGAAGTGGGGATTTGATGAGCACACCTGACAGCAAGGGCAGAACCCAGCCCCTCACTCTTGTCATATATTTGTATTGAACAGTACAAACTATAATAATACCACAAAAAACCACACCCAACCTGCTTTTGTCTGTCGTGGGCTGACCTATTACATTTGGCTATAATCTAGCTACTTAACAGAAGGAAAATGGCCCTGTACTTTTGAGAATTTGTAGCAACTTCAGAGACCAGATAATCTCTGGTCTTATGAGGATAATAAATTCCTGAGAGATGCTCCTTACTAAGCATTTCTACTCTAATTGAGTAGCCCATTCATTTGGAAAGTTCCAGAATTCCCCATCTTTCTCCAAATCCTCAAAACTTGTCATCTACTTAAAAGATCCGCTCCACTCAGCCGCAGCACAGCATTTCACACTCAGTATCCCCAGGCCTTCAGGGGACAGCTTGTGCATGCCATGGTGGGCCCTGTCCATAGGGTAAACAGCAGGCAGACACAGCAAGGACTTCAGGGAGGGCGAGTTCTACCAGGAACTCCTAGTCTGTAGCAAATCCCCTTACTGTATTTTAATGTGCTTAATTACACACATTATGGCAACTGACCACTGCAATCTGGAGGGCAATGCATTCTACTTACATGCATGGTCACAGGCAGGCATAAAACACAAAGCTTTTAACACCCTCTGCTTAACTCAGAAGCAAACCCCAGACAAGAACTTCTGAAATCCTCCATAATTCCATATAAGCTCACCTAAATGTGATTTCTACCACGCAGATCCAAGGCAATTGTGTAGATTCAATAAGACCTTCTGAGCTGAGAGTGGTGGCATTTGCCACCATGCTTAGAAGGCTGAATGCAGAGGAGTCAGAGCTTAACGCCGGCCTTAGCTAAGTGGTCTGAAGCAGACCAGCTAGGACTGTATAGCAGGAGCCTGCCTCACAAACACATGAACACAACGACTGCATACACAACAAAGCTCTTTAAATTAGCACACTCAGCTGGGTGGTGTTGGTGCAGGCCTTTAATCCCAGCACTAGCGAGGCAGAGGCAGGCAGATCTCTGTGAGTTCGAGGTCAGCCTCTACAAGAGCTAGTTCCAGGACTGGCTCCAAAGCTACAGAGAAACCCTGTCTAGAAAAACCAATAAAACAAAATAAGATAAAATAAAAATAAATCAGCACACTATTAAAAGTTCTACTTGTTTCCCACCCTGAGAAGATGGCCTTGTCAATCCAGTGCTGATCCTCCTGAAGACTGTCCGGAGGTTCTGAACAGTTATATGACATCATGCCTCCTGGTTGGATGACTGGTCCATGTACGGGTACTGACTCACCCGGTGCCTACTCACTCTTCCCTCCAATGTCTGTGTTTTGCTCAAGAAGGAAAATCCCAGAATTTCTGAAGTTTAACATTTATTTCGGGGACTTCCAGCGACCATGATCTCTTCTACACTGGGCTGGTGTAAGAGGGGAGAGCAAAGCCCAAACCCTCATTTTGGGGGGAAAGAGCATAGTGATGTGCAGCTCCACTCTGAAAATTAGCCCAGAATCCTCCAATAAGTTCTCTACATGCAGCAGCTTTGGATTTCAGTTTCTACGACCCGAAGAATCCTAACTAAAGCACACCCACCACCCTTGCCATGCCTCACATCCAGACAGCAAGCTCCTGGGATACAACACGAACACAGGCAAGCAAGGAAGGATAAGATAAATCATAATCCAAAACGACTGTAAAGGGTGAAGTTCAAGGACAGCTGAGACATATCAAAAGTCTCAGAGTTACAGCAGGAGGGAGGAACAGTACTGAGTGCTGAGTGGTCTTGTGGCCGGTTATGGGCTAATCATGTAATTTTCCTTCGATACCTGAGTCTTCAACTTGCAGAATTTGACTCTTCATTGAGCGGGGTAGAACTTCTATGAACAGTAAATGAGATAAGGACCAGGAATATGGATGGAGAAGAGGGTCTTCACATTTGAAATGGGGATACTTTAACTGTCGAGCAGAAGAGTTGAATTAATGGCATATACTGATCCACTACTGAAAGACCAGAGAGACAGCTTTAAATCTGTGCAGCCCATAAACTTTGACACAAGTGAGACACGCCTGGAATTCTTGATCTACTTTCTCCTGTAGGAAGGAAAAGGGCTGTGGCAATTATCAGAAACAAACTCTAAGTCAGAATCTAAAGGAGATGACGCAGGTGTTTGTTCAACTTCCTGGCAATGATTTGGGCCGTCACCATTCTTAAAAGCAGCTAATCAAAGAGAAGATCTTACTAGATTAACCATGTCTATATTCAGAGCTCCAGCTTGAAGGAGAACTCCCAGAGTCAAGAAACTATAGCAAAGAGGACCGGTGCTCCTGGGAGGGCTGGGGAAGACTGATAGACTCCTAGGCCCTGGGAAGCAGGCAGTGAAATTCAAGGGAGGGCTCCATTCCCAGGAGAATGAGATAAGTGTCCAAGCTTCTGGAAGCAAGGCTATGTGTGAGGATTAGCCAAAAGCATGAAGGGCTAGCACCAAATAATGTGCAGGGGTAGTAGATGCACAGCAGAAAGGCGATTATTACAAACATTCTGAGCAACAGACACCACAGCAAAAATTAGGAACAGGAAAACAAAACTCTGTTGACTAGAGTACTTGAAATCCAGCATGGAAAGTCCAAAGCAGAGATAGGTAGTGATGCTTACAGAGCTCTTTCTAAGGGTGCTGCTTGGTGATTTTCAAGTTAGACTCAGGATTATCAAGAGAAGAAAGGAGCAGGAGGACATTGAATCTGAGTACAGATGACTGAATATATAGAGAGATCAGGACAGACACTAAAACAAAATGTTGTGAAACTGCCCATTAGTGAAGCACAAAGTAGCCCCATCTTATACCCCAACTATAAAGTGTTGACAGGTGCTTGTATGGTGTTAGGACAAAGATGAAGGGAAAAACCAGTGGTTAAAAAATATGTGTGTGACACCCATAGAAGTTTGTACAGTATCCTGTAAGTGATACAGCGGCCAATGACAGATGCTAGGCAAGTCACTGTGGAGAGCAATATTCTACTCCGTGGGATCACAGCTGATACCAGTAACCAGTCAACAGATATCTGTCAAGTGGATAGGCAGAAACAAAGGGCACAGGACTCAAGGAGGAATGATGCCAGGGACCAGCAGCTGAGGCTGGCTGCTCATTGTAACAGAGTAGCTTTTGACTCCCTTCTGTTGATACTATGATCACTGCTTCTTAACATCTGCTAATTCTTCAAAATTCAGCCACAAAAACGATCATCAAGGCTTCTGCTTCGCAGGTACTATAAAATGTCTCCTTCAATCTATACTGCTGTGTACCCTACTCCAGTTGAACAGAACTATTTGCTCGACTTGCTTGTAGAGCCTCAGAAGACAAGGTGATGTTGTCTCTGAATGTCACAGGGTTGTACTGACACATGAGCACTCTCCTGCGGGCTCATCACCGCTACCCTTCACTCTTGACAGTTCTTGATAAAAATAGAGCAGAGTACTGAGAACTTCTGTCACATTCCAAACAATACAATTTAAGCCCAAAGCTAAAGGAACTTTACTGAACAAAAGCCTTGCCGAGAATTCTATGCCGCAGTCCTCAGGAAGCCATCTTTAAACAACACACTCTTCAGAGTGTGGGCTAAGTGAAGTTTAGTAATTATTAGAAGTCCCCATTATCTTGTCTGCTTTAACGAATATTTTACTGGCTGTCATAAAAACTAGTTCATCTGAATACTTATATTTTCCATCTTTTTGAGTTATATTGAGTTAGCCCAAATAATGACCTGGAAAATTATCATAAAATACTTTATCAAACTAACATTTTGAAGTGAAATACTTCCTTAAAGATTCTCTCCTGAATGACAAGTATAATGGATAAGAAAATATTGAAAAAGCAAGTCTGAATGATATAACAGCTTCATAAAAAATGAATGCCTTGTGATAATATTTGAGCTTCTATGATTTGCTGTATTTTACAAATACGTTTACCTGTGTTAAAGTTGTGAAACTACAAGAATATGGGCTAGGAAGGAAAATGGAAAACTGATAAAATAAGAGACAACTGTGGACAATTCTCATCTAAGATTTTCACTTTACAACATCATCATCTTCTTCGGTAGAATATATTCATAGTGCTGCGACTGCAAAGTGCCACAGCTGTGAACTTGTGACAAAGTCATCCAGAACCAAGCCAGGAGCCCACAAGAAGTTGCTAACTGGTCTCATTCCCTACTTCAGCAATCGCATGGAGGCAGTGTGGCTATGACACTCTTCCTGTTCATTCTCATCCTGGCCAGCCTTCCACATCCTTCCAAATGACCCGTCTATCTGCACAATGAAATTCAGGTTCACTCTTCCAAGTTGTATTCTTACGTTGTTCTTTAAGACTGTAACTACCTGTTGAACCTGAACTAAACACATGCAAATAGATGGATCCTAATTCCTCAACTTGAGGATGACTGTGAAGAGTGTCGGAGCGGCAGCCCTGCTTTGGTTTGGTTCAGTGGTTAGCTGACAGGTTTTTGAAAGGCCTCACACTGTAGTGTAGCTAATCAGGAAGTCCTGACTCCCCTCTTTCAGCAAAGAGCTAGGATTTCAAGAATGCCTGTGTTGTCCTTGTGTTTTATCAAACTGAGACAGGACAGAAAATGGGAAGTCAACCTAATATAGGTAATTATAAACGTTTCTTTGCTGAGAGAACCGAGTTCTTCATATATGACAATTCACAAATACTTTGGCACCACACAAGTCAATAAAGGAACAGCCTACCAGAGCACAAACAGTTTCATGCATTAACTACCAATATTACTGTCTAACCGAAATGATTCTTTCAAAGAAGCAACCTGATTTGTTTCGTAGGTTATTAAATTGCAAACCAAAATCAATACCCCTGCCAACATGTCACATGAATGACTGCAAACAAATCAGTCTTAATGGATTTTAAAAATTAATTTCCTGATATTCCATCATGTTCAAGTCACATTCTAGCCCACAAGGCAGACAAACCCTCTATAATATAAAGAAGGAAGCTGGGCTATGAGATGAGGTGACCCAAATTCCTAATCATAATGTAAACTGGAGATAGAAATTCAATCACAGTAGAACATCAACTTCTTATAAGGCAAATTTATTACCGTAGCAAATACACAGTCAGGTTAGGCTCCGCTAATTTCAGTTTTGTTAAAAAAAAATGTGTATTTTTAAAAAAGTTTTGAAAATGAACTTAATATAAACATCTGAAACAATAAAGATTTGAGGATGAACTTACCATGAAGTTTAGAATTCACACATGAGCTACATCTAAAATGCCTACAAATACATGTAAATACACTAAATCTATTTATAAATTTAAAGAATACTAGTTATAGTATATTGCTGTTAATGATTAAGTTTTCAAAACTTTCATGAATTTTATTCTAAGCCAAACAAAAAGAAAAATCATTCTCAGTAGAAAATCTACTGAGGAACAGCTATACATGGCACTAACTGGAACAAAGGTAACAGATTTCAAAACAATGTCAGAAAAATAAAAAATCACTTTTGTACTGGAATAGACACAGAATACATTTCTGCCCAGCTAGGCTGAGGTAGGAGAAAAAAAAAATCTAGTCAGCAAAAACCCTTTTCTCAATTTGTCTTTATTATAACTACATACGAATAGCTGATAATTTGAAAAAGTAAAAATAAATGACTCACAATCTACCACCAAAGACAGCAAATAACATTTTATTATTTCTTTCTAATCTTCTTCCCAAGGCTTCTTAGAGAGTATAAATTCCATCTTGGAACATGTAGGCATTCTCCTATTAAAGTCTAGAGGTCTTCAGGGCTGGACTTCCTGTGTGAGGGAAGGCATATGACACGAAGGCACTGTGTACACTAGTCAAGACCAGCTTCAAAGAAATTTCACTGCAAGCGTCACTGGAGCCCTTTGGGTAGGAGATTCTCAAAAGTTAGGGAATTCACCTCATTTCATTTCTGAATTTTCAGATGCTCTCCAAGCTGGCCCTCATTTTACCAATTTGGTAACTCAGGATTAATAACTGGTGAATACATCATGCTTTCCTTTTGTAAAACTACATTTTCTTAATCTATGTAAGAAATGTAAATTCTCATATGAACAAGACAGAAGAGAGATACAAAGAGATACAAAATAACAAAACGAAATTAACCCAATTTTGAAAAATAAAAATCGTGTCTTTTTGACATTCCCAGTGTCATTTCTATTTGTGTAGCTCTCTATTGGTGTTTACATAAGAAAGATGGGAGACAAATATAATGTTAAAATGCTGGTTAAAATTATTCAGAGTCGTTAAAAATAAGATGATGTTGCATGTTACATTAGTCTGCCCATAAAATATTCCAAAAGACAATAATCTCCTATTCGAAGATTTGTTTTAAACACGATGTAAACACTTGGCTACCTAGAAATGTGCAAACCACAGCAGTGTGCTGCTTATAGTCATAGTCCTTTCTATATTAAGATATGCCCCATTCACCGTGCCTCGGTTTCTTTCTGTTGGAAATGGGATAACTACCACCCTTAACTGTGGGTTAAAAGTACTGATTTACACGAACCACTTAGTCCTGGGCCTCCCACACGCTAAGTGTCTCTAAGCCATAGAGGTCTGTTTCCTCACCATTAGGACGAAACCTCCTGCATAGATGACAAGATTTCATAGGCTTCCACACTCTAATATAGCAAGCGCGGACTGAAACCTGCCTGCCACACATCTAAATACTTAGTTCAAATGTGACTACGAAAGAGTACAGTTTACCAAGCATGTAGTTCCCTTCGAGATTACGCTGTCACGTGGCCATCAAAGTCTCAGCTTCTCAAGACAATCCCATGACCTTGGAGATGCACTTTACTGACAAAAAACGTGCACTCAGCGGGAAGCTGGATTTATAGATGAAAATGTATTTTTAAAAAAGAAACTCTTCCTAGCAGCAAGTAACAACACAATCCTTATCTTTCCTCATTGCGATGCAATGAGAAAAGCAACGGAAAATGTGTTTAACAACTAGTGCCAAACAAAATGTGGTATGCTGCCTGAAAAAGCAACACTAAAAAGTTCTGTCCTGTATTCTCTTCCCATTGTGATGTGATGTGATGTGATTTATCAGCCAACAGTTTTGCCCTCTTCGGGGAAAAGGTTTTCCGAGGATTGTAGATGGGGGGGGTGGGGAAACTTTGTCACTTTCTGGAAAAGTTTGCCCTTTTGATAGTGGACCGCTACCCTAGGTAGCTTATGTGTTTGATCAGATCAATCTACAAACCACCGTCCTCAATAAAGGCAGGTGTTCTAAAGGACGAATTACAAATGCAAGGCTCCAAAGATCACTGCCATCTGCTTCATTCACTTTAGAACCTGGGCGCTTTCCCTAAGAACAGTAATCACTATCTGTCTTTTCAAAGCTCTAGATGCTTTTTCATTTGCTTCCTACTCCGTCCATTAGTCCAGGAGGGGATAGAAAAGAGGCCTCCATGGCAGTATCTCAAGTCCCTCTTTTGAGAGAAATGAATGGCCTCGAGGAAAAGTAAAGCGGTACAAACTTGAGACACAGAGCGGCAGAGCCTCCTCTTGGCACATCGAATGTGGTGTAGTTGCATCTCTCGGTGCGTCCTCAGGTTCCTTCAACAGCGAGAAGCCTCTGGAGGCCGACCTATCCCGGTCACCACTCACCTTGCTGGGCTCCAACGTCCTGGAGCAGGAGCAGCAGCAGGAGCAGCAGCAAGAGCAGCCCAGGCCTGGAGGAGGAGTTGCGGACACGAGGGAGGGGACAGCAGCCTGCGCTGGGCAGCGGGGCCCGGCCGGTGGCGGCGGGCGCGGCCTGGCCTCGGGGACCCTGCGGACTGTGCGCGGCTCTCAGCGGAGCCCGGCTCGCCATCGCGGCGGCCGGCAGTCCGCCCGCATAGTGCGCGCGCCGCCGAGCCCCGCGCGCCCGGGGCCCGCAGCACCCGGCGAGGACGCGGCGGCAGCGCAGCGCGCCTCGACCCCTCTGCCCGGCTTCCCGCGCCCGCTGCCGGCTGCCCGAGTCGCTTCGTCGCGCTTCCCCTCCCGAGAACCCCAGCCGGAGCGCGGCGGACCGGAGGGCTGGACCGTGGGCGAGCTGGGACCCGCTCCCGCCGCGCTCGTAGCTGGACCGGCTAGCGGACAGGCCAGCCCCACTCGCCCGCCCGCCCTCTCGCGCGTGCCGGCCACGCCTCCTCGGTCCACCGGGACCAATGAGCGGTCAGTTCTGGTCCAGCTCCTTCCGTACCGCCCAATCAGCACGCTTTCTGTTCCGTCGACCTGTTAGCTCTTCGCCTGGAGCGCCACCGCCCCTCATCCGCCTTGGCCAATCGCCTTAGACCTCTGAGAGCGTCCCACCCGCCTCCCTCGATCCGGGCCCGCCCCCAAGCCGCGGTCGGGAGCGGTCCCCGCCCCGCTGGAGAGCTTGGAGTTTTTGGGACCACTGCCCAAAGTGAACCCGCCGAGACTCTCCGGTCAGTGACTTCCGGGACTTCCCCATCCCGCGCTCTCCGGCTTCCCCCAAGCCAACTTGCTCATGGCTCCTCCCCCGTCGCACATCAGGCCACTGGAAGGGGTGGGATGCTGGATGCTGGAAGAGTTCAGCGGGGAGCTGTATTTAAGGGACTGTTTTAAATAGCAGAGTGCGTTTTTCTTAATTAAAACTGCAGTTAGTTGTGGCAACATCTCCTCCCAGAATTATAGATGTGATGTTCAGTTTTTGAAAGAAAAGGTATTTTCTATGCCCTTTACTGTGGAAGTCTTTGGAGGGGGTGTATAAAATAAGACCCATACTGCCGAGACAATTTAAGTATAATATCTAAACGTGAATCCAGTTATACTACGAAGTTGTCGAGCGTTTGCCATCTATCTGTAAAAACTGTGCTCAGAAAAGTCTCTGGAGTTACAGCCACCTTACAGAAAATTTGCAGATTCTGGAATGGGGAAGAAATGTCAACATATCATGCAAGTCAGAATGAAACAAGAACAAATTAGAGTAATAGGCAACTTGATGGGGGCTGTGAGCAGACATTACAGCAAAAAAAGCATATATATATATATATATATATATATATATATATATATATATATATAGAGAGAGAGAGAGAGAGAGAGAGAGAGAGAGAGAGAGAGAATGCCGTTTGGATGTTTTTTAATAGGGGCTCCCTAAAAAAGCATGACACCTTTAGCAAACAGGGAATTAGTAACATAGAACTGATTGTATAGGAAAGGAAGTAACAATAGGGCGTCTAGATTATCTCCCAATTTATGGTAGTTCAACATGGTTCATTTTCACTGGACCAGCAAGTATGTACTATGATGCCCTATCCGAGTGCTTGACTGCCTTAACAAGTCAGTTTCCGCCGGGCGGTGGTGGCGCACGCCTTTAATCCCAGCACTCGGGAGGCAGAGGCAGGAGGATCTCTGTGAGTTCGAGACCAGCCTGGTCTACAAGAGCTAGTTCCAGGACAGGCTCCAAAACCACAAAGAAACCCTGTCTCAAAAAACCAAAAAAAAAAAAAAAAAAATCAGTTTCCAAGCAGATGGGCATTCTCAGGGCTAAACAGCTGGTGCTCTAAAGCATACTGATACTGACATAGGTAGGATGTCGGTTACCTTTCATTTATTAAATGCACTGTTGGCTTACAGTATTTTCATGTTATGGTAGGTTTATCAAATGTGACTTCATCATAAGCTAAGAAGCCTCAATACTGGGATGCGACGCCGGAGAGATAGCTCATTGGTTGAGAGCCCTTGCTGCCAATCCCGATGACGTGAGTTAGAGCCCTGGGATTTACATGGTGGTAGACGGAGAGAACCGACTTCTTCAAGTTGTCCACTGTCCCCCAGTTGTGCATTGTGAAACATTTCCCCTGACTCTCACAAACTAAATACATAGGTTTTTTTTTTTAAGAAAAAAAAGAGAGTGATACGTATACTCAGCCAATAAGTGAAGCTATATAACAAGCAGGTTGTGTAAATGTCAATTTTGAGAAGTTGGAAATTGAGTCTGGAATTCGTGAATACATGTGGTAACCATAAACATATAAAAGACTGGCACCTTGAGAAGAAGATTGGAGTGTTGGAAAGGACCCCAGAGACCATCTTTTTCAAGCTTTTGCATGCTTCTCACATAGTAAGACTTCTGCTCAATGTATTTGATGAGCATTTATTGGGTATCCAAGAAAGCCTTGTTGTGATAGGTTCAATATAGACACTCGTCACAGAAATTTCAGTGAGAGAAGCTGAAGTTCTAGTGGGGAAGACACACATTTAAACAGATCCATTGTCACAAGTGCCAACTTGTGAACTGACAGACCCAACATTATGACCCACCCTGGCAAAAAGCCAGTATGAAGCCAAGACTTCTAGGGATAGACAATCCCTGAAACAAACCCCTCCCTTGTTGAACCACCCCTTCCATAGGGGCAGTCAGTGATGACTGTGGCCCACAGAGCGGACAGAGCAAAGCACTTGAAGTTTCTGGCTGGTATTCCTTCAACTGTGTAACTGCACCAGAAGCAGAGTGAGCTAGCACAAGTATGGAGACCTTTCTAGAAAAGATAAAGCTGAGGTTGTGGCTCTTGCACCTCTGGGGAATACAGCCCGAAAAGATTCAGTATTTGTTGTTAATGAATACCCCTAGAGCAAGAGAGAGGCGTGCTCACGTTTTCTCTCTGTTTAGTAATTTTTAAAAAGAATTCTCAAAGTGGAGACTAGCATGGTAAAAGGTTGCAGAGGACAGGACAAGGAAAGAAAGAGGAGCAACCAGTGCCAGTTGCCTGGAAAATGATGCTATTTGTCTGTTTTTTCCCCTGTATTGTTTTATGCTTCAGCTTCCGGAGTGGAGGACACCCCTCCGCTGCCTGAGCATGAGAAATCATAGGTGGAGCACTGGTGTGACGGAAGTGAAATGTGCTGCCCACTCCGTCTCTCCTCTTCTGACTACTGAGTACAACCAGCTTCAGAAGGCTACCGGGAGATAATGAAATGTTTCTCAGGAACCTCCCACAAAAGCCATATATCAGGCATTGGTGTCAGGAACAATAACTACCAGGAGGAAATCCTTCTCCCTCCCTCCACATACTTCTTTAGTCAAACTTACCATTTCCTTTGCCTCTGAGACTCAGTTTCCTTGCAGGTTAGCATCTGCTGAGGCAATGGGAGTAGGATGATTTTGCTCATGAGACTCGCCTACATAGGGCCAGGACTGAACTGATGATTCTGAAAATCCAGACCCAAAGTGAATAGGTTTGCAGAAGGCCGCCATAATAAGAGTCATAGCTAGAAGCTAGGGTATGTCTCCTAGACAACCCTGGCCCCTCAGATTTCCTACAGAATATCAAGAAGGTGAGAGCTTTAGAGATTCCTTTGGGTGCAAAACAACAGAAGAAACATGAACTGAGTGGAGACTTCATTCCATATGAGTTCCTGGACATGAGCCAGAACTTGGTGACAATCACAGTTGTGTCTTCTGACTGAGAAATAAAATAACGCTTTTAATGTAGGTTCTGGGGAAGATTAGGACTCGAGGAAAACATCACACAGGATAGTTGGATATGAAATACTAGGAATTAAAGTATGCATCATTTTAATGTATATTTACTCCATGTGAAGACGTTTAAAAATAGAAACAGATTGCCAATGTGAATTTTAATTCACAAGATCTCCACCCTAATGTCTTTTTCTTCCTCTTTTTTTCCTCACTGTTGCTTTTCTTTCATCTTCTTTTAGTCAATAAAAAGCAACAGGAATTGATGTAAAGAGAAAAAGAAATATGAAGAGTCACACCCCACAATTTCATCTTGTAAATGAGCTCAGGAAATGAGAATGGAGGGAAAGCCCCTGGGGCTGGCGGCCTGTGCTCCTGTCACTGCAGACATCTGGGTTTTAATGACATGATATGGTAAGAATCATTTGGCACCATCATTGCTGTTAAATGTCTTTCAAGCATTAATAAAACATAAGAGACTTGCTTAAAATGGCATTTATGGTGGAAAGCTTACGGTGATGGTATGCAATGAATCATTGGTGAGTTTTATCAGTGGCTGCTCTTTTGACAGGGTAACTGGAAGTGGGGACTGAAGGCGAGCTTGCTTTTGTGATCTTCCCCTGAGGTCACAGAGAAAGAAGCCTATGGCAGTTCTAGGGAAATATTTCAAACTTCAAACACTGGAGGCCTAAGATCTGCTTGCTGTTCTCACAGGAGCGTTTTCTTTTTCTTGTGGGCTGTCGGGACAAATGTTTATAGCCACTCTTGTTGCTGATCTGCTAGTGATCCCTTCTGTGGACAGAAAGGGTTTGGATGCATCCTTCCCTTTATGTGGTTGGTTCCTGCTAGTTTGTCTTTTCAGACAAGGTTTTCATGTTTATTCCTCAGATTTTCTTAACATTTATCAACTTTTGAAAAATATATTTGTTAAAGCAAATTTAATATATATATATATTAAAATGTGTTTAGTTCCTGCAAGTAGGTTATGAGTTCTAACTTTCTTCTTGTAAGATTAACAACAGTGTGTGTCAGTGACTACTTTGCTTCCTCTCTGCTGTATTTGCAGTTACTGCATCTGTCTCTTTCATTTCTCCTTCTCCATCATATTCGTACTCCTTTCATTTTTCTAGGAATACAAGCAATTTGAGATTGAGAGTGTAGCTCAGTTGTAGAGTACTTGCCTAGTATACAGAAGACCCTGGGGTTAGATTTTTTTTTGTACCAAAGGTAAAATAAGTAAATAAAATTAACTGGTTAATTCTCTTGTGGTTCAGAACAAGAAGCTTCCACTCTATTGTTTGTCTGTGATGGAGGCTTTAAAGGAATTTAGTGAGAGCATGTGAAAATTGCCTGGAAATGAGAGAATTAAATATACATGAGTGGTTAACATATCACTTATATACAAATACTGAAAACAGCAGAGGGTCTGAGAATATGTATTTTAAAAAGTGAAGTAGTTTCGTGCTGCCATGGCGTTATGCTATGTCTTTTCCTGTAGAGGTGTTTGCTGGGAACAGTTAAGAATTAAAGTATAGGACTGAGATGCTATTTAACATCTGATAAACCTAGTTGTTTTATAACATTATGGAAACATCCCTGGCTTAGGTGCATGCATTGAGCGTCTGCTGAAAGTGTTCCTAAATCACCTGCAAGGCTCAGACCTCAGCTTATGTTTCTCTGTCCAATTGCAGAAAATGGCTGAATACTGTTATAAATTTAAAGATGAATATTTCTATGTTTTTGTTGTCTGCCTTCCTCCCCTTCTTTTCCACTTTGTCCCCCCATCTTTCTTTACCTGTGTGTGTGAATGTGGACACTATGCCATGGTATGTAATTAGAAGAAAAAGGCTAACATTGGGTGTTAGTCCTCAGCTTCCATCTCCTTTGGACTGATATACAAAGTTTCTTATTTGCTACATCATACTTAGCTAACAAATAGCTGCTGGAGATTCTCCTGCCTCTACCTCATGCATCTCCATGGGAACATTGGGGTTATAAATGTGCACTGCTTCATTCAGCTTTAAATGGGTTCTGGGAATCTGAACTCAGATCTTCCAATTCGTGTGTGATAAATGCTTCACACACTGAGCCATCTTCCCAGTCTTGCTGCTTTCGTTTACTTCTTGGATAAATTCGAAGCCCTCCATTTCCAAATTGCTACACCTTTTGGGAAAGGGAGAAAACAAAGCTGATGAATACAGAATTGGTTTCTAGGAAATGTTTACTCTTAACAGAAATGTACCTTAAGTGGTGCTTAGAAAGCAACTCCCAAACTAACTAGCTTCACTTTATCAATGCCAGCACGGATAGAGTAAAAGAATAGCCACATTCTGTTCTGTGGAGGAAGCAAACAGGGTCTTGGAGCAAGGAAGGCAACATTATCCAGGAGAAGACGGAATCAGAGAGATAAAGCTGGTCAGCTATGTGGCAGGAAAGTGTGGCTGCCAACAGTGGACAAATCAAATTATCCTGTTGTATGAGTGCCAAGATGCCCTTAAAGTAGAATTAAGTCAGGAGTGATGGTCCATGCCTGCAATCGCAGCCTCATAAGAGGAGGGCACGTTTGAGGCTCACACCACTACATAGTAAGACTGTCTTAGCTGAAAAATTCAAACAATAACTAAGTAGGTGTTATAATGATAATTAGAGAGATCCAGTAAATCATTTCAAGGCATTTTGTGTTTGATCTATTGCAGTCCTTTCTCTGCATCCTTTCCCAATGCTGCATTAGGTTAGCTAGTCATAGCCTTGATTTGGATGAAGCTCATGCATTGGGAAGGGAATATAATCAAGACATTGTCCAGTTTGTTGATTTTACATAGCAAAGGGCAGTATCCTCCAAGGAGTAAAGTAAAGGGCAATCAGGAGACCATCAGAACCATAAATTTGAGAAACTTACAACTCCATGTCACTCCCCACCCTTTTCACAATAAACTGGATTTCCAACTCTTCTTAGTATACTTGCAAAGGTAGTCATAGCTAGCTAGAGAATCTAGAATCCTCTAGACAACTAATACCTATTATGCTAGGATAAGTAAATAATATAATCAATTTTAAACATTCTGTGAACCAAGAGAACAGAAGAGGAAAGTGCAAATTTTAAATACACACATCATTTCCTTCAGCTATTTGTTTTCAGTCTTTCAATTAAATTTTAACTTAATTTCTTTAAGTTTAAAATAAATCAATAACACAGGATTCTAATATCAATCCTTTGGCGTTTAAAAGGAAGAACTAAGATCTTTTAAAACAAATAAGTGCCCCTCTTTGGGCACATAACTTCTCCCAGCTCAGCCTGTCTAGGCGCTGGGAATGAATCCTTTCATCAACCCTGCGGGAGGTCCTTTGTTTCAATAGCCTGCCTGCCTGCAGCAAGCAAGGTAGGTGCTTTGTTTAAGAGCTACCCAACCAGCACGGAGATCTGATCTCCAGGAAAGCCATCATTGGGAGCTACCCAAGCAGCAAGGAGATCTGATCTTGGCACCAGGAAAGACATCACTGGAGCACCAGGAGAGCCGTCACTGGGGACTACCATCACTGGGAAGATACATCAGTAGGCAAGGAGACCTGATCCTGTAAAAGAAGATCCATAGGGGAGCATTCAGAGGAAGAGATGGGCAGGTGCCAATGCAAGAATTCACCCAACAGTTTGGATGTTCACCTTCCTAAATATAGACGGAGGGGGGAGGACCTAG
>NC_022010.1:46256187-46256679 GCF_000317375.1 Microtus ochrogaster
TCTCAACAGAAGAAGTTCAAATGGCCAAAAGACACTTAAGGTCATGCTCAACCTCCTTAGCGATCAGGGAAATGCAAATCAAAACAACTTTGAGACATAATCTTACACCTGTCAGAATGGCTAAAATCAAAAACACCAATGGTAGCCTTTGCTGGAGAGGTTGTGGAGGAAGGGGTTCTCTCATCCATTGCTGGTGGGAATGCAATCTTGTGCAACCTCTTTGGAAATCAGTGTGGCAATTCCTCAGGAAATTCGGGATCAACCTATCCCTGGACCCAGCAATACCACTCTTGCGAATATACCCAAGAGATGCCCTATCATATGACACAAGCATTTGTTCAACTATGCTCATAGCAGCATTATTTATAATAGCCCGAAACTGGAAACAACCTAGATGTCCTTCAATGGAAGAATGGATGAAGAAAGTGTAGAATATATACACATTAAAGTACTACTCTGTGGTAAAAAACAATGACTTCTTGAATTTTGCAT
>NC_022010.1:46257378-46278545 GCF_000317375.1 Microtus ochrogaster
CTGTGACTGAAAAAGTAAGGGATAAAACCGGACTCTCTGAACATGGCGAACAATGAGGGATAATGAGAAGACAAAGACAATGGCACAGGGTTTTGATCCTACTTCATGTTCAGGCTTTGTGGGAGCCTAGCCAGTTTGGATGTTCACCTTCCTAGACATGGACGGAGGGGGTGGGACCTTGGATTTTCCACTGGGCAGGGAACCCTGACTGCTCTTTGGACTGGAGAGGGAGGAGGAAAAAAGTGGGGGGAGGGGGAGAGGGGCAGGAGGAGGGGGAGGGAAATGGGAGGCTGAGAGGAGGCGGAGATTTTTTTTTCTTTTCAATAAAAAATAAATAAAACAACAACAACAACAAAAAACAAATAAGTGTATTATTCCTTTCATGCTGCATTCATGGGCAAGCTAATGTTAGCTCGCCTAGCACAATAACATGTAAATGAGATGATGTATGTTTTCATTTAAGCGAGTTCTTTTTTATTCTTGACATTTTATTAACCGTGGTTTGCGAAATGATAGATTGTGGATGCAAAGGAAATGATGTATTATTCAGATTAACCTAATTTCCCATGACCTTCTGTACTGATAGATTTTAATACTACTGTAAGTATTGCATTTGACTGACATGCTAACATTCAGCACAGAAGGAAGGAGGCGAATACTTTTGTTGAAGGATTGACTGCAGACCGTGATAACTTGTAGGATAGTAACATTTCCCTACACTAGTTATTTTTGTCCCATCTTGAAGAAGATATGTCTAGTCTGTGGGGCATTTTGATAAAATAAATAAAATTATTTTCTTCCCACTTAAATAGTACTGTTCACAGCTGCTTCTTCTAAATCTCGATTTCATATACATTTGTGGATCTGAAGATTCACTTTGGCTGTGGATAATAGTTTTTGATACACATGGCTTGCATTATTGTTTTGACTAAATGGAATAAGCATGGCCTTTGTAAAAGTCACAGACTATTAAGTCACAAAAAGTCATGTAGTGACAAAAGACCATACATTTCCTTCATATTTAGAGTTCATGCATGAAGGACACAGATATAAGCAGCACCCATCTAAATATTTACTTATATATTTTGACATTAATATGTTTTTATTCCAAAGTATATTCTCAAACATAGATAATCCAGGATTTAATTTAGTCTTTTTGTTATTTTCCATTACTCTCATATTCAAAAGCAATATTCAGAAAATACTTCAAACACAATACGAATCACTCACGAATATACTTGCTATACCTACTGTTAGTTATGTATGAATGCTGTTAATTAAATCACCCACAAAATAATATTCCTCACCAGAGAGCCAAGCTGAATTAGCTTCAGATTTTAATACCATCTCTAGCACTGCATAATTAAATTGAATTTCTCTCCAAATAAATGAACTCATGTGACCACTCAGGATGGTGATAGAAGCCATCCATTTAGAAAAATTAATATTATATATTCCCAGAATAGAAATTGTAACACAATTTTCAGTCATAGAAAAAAATGAAAGAAGCCATGCGTAATATGTAAAAATATTATAGTCAAATCTTGTCTGTAATAATGCCCTCTCTTCTGTAACTTATTTGTTAACTTCCATGTCTATATATTCTGTGTATGAAACATTCAAATTCGTTACTCAGCAAGATTTTCTTCCTAATTCTGAAATTATTTCTGTAAATGACTTTCTTATTCCTTTCTGTTAGATGAAATAGACCATGTCTTTATTTTTCTCAAATAAGACAATAAAAGAATTAATGAATATTCATGAAAGGTAGAGTGGCTCTCCTCTAAATATCCCTTTCATATATGACCTCTATGATCTGGGGGTGGTGATGTATGATTTTAATCATAGCTCCTCTGATGTGGGAGTGTCATATATCAATCTGTTGATTTCATTGGTTAATTAATAAAGAAACTGCTTGGCCTGATAGGTTAGAACATAGGTGGGTGGAGTAAACAAACAGAATGCTGGGAAGAAGGGAAGTTAGGCAGATGCCATGCCGCTCCTCTCCAAGGCAGATGCAATGAAGCAAGCCGCCAGGTCAGACATGCTGAATCTTTCCCGGTAAGACTGGTGCTACACAGATTACTAAATATGCGTTAGGCAAGATATGAGAGTTAGCCAAGAAGCAGCTAGATATAATGGGCCAAGCAATGCTCATAAGAATACAGTTTCCGTGTTGTTATTTCTGGACATAAGCTAGCCAGGCAGCCAGGAGCTGGGTGGCAGGAAGCAGCCCGCAGCTCCCACAACACCCCTCTAGATAGAGACAGGAAAACCTGAGTTCAAGACTAGGGAGGGCCATGGAATAAGTTCAAGCTAGCCTGTACTACAGAGACTCTTAAAAACTCAAAGGTTATGGGTATAGCTCAGAGGTTGGGCTAGCATTCTCATAGTTTGGGGGTTCACACCTGCACTGCCAAAGAATGGAGAAAAGATACCTTTGTGGGTTTGATAAAGGTATCAAAGGATAAGAAATTGTTATTTAGAAGAAAACAGCATGAACTGCTATGGAGGCATCCTGAGAGAATAAAAAGTTTAGAACTCGACAGTCTGACAGTGTTAATCCATTTCCCGTCAGGTTTCCAATATGACTGGGGAAAAAAATCCATAAAATAATGACACTTGAATTTGTGAACTATGGCATACATGCTTCACCAAGGTGGTAAGTGCCAAATGAAATATGGCATATATATTGAACTACTCCACAGAGATAATAAGTGCAAATAATAGCACCACATGGCACTTCCCAAGTTCTGAGAACCCCACATGGAAACCTAAGGCTTCCCCATATAGTGGGAGAAACTGTTGAGTATAGTTCAACTCTGGACTTTACTGTGAGAGTTAGGTTGTGTGAGATCCGCAGAATCACTAGCATTTTAAAATTTAAAATCCTATCCTTTCTGTTGCTTCTTCCAACTAAACTTGTGTCTATCTGAGGCTGTATAGATAGATGCCTTGTGCATTTGCCTTTGATGGAAGAATCTAAATGAAACCCTTTGATTCACTGGTGTGGTGTCATTGTCCTGGTGTACTTCTGTCACAATTTTGATGTGTAGCCGTGGGAACATCGGGTAGCAAGCTGGGCTACAGATAATGTCTACACCCCAGCAGTAGTTCAAACATCATGATGCTTGCCTATTAGCCCCTCCTCCTTAAGCAAGTAGATCACAGTGGGTACCACCTTATCATTTTAGGAATTCATTTCACACAATTTTTCCCCCACTGGAATTATTCAAAAGGCTGTTTGTGACAAGGGTGAGGTACCTTCTTGCTACCAATGACAAATTATTAACTTTAATATGGAACCACTACCGTGTGATGATATTTTATTTACAAATAAAGCTTGCCTGAAAATCAGAGGGTAGAGCTAGCTACTAGTTAACCATAGAGGTCAGGCAGTGGTGGCACACAGCTTTGATCCTAGCACTTGGGATCTCATGTCTTTGATCCCAGCACTAGGGAGTTGGAGACAAGAAGTGATATGGCTGGTGGAGAGAGGAATATAAGCAAGGAGGAGAAAGGAGCTCAGCCTTCTTCTGTCTGAGGATTTCATAGAGGTAAGAACTCTAGTTGCTGGCTGCTCTGCTTCTCTGATCTTCCAGTTTTCATGCCCTAATTGTGATATTAAGTTGGGGGTGTCACCCCAGCCCTCTAACACCCCTATATCCAAAAAGTCTGGGATGGTTGGAAGCCCCTGGCCTGAGGGTTGCCGCAGTCCTGACTCCAACTCACAGTCTGCCAAGCGCTGACCCCTCCCCCGGGGAGGATCAGGACCACTCCCACAGGCTATTTAAGGCTTGCACTGGAAAAAGGAACATAGAAAAGGTTTTGGGTTTGTGTGGGCTTTTCTTCCCTCCATGCCATCCACTCTCGGTCCACCTGAGAGTGCTACATTTATTAAACACGGACATTTTAATTTGGTCTAATGTGTCTTGATTGGAGTTTCTTGCATTGGTGGAGAGGTTTTTATTAAGATTAAACCAAACAGATGGAGGTTTTCCCACCGAAAAGGGTCTGTCTGTTTCTTTCCCTGCCAGACCAGGGCCCAAGGCCCAGGGCTGCCAGCTGGAAAACACCCTTCTTGTGCGCCCTCTGCCTTTTAAACTGCATTGCCATTAGGGTCTTGGGACGACCCATTCGCTTTTTGGGATTTTGTTGAAGCCGCAGGCCTGCGTTGGAAGCCTGGTTCTCACGGCAAAGGTTACACCCTCATTTTTGACTCACAAGCACTGTTGGCTGTTGGGTCAGTGGATGCATCAAAACAGGCTTTAGTCACACAGATATGTGCTTAAAATAGGTTTCTTGCTGTTCCAAGCCGATTCCAAAATGCTCTTAGACAGCCTTTTACAAAAATACTTTTAAATTGGTGCTATCGAACCTAAATTAACAATGCTCCAAAAGCCCATGGTTTCTGCCATGTACTCTGCTCCTCCCCCTCCCCCCTCTACTATTTGCTGCGCTTCCTGGCAGGCCAAACTGCGTCAGGATTTTTAAGTTGGTCAGCCAACACAGGTTTCTAAAAATGTTTTGTTTGTTTCTTTGTCAGAATGATGTGGTCATACTATGTCTGTGTAAATGTGTAAATGTGTTTTTGTGATGTACTCAAAATATTCCTTTTAATCTTGCATTGGTAAACTACTAGCATTGGTAAACTATAACTAACTGGATAAAATACATGCCTAAATTTAACTTATATGCCCAGTTTAAATAACAGGCAATGGTACCTAGTTCTCAAGTGCCTTTACAGATCTGAGGGCATGGCATTTTAACAACAAGAGTTTCTAACACAGACATGCAGCTTCCACAGCACCCCTTAGCTCCTCCAAAAAGACAGAAGACCTTCCACCTTTAGGCCTTGCCTCTGGATTTGGCAAAGCCACTCACACAACAAAGAGCAACCTTCCACCTCTTCAGCATCCTGGATGCCTTTCGAGGAATCAATCTCCACATCCTGCCAAGCCAGGTAGAATAAACCTCCCCCAAAAAAAAAAACTTTGGGCCCCCTGGAACCAACAGCTAATGGCAAGCACTGCTTCTAAGACTGGTGTTCTCCAAAGACTAGGAGAGGAGTTGGAATTGCCTGCATAGCTAAAAAATCTGTCTCACTTTTGCTCATTTATCCATCCCAGATCTGTCTAATGGCATTTGACAACTTAAGGTACTATTAACTTATTACTTCATCCATGACACTTAATAAAGTTTCCTGCTAAAATACAGACAGGTATGCCTCTTTAACAGGCTTCATAATCCAGGATTAACAGGTTTCAGGTATGTCTTCAGAGGTTCAGCGTTTCCAATTTCTTTTAATTGTCTTCTAAAATGTTCTTATCTTTTAACCTAAAGCAATAGCCTTTTACTAAATCTGTTCCAGTTCTCTTAAAGGTCTGCTACACTAACCCCAGCCAGTTTCAAACATATTTTACAGGTCACTCCTGCTGCCTGGACCAGGAACAACTCACAAAGTGCTCTCCAGATAACGCCAAACACCCACAACAGCTCCTGGGACTTCACCATTGGTACCAACTCTTCTGGATTAAGGACACCTGCCAACTAAAATCTGGTTTGATCTGCTATTATGTCCCACCCCATGGCTAACCTCATTTCATGGGGCCAATAATGACAATATTTTTTCTTCTAGCAACCTGCTTTCTCATACTCCAAAAATAACAGCAAACTGGATGCCATTCCAGCCACTCCTCTTGCTAAGCGTGAGCACCCCAACTCTCAGGTCTCCCCTCTCCCACATTGCCCCATGCCCGTGGGAAGTATCCAGACTTGAGCCAATGCTCCTTTATCCAAAGAGAGCCTAAAATGTTGGTTATAAATATCACCTCAGCTCCTTGTCACACCCCTATATCCAAAGAGTGTGGAATCACTATTAAGTTGGGGGCGTCGCCCCAGCCCCCTAACACCCTTATATCCAAGAAGTCTGGGATGATTCGAAGTCCCTGGCTTGGGAGTTGTCCCGGTCAGGACTTTAACTCCCAGTCTGCCAAGCGCTGACCCCTCACCCAGCGAGGATCAGGACCACTTCCACAGGCTGTTTAGGCTTGCATTGGAAAAAGGAAAATGTAGTTTCAGGTTTGCGTGGTCTTTTCTCTTTGCCATCCTGTCTCAGTCCACCCAAGAGTGCTGCATTTATTAAACATGGGCATTTTAATTTGGTCTAATCTGGTTTGATTGAAGTTTCTTACATTGGCAGAGAGGCTTTTACTAAGATTAAACCAAATACTAATATCTGACTCCAGGTTTTGATTATTAAGAACAATTAGAATGCATGCTATACCACTGCCCATGCTCAGCAGCAACTTCAGCCATTGGAAGAAGGGACACGTATCATACAATATTAATCATTTTATGAATGTATTCCTGTTGTCTCCTAGCTCTCAGTGACTTGACTCAGCTGGGTTGGGACACTAGGGAAGTCTACTGTGAACATTTGTATTTTTCCCACTTGATCATTGTACCTCCATGCTTCTTTGAGGTAAGGTTCTCTCTAAAGCTTGTTCCTACTTGGGAACAGTGAAGCATCTAATTAAAATGCATATTGGTTTGTTGCACAATTTGTTAGAGCCCACAAGACTATAAACAGGGAACACACAGCTGACAGACCAATAGACAGATCCACAGGAAATGTGTCTGTACACATCAACATGGAATAAGCCATTTTGCAGAGCTGCAGGGACACTTGTCTTTTGGAAAAGTCACTGTCATATCTGTAAAAACCTTGTGAAGCCATGATTCTTCTCTTTGAAATAGGATTCATTTCCAAAACAACTCAGCAGCGTGACTTCTATACAGGCAATGGAGTGACCTCGCTCCATTCCCCCATACCAGAAGGCTTTGGATCAGTGGCATTCACTCTTTGTTCTAACTGTCAAATTCACATAGAATCAATCTCATAAAATGACCTATTATAACAGACCACATAGAAATTTCTATAGAAGACAGGCACTGTGCAGGAAGGCAGCATGCCCCAACTTTACTAACAAACAAATCTGGGTGTCCTTAAAGCTGATTATCACAAAAGGGATTTGATGAGGAGAATGGGTGAATTCAGGATTCAGGGATGTTTGGTAACTTTATCTAATGGTTTGTAAAGTCAGGTGTTTCCCTTGAGTGTTTGCTCTTTCCTGGGTCAAGTCACCTGTTGCAGAGTACGGCGTTGTCAGGTTCTACCTGCCCTTTTTGTGACTTTGATATGCATATTATCATTGTCATTGTCTATAAAATTTCCAACTATGTCAGTGAAAACTAGAAACCTCATGGAGATTAGCTCTTACTCTTCTTCTCCTTGCTGCTTCTTCCCCTTACTCTCCTTTTTCTCCTTATTCTTCCTCTTCCTCTTCCTCTCCTCCATGCCCCCTTCACTTCATTTTTCCTTTTGCATGAAAAATAAAGAAGATGCAGACATAATGTACTTGAGTTATTTATTTATTTATTTATTTATTTATTTTTGTTTTTTTTTTCTTCCATTTCATGTTATTTATTGGTGTACAGCCTCCTCGCTGCTCCATCAAATAAATCCACAGGGCTTCGAGCCAGGGGTAGGCCGGCTAAGCGCCCGCGTGGGGCTATTTTTGGTTTTTTGAGACAGGGTTTCTTTGTAGCTTTGCAGCCTGTCCTGGAACTAGCTCTTATAGACCAGGCTGGCCTTGAACTCAGAGATCCACCTGCCTCTGCTTCCTGAGTTCTGGGATTAAAGGCTAGCACCACCAATGCCTGACCTTAAATTAATTTTTTACCCTCAGATCCTCACCTAGTCAATTTGGAGACCTGAGGGGGTAATGAGGCTGGTATTCAAAGCCCCTGATAACAATTATTTGATATAGTTGACTGTTTTAAAAACTGTGTTAGTAGATGACCGTTATTTGTTACATTTTCTAAATTTTCATTAAAAAATTAGGTGTGAAATATTTTGAAAAGTATACAAACTCAGGTTCTGGAGTTGTGTGGGGCTTATGTAGTATTTAGAGTCAGTGGATTGACAGTCCTTATCTTAACCTATTTAATGTAAGTCTAAATGAGGTTTGAGAAACCAGAGATGTTAATTTCCACTTAAATAGTGTGGCTTGATCACACATGTTTATTTTTCTCTCTGAAAATGTTTTAAAAATGACTTTGAAAAGAATGAAAAATGTATTTACTAACAAGATGGTTTTTTGTAAGTCGTATAAGGCAGAAGGGCTGGAATTTGAGAATCACAGCTGAAAATGGACCTGAATGTCTGTAGGTGGGTTTAATGCTTATACACTTTTTGCTTTTTCTACCCTGGTATCACAGGAGGTATCTAAAGAAATACCAAAGATGGGCTGTTCTGAAATTTAATTAATATTCTGGAACTTTCTAATTGTCAGAATTATGCATGGGCATAACTGTTATTGTATACTCGCTGTGGACTGTAGTATGCCAGGCTTGATTCAGTGAATATGCCTGTCCTGTATCTCTGAAGTCCACGGGCAAAGTTTACATTTTAATAGCCACTTTCCTGATGGGCAAGAGCACGCATTGACTTAGGGTTATGCCATTCTGAAGAACAGCAGGCTAATTTTTACAGAGCTGGTAGAACAGCATAAAAACATAAATTTTATGATTTATTAAATCGTAACTTATCAAACTGTTTGCTGCTGGAGAAATGGGAATATTTTATGTTGATTTCAGTGTCTTTTGTCAGTAGACAAAATTGCAATAGACTTACAGTAATGGTTTTAAAAATAACAATATATACATAAGAAATAGTGATCCTTTTTTACTTAGACAAAAACCTGTTCTTTTTTAGACTTTAGTTATGACTCTCTATTTCCAGGTTTTGCTTTTAGTTTTTCTCCTAGACTCCATTCTTCTTAGATGTGAATGTGTTCTGAGGAGACATCTTCACCACTTCTCCATGATGAAGCATCTTAGTCATGTTTTTTTTATCCTTTCTCTACTTCCTGCCAATTTCCCTGGTTAGGTGTACAAGATTACAGATGATATATCTGGGGTTCGTATCCACGTTCTGGTTGTGAAGCCTAGATATATAGTTTATGTATCTGTAAAATAGAGAGATATATGTGATCTTGTCTCAGGATTGCTAAGGATTAAATAAGAGACAAATTTAAAAGGCTTAGTGTAGTGTAATAGAGTCATTCTTCAGCAAAGGCATCTTTTTTTTTTAGTATCATTTAATTCTATGCAATTCCATGTACCAAAGATCAAGTATCTATCAGGACACATAGATCAGTATATTGTATACACCTGTGCCCTGTTCTTAAGCCCTAAGAAACCCTCATTCACTGTTCAGCTTAATGGACAATGGACCAGTAAAAGCACACATGACTACTTAGCACAAATACATTCTCTTCACCAATTTGCACTCTCTTCTACAGCTTGATATTGATTAATAAGGAATTTGTCAGTCACAATTACTTATCAGTCTGTCATTTTTTATTTTTCTTAATAGACTTCCAATCTTATTTGTGATGGTAAAGTACTCTGTTGAATATGCACATTGATAAAAAAGTATTTTACAAATAGAGATGTCCAAATGACCCAGTTCTGACCAGTAAAATATAAGACTCCATCAAGGAAGGTTCCAGAAAACTTCCAAAAGAAGGAAAGGGTTATGCACCAATGCCACTCACACTCTTCCTCTCTTCCTGATGTCCTGGAGGTACAAGAGGTCATTTGGAGTGTAAAGACGGGAGATATCTGACAAAGCTTACATAGTAGAAAAAAACAGGAAGAATTAGAAATCCAAATGTCATCTGGACCTATCTTATAGGTACTTACTATAAATATATTTATTTTAGAGAAGGAAATAGAGAAACTCCAGTTAGGACTACTTATTAAGTTTTTTTTTTTGCAGACAATTATACAAGGTAGATGGGTGTATATTGAACACATTCTAAAAGGAGATTGTACTGTAAAGACTTTGTCATAGGTCAGAACTACCTTCTCTTTTATGTGAAGCACAGAATTGGAGTAAAACTGCTCCTCTCTAGTCCCCGACTGAATGAAGTACATCTCAGTTAATTCATAATACACACTCTTAACTTATAAAGACGAGTATGAATAAGAAATGGTGTCTTTTTTAAGAGGCTCATAATGGTAAGCCAAGTAAGTACATAAATATGCATAATACAAAATAGGTTCAAGGGTACACCATGATTTGGGGTAAATATAGTGGATGGTGGCATTGCATGTTGTCAGAGGGATCTGGACTGCTTTACAGAGGAAAATAGACCAGATTTCAGTAGAATAAAGGTTGAAAATAGCAAACGGTATGGGCAAAGCATGAAAGAGGAAACAAGTGAAGTGGGATCTCAAGACTAAAGGGTTGCCATATGATGTGTGCTAATTCTTTTCAGTTCTTGGCTTATGTTAAAATAACTTTTAGATAATTTTGAGCTGGAGATATCATTCCATGGTGTACACATCTTTTGTTTTGCTGTCAAGAACTATTATAAACAATCTCTAGGTAATTTTGACTTTATATTTAAATTTTAGTTCAACTATCTATGAAACCTTCATTTGCTAACAATTTGTTTCCCCATTCAGTTCTTTGAAAAAGAAGTAGAAGCATTAGCCATTGTAATTTGAGAAAATTAGCATAAATGTGAATTCTATGCACCTACTGTCTGTGAAGGAGTATGGAACATAATGTGACATCTTTATTCTCCATGATGATTTGAAAGTTGCCTGTTTTGATGATATCAGGAGTATAATAGTTGCAGTCCCCTTGACTATCTTTGTCTTCTGTATCATGCACCAATGCTTTTAATTGTATTCCTTGCCAAGCAGAAGAATTTCACACAAAGGAAGAACCAGAGCCTTGGAACTGATAAGAGATTGTACATTGTGAATTGTTCCACAGTGTAAGCGAGTCCCTAATGAATTCTTGCTCAGCACTTTATCTCCTTCACTTTGAAATGTGATCCATGACATGCTTTGTGGCTGGGGGTGGAGTGGAGAAATTGCCCCTTTTCAAAGTTACCAAATAGTTAATATGGTGGAATTTTTAAAAGCAAAACTCATAGGCATATCTGAGTGAATGAACAAGCTGCAAGGGTCTTAGAAAAGAATTGTAATTAATAAAAAGTATATGTACAAAAATTAGGCCAATATGGTGTACATAGAAACTGGAACAATGTTACTTTGAGACTGCTGTGTGTGTGTGAGTGCTTGGAGACCGTGTGCTGTGTTGAGCATGCACTGTTTGAGTCCATAAAGAATGCATTCACTTCATAATCTGTGGGATGACACTTTTGTTGTTGGATGAGGAGTACCTCTGTGGTCACAACAGCAATTCTTGGGATCAACTTTTGTTTATTGTGGCTGAAGAGATTTCCTTGCAGAATTCTTCTGTCATTCTTCCAGCTCCTACTTTTTGTGGAAGCTTCGTCACAGGATTCACCAGTGTCTGTTATCTCTGTTTGTGACTGGCTGTGTTCTTGACTCCCTACAATATACTGAAAACCCATACATATAAATCCAATTTCTGGAGATTAGGTTAAAGTTTTTTCAGTGTTAATTATTGTTATTCCAGAGTCCAAGGATTTTCCCTACCTATGACTTTGGTCAAAGAAAAGAATATTTTTTTTCCTTATACTGGGGTATAAAATATAATTTTTAACCAGGGACAATTTTGGGTAAATATCATGCAGTCCCCGAACTATAAAGCCACAAAATGCGGCCATGATTCTCTAAGAAGGAGATGTCACTAATGACACTAAAATACAGGGTTCAAACTGGGGCTGTCCTGGGCCTCTTGGTGTCTGGACACCCATTCTTCTCTTTCTCCCAATGGGTATTCGGTCAATCCACAGCTTTAGTCGATGAGAATATCATTTTGGAGTATTTCTGTTTTGTAAGTAAATAATCATAAGACTTCTTCCCTGAGAACACCTCTACTTCAGTAGCACTTCCTAAGGTCTCTGAGTATCTCACTAACTCCCAACAACTAAAATGCTAGCCCTTGACCAGGATGGAAGACTCCAGCCCTTTCCTGGGACTAAAGCTGACACCTGGTCTGCAGTAGCCTACTCTGTTCTCACCATTAAATGCTTGGCATTTCCCTACCTGATTCAAAGACAGGAAAGTATTGGATTCCATTCTCAGCACCTCAGAACTGCAGGGGGACTACTTCCAATTCAGCTTTGAAAGGAGAGCTCTGTCTCTCTCCACAATCAAAGCATTGTGAAGAGATGGTGTGCCTGTGACTCTACTCCTCTGAATGGAATGTGGCAAGGATGCCTGGCTGTGGGAACGAGATTAGAAAAACTAGAGAGAGAGAGAGCATTTCAGACAGAGATCCAGAAGAAAGGTAGAAAACATTCAGACTTTTGCTTATAACAACAACATGCCAAAGCCAAATATTTTTTGTTAATTTTTTTTTGATTTTTTGAGACAGGGTTTCTCTGTAGTGTTGGAGCCTGTCCTGGAACCAGCTCTTGTAGACCAGGTTGGCCTCAAACTCAAAGAGATCCACTTGCCTCTGCCTCTGCCTCTGGAGTGCTAGGATTAAAGGCATGCACCACCACCACCCAGCTATATTCTTTGTTATTGACTCAAAATTGTAGCAGTGGGCTGCTTGTTGGTTCCCGGCTGCTTAGCCCTAAAATAATAACACAGAAAATGTATTATTTAAATCACTGTTTGGCTCATTAGCTCTAGCTTCTTATTGGCTAACTTTTTCATATTAATTTAACCCATTTCTACTAATCTGTATATCACCACATGGCTGTGGCTTACCAGGTAAAATTCCCAGTGTCTGTCTCCAATGGCTCAATGGCTTCTCTCTGACTCTGCCCTTCTTTCTCCCAGCATACAGTCTAGCTTTCCCTCCAACTTCTGTTCTTCCCTGCCATAGGCTCAAAGCAGTTCTTTATTCATTAACAAAAAAAAAAAAAAACAACACATAGACAGAAGGACCTCCCACACCACAAAATAAAACCTCTTAGGGGCAGTAAATAAAAAAATGAAAATTTTATGGCTGTATATAAATGTTAAATCTAGAATACAAAAATCCTAAAAGATACTGGACAAGGATTTGGCTGAATATTAGTTTATTTTTCTCTCCTTTTTTCCTCTTTTGTCATATACTAAATATATTTTGAAAAACATAAAGGGAGCACAGAAACATCTAGGGGTGTGATGAATTGTACA
The DNA here is from genome assembly GCF_000317375.1 of Microtus ochrogaster. Classification (NCBI taxonomy): domain Eukaryota; kingdom Metazoa; phylum Chordata; class Mammalia; order Rodentia; family Cricetidae; genus Microtus; species Microtus ochrogaster. Next base: position 46,270,525 of record NC_022010.1, read on the forward strand.
AGGGCATAGGATCTGGAGTAAGGCAAGTCTGGGTTCAAATCCTAGTTCTGCCTTCTCATTAACCTCTGTATAGCAACTTCCTCAGATTACAGAAAGGCAAATAATGCTTTCCCCTGTACAGTAGTCGCCAACAATTAGGAAGCTGATATAGACAAAACATCTACCTGCATGCTACTCCCTAACAGGTACTTCAGAATCTGGAATATTTTAATGTAGAGCACAAGAACTAAAATCAAGAGCAAAGAATCTGGCCAAGGAGAGTGGGAGGGTCAGGGTGACCTCAGTCTGGGGAGTGTGTGGAGAACTGGCAGAAGAGACACCGGAGAAAGGGGAAAGAATGCAGCCGCTGATTTTGATTCTGAGCATGAATCAGTCAGTGGTCAGCAGCTGGCTTCATATAGCAGGTCAAGGTCAAAGACAGCCCTGGCATACATGAAACCTTTCCTCCTTCAAAGATCAAAAGGGTATTTGTGATGATTCCTAGACATATGGTGAAAGGAAGAAAATCATACAGTTAGAATAATTCACCTCATGGGATGTTCAATCTATATGCTTGCTGGGTTTGCAGCCTTGATGCTCATAGATTCCTGAAGGGGAACTTTGAGATTGTTTCAGCAGGCTATCTTGACCCCTCGCACCCGATTTTGTGACAATTTTAGTGCAAAATTTTCTGGAAACTTCTGTTGTTTTTCTTCTAATTCATCAAGAGTGTATAGAGCATATGTCACACCAAGTGATAAGAACTTTAATACAGCACTACTTCCATCAGCATTTCTGAGTATATAATTGAGTTGGGATCAGCCCATTGCTGTTTTGTTTTAAATAATTTGTTGAAAATTAGAAAGACTAGAAAAATAAGCTAGTATGTCAACAATGTGGCTTTATTTGTATGTTTATTTGTTTTTGTTTATTTCCTTAATCAGGTTCTCATGTATCTCAGATTGGCCTCAAAAGTTCTATGTAGCTAAAGATGACCTTGAAGCAGCTGAAGATGATTTTAAAATTCTGATATCTTACTTTCAACTCTAGAGTGTTAGGATTATGAGTGTTTACTACCAGCCCAGTTTATGTGGTACTGGAGCTAAAATCCAGGACATCTTGTATGGTAGGTGAGCACTCTACTGACACAGCTCCATACCTAGCCAAGGTCTCTTCTGATTCTTACTTTTTCCTCTCACTTGTTATCTTATTCATACTTTATCTTAAGAGATAAAATCTTTTCTTCATTTCAATTCACAAATCTGAGGAATCATATGGCTCAGTGTGGAAAACATTTCATGATCATGAGAGGAGGCATCTTCAGACACTGTAATCTTCTTCTGCCTTTATCTTTCATTCACTGTCATTATCCTGGGCAAACTATGTCTCGTCCTATCCCGTGGGCTCATAAATGTGCTTATTCAAATAAGCTTGAACAGTGTTTTCTGCTATTTTTCAACCAAACACGTTCCAATGGGTCCTTATACTGTATTAAAAGGAAAGATACCATGGAAGGCACATACACAAGAGCTTTAACCCTTTAAAGCCATGCCCATAGAGCCAAATAGCACATGTGTTTGCCTCTTCTATAATAGTTGTAACATTTTTACTGTAATAGTTATAGGGATGCCTTTGATTCCTTTATAATGTTAAGGGTATTAAAAACCACTACCATTTAAAAAGAAGTACACATACAGAAATTTAGGATGTGTATTGTGAGGTCTTTTTTATGTAGTGAACATGCTTTATGAAATTATAATCATTCAGAAAAATTGAGGAATACAGGAGTATAATTGGGAAGATCTACAATGCAATAGCCCCAGCCTGCTGCAGAGGAGGCAGCTGGCTGCTTTGAGAAACTGACCTAAAGAGGTAACCCTTCTGTTTTGGCTCTTGTCATGGTAATTATAACGTTTCCCTGACATGACAGCTGTATGATACATGTGTACTAACCCAGATGACACTTTGCCCTTGACTGTATACTCTACAAATCACAGCTCAGGACAAATCTTAAATTTTCTGCTGCATTATCTACTCTGGGTCATCTTGGTATACATCCCATTTCCAGACTGCAAGGCTATAAAAAAGGCACACCATATTGAATTCTTTCCAGAGCATTCTCATGTGAATAACACAGTCCACTCAGACCCCCCTGACTTTTGGATGCTCCATAGCATTGAGTGTTACAGAGGAATTAGGATGATGGTGAGGATAATCCATCAATAGCCGGTGGCTAGATCTATAGTATTCTTTCTATAAATTTCTTGTCTTTGCAAGACTGATTTGATTCTTCCAAAGGTCCAGGCAAGAAGCCAACATCTTCTGTAGTCTTAAACCTCAGACTTAAGAATCCTGAAGACCTGTTCTCACTGTAACTTTATTTGCATTTTATCAATGGCTTGTGTTGATGAATAAATGTACTATGATATTCTAGACTTTTTATGAGATAGGATTGATGGAAATGGCTAGAAATGCAATCATATCTAGTGATACTTATTTCCATAAATGGTTAATATAACTCATCTAACTCCTATTTTGTACATGAAGGACTTAGGACATAGATCAAGGACCTCAAGTATCTTGTCTAAGACCACACTGCGAGGTGGTTTGGGACCCAGAAATCTGACTTTAAAATACTTTCACTTAACCTGATTTTTTGATGCCTTTGGCATGGTATAATAGTTAAGATGGTAGAATAGTGTAACATGAGGGGCCTGCTTTATTGGGGTTTCCATCCTGCCTGGTTTCCACAGTTATTAGGTCCCAAGGAAAATCACACAGAGAGTCTACATTAGGTTATAAACTGATTGGCCCATTAGCTCAGGCTTCTTCTTAACTCTTATAAAGTATATTAACGCATTATTCTTATCTGTTAGCCACATGGCTCAGTACCTTTTTCAGTGGGGCAGGTCAGATCCTGCTTCTTCCGTGGTCTGGGCAGCACTGCAAGAGAGCTTCCTTCTTCCCAGAATACTCCTGTTCTCATTGCCTCACCTCTACTTCCTGTCTGGTTTTCCTGCCTATACTTCCTGCCTGGCTACTGGCCAATCAGCGTTTATTTAAAATGTAATTGACAGAATATAGACAATTCTCATGCACCACAATAGATGCTTTTGCTTGTTAAAAATATTGGCAAAAGCTACAAGGAAACAATGATTTACTAATAACGTGAAGAAGGACCCATGCTGCTAGTTGCTCACAACCTGGATCTCAACAGAAGAGAAATGAGGTCATTCTGAAAAGGAAGCTTTTGGTTTAGGATAAAGGTAACTGTCTTATTGTGTTCTGACTGCTTGAGTTCGTAAGACCACATCAGAATGTTTTACTTAAGTATGGTATAAGAGTTCATGAGCAATATGTTCAGGCTAAGGACATGACTTTTAACAGTTGAGAGACCACTCTGTGTTGGCTGAGATAGAAACTTGCTCAGTACAGTGTACATTACCGGTTTCTCATAATTCAGAATTCCTCAACTGTAGCAAATATGGCCTGGCGCATCTCAAACCAAGATGAGGTAGAGTCAGGTAAATGGTGAAAAGCCTTGAAAATGTTCCAAGACAATAACCAGAGCTACTTACTTCACTAGGAAGGGAGCATCAGCCACACAGCTCTTCAAAGCATTTGGGCCACACAATTTGTTAAGAGTCATGTCTGCTAGCAATTAGAATATTACTCCAACTAAAATGCTTTAAAATATCTAGATTTCCAAAAATAGTTTTTAATTATCAACCAAAAAGGTTGCTCACACAGTTGCTAACTAGAAATCTCAGCTTTGTGCGGACTTTTCATAACTCATGTCAGTGCATACTAATAGGAGATACTAACAAATCTGAAAGAATAATACCTGAAATGAAATCTGTAAATTCCGTATAATGAAGCTGGAAAATGTTGAAAAACAGTTTTCAAATGGATGTGTCTATGACCCCTTGATGTTTGTAATTGCTCTCTGTCTTTGGGACGATGCCACAAAAAATATGAAAGCTAATAATCTAAATACCTGGTTGACATCCACAGTGGGATGCACCCACAGAGAATGTAGAAAATTTTAATGTAATCAGAGAGGTGACTCCTGGATAACCCCAACAAAATTTCTTGTGAGTCAGCTATGCTCACATTTCTTTGAACTATGTCTCTCCCAAGGGAGATGAAGCAATTGCATAGACATAATGTCTTATCCTTTCAGTACAATGCAACCCGCATTCCTCAATCCATTCATCATCATCCATGGTATTTGTGCACGGTGCTGTCAGGCAGAGCTAGTTGCCAGCAGTGATTAAAAAGAAATCCACACGGCTCTATGTTCAGGAGACAAAGTAAAACCAATTTTCACCATGTTTACTATGAAGGCATCAAACCATTAAGGGGAAAATCCCCAGAGGAGCTCCTCAATGAGACTCTCTCCATGAAGACTGTCTCCAGAGACCCGAGAGGTAAATGAAGTGATTATCTGTCACTCACAATCTCTCTTCATGAAATCGGAGTCCATAGGGTCGGTCAGGATATCACTGGAGAACAATTTCTCTCTCCAGGCGCTACTTTGCCTACCTCTCACTCACTGATTATGAAAGCCTTCTTTTTCTCTGACTTCCTGATAGCCTGCTTTTATTCTCAAAACAAATAAACCCAAAGATCCCAAACACTCTATGATTTCATTACTAGAGACATCTCATGTGGCATGTATCCTATCTAGCACATAAAGATCCTGTTACATTCTTAGAAAAAAAAAGAGAATATTTTAAATCCAGTCTCCCCTCTTCTCCCAAGCCCTTCCCTCTCCATCTTCCTTCCTGTCTCTTCTTTGTCCCCCCCTTTCCTCTTCCAGCCTCCTCTTCTTTCTTTGCCTTCCTATGTTTACATTCAACATGAAAAGTTTAATATCACCCAGTTTCTGATACTGCTAGCACAACAGGACTATGGCAGTACTTGCAATATACCTAGTCCCACCGGATTCTAAGCATATTACACATACTGACTCATTTAATCATCTTAACAATTTTCAGAGGTGGGGATAGTTGTTAGTTGTTAATTCTCTATAAACAAACAAAACCAAGGCATAAAGAAGTTATATAATTTGGCAGTGGCCACATAAAAAATGAGGTCTAAACATTTCAAAGGCCATGTGTGAATCAGTGTTACACACCATTCCATAGAGAAAGAGATTGAGGAATACAGAATTAACATATACAGGGCCTCTAATTCATTCCAGCTCTCAGGCTATGGGTTACTTAGTTAAATCTGACCAACAATACTACACATCAGACATGATTATCCTTTCTTTAATAAATAAGATTAAAATAACCTTTCCTAGGTAGACTGATAATCTGTTAATTAACTTATTCATGCTAAAACATACTAGATTATCACCTGATACTGGAAAGTATCTAAGTGGCCTTCATTTGAAGTCATGTCTTTGCTATTTAGTTCTTGTTCATTCTGAGACCCTGACTACCTGGACATGCTAAAGACTTCAATTTAGCCAGTCAGGCCTACAGCTTCCTCTTACTACTCTTAAGAATCCATTCTCTTCCCTGAAAGACTTCCAGGACATAAGAAACCTCATCAGAGTCCAAGTCTTACTTCTGACTCTGATTTGTATTACACATTTTTCTTTATCAACTTTAATCCAAAATGTTTGATAATGAGAAGTTTAAAGAAGAACCATATGAATTATCTTATAAGACTTACTCATGGGATTACATGAAACTGTTTTCATACAGTAATAACACAAATGGTGCCATTTCATATAAATCAAAATCATTTAAATTTTCTTATTATCATTTTAGTTCCACAATTTATTTAAAAATAATTAAGAACGTAGGGTATTTTAAAGGCAAGTGTTTAACTGGCCTCAAAAAATAACTGTAGGTATATTTTATATAATTTTATTTTTCATGTAAATGATAAGTGTGGATCTCACAGCCCCAGGACCTACTTTCTGCCATACTGGAATATCTTTTAAAAAATTAAAAATGCTGTGCTCCATGAAAGAGAAAATACAAAATATCAAAATTTTTAAAATGCAATAAAAGAGCTGGAAAGGAAGAATTATAACCCTAAATAAACTAAATGCTTAGTGTAGAAAATAAAAATAGTCTCAAGTCAATACTCTCATTTCCCATATTAAGTAGCCAGAAAAACATTAGCAAGATAACCTCAAAGCAAGCAAAGCATGAAATATCAAAGATAATAACACAGACCAGTGAACCTGACAGCAGAAAAACCATAGAGAAAATCTTGAAAGAAAGGTTGTTTCTTTGAAATGATCAATAAAATTGATTAACCTCTAGCAAGATTAACAACAAGAGAGTGTACAAATTACATATATTAGGAAGGACAGGATCTACTTACCTAGCAGACATCAAAATTACAGCTAAAAATATCTCCCCAAATTTTGTATACGTAAACTATACAGCACAGTTAAAATGAACCAATTTCTCCAAAAACACAAATTGATACAGTTCCCCCAATATGAAACAGGTAATTTGAGTAGCTCTATAACTATTAAAGAACTTCAGTTTATAATTTCAGTCCTTTTCCCAAATGGTTTTTATGCTGAATTATTTCAAATATTTAAGTAAGAATAGATGTCAGTTTTCTACAGACTCTTCAGAAGAAAGAACCCGTTCCAATTCACTGTGTGTGGTCAGTGCTAGTGACTTCAAAATCTGTAAAAGTCATCCATCCAAAGAAACAAACTACAGTGTCTCTCAACGGCACATACACAAAAATACTCAATTAGTATTTAGTCCATTAAAAATAGCAATGTGTAAAAAGAGGCCATGAACAACAAAGTGGGATCAATTACATGAATATACATTTGGTTCAAGTTTTGAAAAACCAGTCAGTTTAGTCTAGTACATCATCACCCTAGGAAAGAAAAACCATATGACCCAATCAGGTGATACAAAAAAGCAGTTGACAAATTCAACATTCAGTTTTATAGAAATGCAGCAATATTAGAATGGATAGTAATATCCTTATTCTTATAAAAGACATATATAAAATGTCTTAGTTAACTAATACTTGATGAAAAACTAATAGTACAAGGTAACCTCACCAGAGAACACACGGGACGCACTTAAAGCTGAACAGAAAGTGTTTACTTGCCAACTGGAGGCTGTCAGGGGAACGTGCCCAAATAATGCGGCCATGAGCCTTACTGTTCTTGGATTTTTATAAACAAAAACCACAGCCTGGTTGACAGACAGCCTCCAATTAGTGGGAACCGTTAGCAATAAGCAGAACTATAAAAACAAAAAAAGCAGGGTTAGTGCATTTAGGGACTTTTTGTAGAAGTATGGGCTGTGATGGATTAGGTCTTAGTTTTCATTTTGGCAGATGTTAGGGTCTAAGTGCTGAGTTTTTAGGTAAGAATGGTACATTGGTGTCTTTAACATGCTATCAGTTGAATTAAGAACTGGGGACCTGTTGCGTTCCCCACTGATTATATGGGCATGAGTCAAATTGTGGATTCATCATGGGGTAGGAGGTTGTATTATTCCTCAGTACTAAAACAAAGTCTGCACTCTGTTTCACATAGTTAAGCAGGCCTTGAGCCAGCAGGGTCCTACAGTGTGGACTCGGAGCAAATGACAACTGGCCCAGCAATAGCTGTAAGTAGCGTAGTTAACTAAGGGGAGCAGGGGAGCAAAAACTGCTACATTATTAGGTTCTTGGCATCTCTTTTATCTCTTCTCAAGGTTATTTCTGACCATTGATAAACTTTATCTAGTTACCTCTAACTGGTTGGCACAGAGGCAACAAGTTTCTCCCAGAGCCACGCAGAGACCTCCTGGTTTCATGCAAAGGTCCAGACCTCTGTGATTCTGAAGAACAGCCTCTGCTGATGAGTCTTCCCGGGCACTCAGGAAAGGAAAAGAGGTCTTCCTGATATACTCGGGAGTGGGAATAGTGCATGTGTGTGTGTGTGTATGTAGGGGGGATGGTTTCTTCTTCTTTAGGCCTCCTCTCACCTCCTCACAAACAAGGTGACTCTGGCTATGGGGGCTCCAGGAAGAATTTCCCTGGGACAGAGGCAGTGC
>NC_022010.1:46278731-46333326 GCF_000317375.1 Microtus ochrogaster
TACCATTCACCCTCTAGGGCCTGGTGGAATTTGACAATGGAAAGTTTTAGAGTTTGGTTATAGTTTTGCTCAAAAAGGTTCCTTTAAGAAGGGAAGAAGGGGTATACTGAGAGTGAGAGAGGGATAAGAGAGGGTATGGGGTGAATACGGTTGAAATAAATCAGGTATATGCATGAAACTGTCAAAGAATAAAAAAAACAGAAGGGGCTCATATCTGAAGGCTTGATATCTCGCACTTTTATGGGATGATTGCATTAGGAAGGTTCTAAACTATCAATGAACTAATAACTCATTGATGAATTCATGGTAGGTAACTGAAGGATGCCTATGAGTGACATATCTTGTCCCTAAAGCCTTCCTTTCACTCTATTGCATACTTCACTGTTCACCATGAGTTGAGCTTCTCTCTTTTACCTCATGCCCCTTGCCAACCTTCATGTTTCCCCTTACCATGTGGGGTCCCAGAGCACTGCAGTCAAGCGTATCTATCTATCTATCTATCTATCTATCTATCTATCTATCTATCTATCTATCTATCTATCTATCTATCTACCTATCATCTATCTATCTATCTATCTATCTATCTATCTATCTATCTATCTATCATCTTCATTAAAGAGATAGTTCCTGAAAGGCTTCAATCTGCATAAGTTTGCATTCTCATTTTATATTATAAAACAACAACGAGATGGATAAGCAACAGAGTTGCCAAAGCCCGCATGGCAGTCAGCAGCTTGTTAAGGGAATGATCCCTTGCTTCAGCCATTCCTCCAGGTCACTCTGTTCCAGGTAGCCAGTGAGGTCATGTTTGACAAACAGGCAGTACAAACAATGCTTTAAGTAAATTACTAAAATTAAATCAATAAATCAGTATCTAATAATTGGCATTTTCCACCTTGTTCTACTTCATAACCAATGCCATAAAGCAACAGAAATTAGTAAACATAGAAATTGAAAATAAAACCCTATTGTTATCTGTATCGAATCCTAGGAAAACTACAACAAAGAACAAAACAGAAAAATCACTAGGAAAGTGATTGAGTTTACCATTGTTAGGCGTTATAAAGATAACATGCAAATATTCATTGTATTTCATGTATTGATAAATATCTGGAAACCAGTAGTGAAAAGCGATACCATTTATAGCTCTCTGGAGCAGTAGGTCAGAGTCTTTGATAAGGTCTGACTGCTTGGGTCCTTTCGAAATTTATACACTGAACTGTTCACCTTCCAAGTGAGGTATTGGGAAGTGAGACCTTGGGATGGTGACTAGGTCGTGAGAGTAGAACCTTCTCAGATAGGAATGGTACCCTTATGAAAGCGGCACTGAGAACAATGAAATGTGATATAATTAAAGGCAGGATGTTAGATGTTATAAATCTAACATATATGTAGAATTAAATTAAATCTAGAACAGAATGCTACTATACACCTCTTAGAAAAACTAAAATAAAAATACAAAAAGGGAAGGGAACCCTGATTGCTCTTCGGGCTGACGAGGGAAGGGGACTTGATTGGGGGAGGGGGAGGGAAATGGGAGGCGGCGGTGGGGAGGAGGCAGAAATCTTTAATAAATAAATAAATAACAACAACAACAACAACAAAGAAACAAAGTTAAGTAGAAACAAGAATCCAGAATAACTACAGATAATGGTACAGTCAATTTGGAAGAGAGTTTTGCAGTTTCCTATAAAATATATTTTAAAAATACATGCTTGCCATATGACTGAGGAATCTCACTCTGAGGTATCTGGGATACTAAAATTTATGTTTGCACAACACATAGAGAAGCTAAAGTTAATGAATACACATCACTGCTGGAAGCCTCCAGGAGAATTCTAGAAAATCATGCATGATTTCATCTCACCTCTTGACCTCATTCACTTTGTCTCTGGGCTCTTGAGCAAGGGAAATTTAGTTCTTTTTCTGTCTGTTACTGAGAAAAGGGTCTGTCTCAGCATCTTTAATCTCCAAAATTGTGAATCTGACAATTATGAAAAATATTGATAACAGTTATATGTGCTCCAGAAAAAAATGACAATAAGGCTCACATGTTGACTATTATGAGAGATAACTGTACGATAGTAGCATCTTGTGTATATTTTGTTTACGAGTTGCAAGTACTAAAACCATCCAGTACTCTTCCCCTCAAATCACTAATAGGTCTGTTTTTACCAGTGGAGATTATGACAGAGCAAGACTAAACTATTTGCTAAAGATTGAATAGGCTCCTAATTGTTGGATTGGGATTAATCATTATGCTCTTGTTCCTCTTGACCAGAGCTCTTGTTATAAATACTTTTAGATGCAATTAAGTGTGAATCAAAACAAATCACTTATGGAAATCTCCACAGGAGATAAGAAATTCCTAGCTACGTTGGCACATTTGTTCACCTGGATGTTTGGAAACAAGAATTATATTTTATATTTTAATAACTTAAGGTATCTGAAAAATACAGTGATATAAAACACCTTCCGAGATAATCTAACACATTTGTCTTTAAACAAGTGGTTGCTAGAATAGCCATCTTGAAAGTTGTTTCAACTATGGTGTTATTTTCCAACAGATAATGGTAGGAACTGTCTAAATGGGTGTAAGCTATAGTTAAAGCTTCATGATATGTTCGGGTATGAAAACCCATTATTCTCATTGCACATTTAGAGAATTATATGTAGAAATATAGAGTAATTATTATATATAATTATATATTTTATATATAATTATGTACTATATATTTATAACATATAATAAATTAGTTTTCTCCTGTGGAATCACAGTGGATACACAAACCAAACTTAAGGGAGGCCTCATGGCCAGCAGTAGATGACCAACATAAAACAGACTCAATTATCATTCTGGAGATGCTTTTTGGGCATTTACATCACTTGTCTTCTGCTTATCTATTATGGTTTCTGATTTTGTGTTTTTATGGTGTGTGCATGCGTCTGTGTCTTCTTCTTCCTTTGGTCTGTTTACTTTGTTTCATTCTGCTTTATTTTTTTTATTGACCTGTTTGTTTTTTACAGAAAGAGGAAGAAGTCACGGAGTTGAAGTTGGATGGGTGGTTGATGGGGAGGACCTGGGAGGAGATGAGGGAGGAGAAACTGATCAGAATATACTGTATGAAAAGTATTTTCACCTAAATAAAATTTAAAAAGGATCGAATGATTTGAATCTGAATGTTGACTATGTGTAGAGAAGGGCAGGATATTCTTCTGTTACATTTTGGCTCCATCACAAGAAAGCATTCATTAAAAAGTGTTTATAAAAGAAAGACATCTATAGAGAATCATGACTTAACTTTCCTTAATGGCCATGTAAACTGTTTATCAGATCTCTAGAGAGGAAGTGGCATTATTATCAGGTTCAAGGAAATGTAGTTAATGTCATTTAAATTTATGCTACATGTATTTCTATTCAAAATTAACAGATGTATCCTATCATTCCATTATCACTTTAATTGAGAGTTCCAGGATGAAGAACCAAAGGCATTGGGTTAATTTGTGACAGGCTTTTCTTCAGCACTTCCTCCGTCATTTGCCTCACTATCATTTTCTTACTAAAGAGGGAGAACATCTTTAAAACCATGTCAAGAATCAATCACAGAAACAGATTCTGAAATAAAATCTTGTCTTTCTCTATGTAAAAGAAGACCAAACCAATACCAATAAATCCCAGAAAATCTTTCCCCCACTGGAGCATAAACTTTCTGCTCACAAAATAAATAGCTGTACCTCCATCCTATCTTATTTTTTATATTTTGTGTCAAACAGTAAGCTGTGAAAAGAAACATGCTTGTGTGCCCTGTCCTCATCCAAACAGTGTGAGCACACACTGCAGTAGATGTCATTCTGTCATTTCTTGTCTGAAATGTGATTCTTATCATTGCCTTGGAGCTAGCCAAATGCAGCATCAATGACATTAAATCAGTTTGTGTCCTCTTTCAATACTGCTGAGTAGCATCAAAAGCTCATTTATTTTCAGTGTAAGCCCTCACATGTTTTTATGCTAGAGTCATTTTTAAAGAAAATTATGCAAGTGAGTTTATAAAGCATCGACTCTATGTAGGCATCGTAATTATGCTGCTATTGCTGACCAACTTGGTAGTAAAGCACAAAGCTGGTTCAAGAATTTTTCTGAAAAGATATATATATCTGGACATGAATGAAGTGATTGATAAAAGGGCTCCAAGAAAGCAAGATGATTAATGTGTATGTCCAAGGTAATAAAAATTTGTGAAGGTTTGATTTTATGTGGGTTGGGGAGGAGGGAGGATGAAAACATTAGTTCTTTGCTGAATCAAAGACCTAGATTAAAACAAAGAGTTTCCAGAACAAGGTTGCTGATGTGGGAAGTCCTTCTGTATACGTATGTGTTCCTTTTATTGGTTAATGAATGAAGGAGCTTCTTTGGCATGTGGCAGGGCAGGATAGAGCTAGGTGGGGAAAACTAAACTGAATGCTGGGAGAAAGAAGGCATAGTAAAAGAGAAGCCATGTGGTTGCCACAGGAGACAGATGGAAGACACTGGTCAGAACCTTACCAGTAGGCCACAACCACATGGCAATACACAGATTAATAGAAATGAATTAATTTAATATGTAAGAGCTAGCTAGAAATATGCTTACACTATTAGACAAATCATATTACAAATAGTATAGTTTCTGTGTGATTATTTTGGGCCTGGGAGGACAGGAAACTGACAAGCGGCCTCCACCAATAGCTTCCCTACTTAAAAAAATATTTATTGAAGAATGTGGAATCTTCCATGTTGTGCTTGCTACCTGGGACTGAGTCAGATGCAGTGATGATCCAGGCAGGCCTTCTTGGGAGGTGACTGTACTTGAGCTGGATTTGTAGAACTATGACAAACACCTCAGGCTAATAATTAGTGGTGAGTCAAGGGAGAAATAAAGAAGGTATTTGGTACATAAGAAGCACACAGGGGACAGATGCCTGTTCTTCCTGCCTCCGTGAGTTCATTAAGTCAGTAAGAAGAGTTACTATTTGCTTCCAATATGTGTCATTTCTCCACAAGGAATATCAGCATGATTGAAATGAACTCTTCCACCTTCCAATAAGGTGGGCTGAATCAGTTGGCACAGAAGCAGGCGCTCAGGGAATCCTGGAGCTTGTATATATCCATCTTACTGTAATAACTGAGATGAGAAAAACTGTTGCCTGCAATACCAACATCACCAGCTTATTTTTATTCACAGAGGAAAAACAAAAAGAATTTGACACTCTTCTGGAAAATCCCAGAGTTCATATTATCCAGTGATTATTTTTTTCTGAAATCTTCCTACTGACAAATTCAAACACTATGAGAACTACAAAACCCATTTTCCCAGAGAATGCAAAATATTGAAGTTTATAAAAATTTCATTTTTGATCTAATGCTAAATGGAGGATGCTCAAAAGAAAATGCAATTTACATAAATAAATTCTTTGAAGATTTATCAGTGACAAGTACTGAAAATCAGAAGAGTTGGGTATCTTTTAATAGGTTTATAGGACAATGACAAATAATTAAATCTATGGTAGAAATATATTTTAAATGTGTGTGTGTGTGTGTTGTGTTCTGGTGTGCTGTAAGGGGTTATGCATGCCATAGGACACATGTGGAGTCAGAAGACAACTTTGTAGAGTTCTTCTCCTTCCACCCTTATACTGGTTCTGTAGCTTGTACGCAGATAGGCAGGTTATAGCACTGGGAAGCAAACAGCTTTACACTAGTATTAAGGTTTATGTTGGGGTTAAGCCCCGTTAAACCTCTCAGGATTCAGAAGGATTGCTATAGCAGTCAAAAACTGGTTAAAGGTATCTGAGGGTAAATAAATTAACTCACACACATCTCTTTATCATGTCCCATTTATTCTTCCTGTGCTTGTTCCAGCGCTCCCTAGATGTTTCCTTTTGATGTTTCTCCTCGATGTTTCTCACTGTTCTACCCATCCCACAAGGTTTCCAGTTTATGTACCCACAGAAACATCGTTAGCAATTCCATAGGTGGTAACAATCGTACCAAGCATACATTTCTTAGGGCTAACAAGATGGATAAAAGACTGACAAGACAGGCACCTTATGTCTCAGAAGGGGCATGACTGTGGAGCTCTCCAGCAGATCCCAGAAGGATTAATATGGAGCTTGCCCCTGCCCCCCCCACCCCCCGGGCTAAGCATTAGGGTACTGTACCTGCTGGCACCCAGGTGAGAAGGAATTCCTTTCTCTGGTGCTGGTTTAGTGAACCAACTTTTTTTCCTGTACATTTTAGGGGTAAACGTACAAACAATTAACTTCCTAGACTAAGACCTTGTGTCAAATGAAAGCTAAAGGAAAATGCAGACTATTAATAGCTTGTTAGGGAAGAGCAAAGACCAGTAGGTTACACTCTCCTGAATTGGTTGTTAAGAGAATCCAGGGCCATCCAGACCTGTTTATTAGTAAGAGCAGGCATGCTGTGTCTCCTGCTCAGTGCCTCCTGCTCAGGGCTCCTTTCTTGTCAATAAGTCTTATCAGTAAGGATAATGAGGGAGGTTCTAGCTTTATGTAGATTTGACTATGAGAACAAAGGTTTGGCTGAGTGAATACTTTCACCATCAGGGCCCCACAATGCAGAGAAGGTCATCTAATTTCACGCACAGCAAGAAGTTACCTTAACGAATGAACTATATATTGTTGGGATATTTGGGGATGAATCCCAGTATGGAAGAAAGAACAGCATAGCTTCACAAGATTTCTACAGAACTGACTGTGACTATCCAAAAGACAGGTTTTCCTGATGCTCTGCGAATCAGGTTCCTCACTGGATGGAGTACACTTCCATGAGTTTGTCTAGTGATCTGTCAGGTGTACTTTTGCTGTATAATGCTTGTGGCTCACAGCTCACTAGAAATATTTTAGCAAAATGGCCCCACATGGAAGCAGCATTTTGTTCTTAGGATCTCCACATGACAGAATATGAGCAGAAAGAAATGGCCTCTCATGAGAAATTCATGAATAGCGGGTATGATTTTAATATTTTCTTTTAAATACTTTAGCATTACCCACCACTTATGGAGTGTTTGATATGCCAGATGCACTGTGAAGTGTAGTTCTACATGCCAGGAGCCAGGTGGTATCCGGAAGTTTCTATTCTGCCCACCAATTCTTTTTTTTTTTTTTTGAGTGAAAGCTCATGATTTTATTGTCTTCATAACAAGGTCATCTTAGAACTGGATCACTTGGCCCTTTCTCTTCTTATCACCTCCCAGTTCAAAATGCTTGCATCTCTTAATAGCCAGCATCCTCTTAGATCTGCAGTTGGGCTCCACACATTCCAGTCTCAGCACAATCTTCTTTGTAGTTTTTGCCTTTTTGCGGAAAATAGGCTTAGTCTGCCCACCATAGCCACTCTGTTTCCTGTCATAACGCCGCTTTCCCTGGGCATACAAAGAATCTTTGCCCTTCTTGTACTGGGTCACTTTGTGGGGTTGGTGTTTGCCACATTTCTTGCAGAATGTACGGCGGGTCTTAGGAATGTTCACCATGTTGGCGGGTGCAATATTGTCACAGAAAGAAACCTGGCCACCAATTATTGAATAACCACTCAGAGGCTTAATATTACTTATAAATACTTGGTTGATAGCTTAGGCTTATTATTAGTTAGTTTTTATATCTGAATGAACCCATTGGTTCCTCAGCAGCTAGCTGGCATCTCCCAGATTTGACCCTTCTTCACCTGTATCTTTCCTTGGATTTCCTGCCTGGCTCTATCCTGCTTTGTCAAAGAAACTTTATTTATCAACCAATGAGACAACACACAGTTACAATGTACAGGATACCATAGCACCAGGTCCTGTGTTAATGCTTCTAATCTAATAATCCAGACCCCAGGGAGTATGTGAAGTTATTAATATATATATATATATTTCCTCAGTGAGGAAACTGAGACTGTAAAGCATATACAGCAGTGATTTGCATCCATATTTGCCTAGCTCCAGAAAAATCAGCATTTATGCAGTAAAACTTGATGCAAAAAAAATGTCACTTAGTTTTTAAGAGTAAACAAGTCTTGCAATAGATATATTTATTTAACGTCAACAAAATTTGAGTCTAGTTCAATGCCATTGAATGCCTTCTAAATATTATTACTCATCAGAATCATATTCAATATAAAGCATCTTACAAATAAGAAACTAATGATGACAGTATTTCTCGGTTCTCCCATTCCTTCTTTTCTTTCTCATACTCACATCGTCATTTTCAGAAATGATGTATTCTTCTTTTCAAGAGGAATTTAGGCCAGTTCTTTTCTGAAGCCTGAATTCCCCTCACTAGTTCCCACCTACTGCTTCAATGTATCTCATAAAGGGAAAACTCTGCCTGCTCATGCTGATGGTTCTATTTCTGGGCTGCCCTGATAATAAGAAAAGTGAGTCTTATCATAAGGCTACTTTTCTGTGCATTTCCCTCACTTGTCCTAGTTAGTTCTGTGATCTGATAGAAGAAGACTGTTCTTGAAATGCATTTGTGGGGCAGAGAAAGACTGCCTCACACAGAGTAAGGCACTTATAAAACAGATACAGTAAAACCACAGCTTGAGATTCGGGACTTGGAAACACCATATGAGGGGGAGAAAAGGAAAGGAGAAAATCGAAGGTCTTGCCACAGATTAGTCTGAGATAAATGCAATGCTACTCTTTCATGTAATTTCAGCACATAAGTGGCTAAAAATAGAAGCCCACAAAACCTCTCGGTTACCCCAGTAAGTCTATTATCTTCAAATAGCTGATCTCTGCAAATGAGATCTCCATGTGCCACATTAACCAACTTCCTCAAGGCCGTTGCTCATCCGTATTGAATTCCTGCTAGCATTAATTTGCTTCGAAAAATCTTTTTTTCCACAGACATTGCAATATAGAACACCAAATCACTCTAGAATTTAATATTACACATAATTAATTGATAACAGCATGTTTTATAGAAAAGCTAAAATGTTCTCATATTGTTATTATTCTTTCTAAAGCATATAATTATCCACACATATTAAGCTCAATTACTAAATCTCATTTAAAAAATTTAGAGCTACTAATGGTCCCATTACAGTAATGGCGCCCAGTCCCGGGTTAAGTATATTTTAAGTATCCAATATATACTCACTGAATGCTACTGAATTGAACTAAATCAGGAAATAAGTAATTTTATAGATGTCAGTTAATCTTGTTAAATAAAAATATTGTTTCAAGGTTAAAACTGTCTTAATTTGATGTGACACAAACAAGGAAATACACAGAAGACAAATACAAACTGAAACACCCTCTCAGCGTCCAACTAGCATCATGGCAACTGCAGTAACTTTGGGAACCTAGAAACTGATTCTAAAGACTAAGTTGCAAAAAAAAAAAAAAAAAAAAAAAAAACCTAGCAAAGTATGTAAGTGGAGACTACTTTTTCAGTCTTGGCCCCAGATGTTAATAATCACATAAAAACTGTGTTAATTACAACACTGTTTGGCCAACGACTTAGGCATCTTTCTAACTAGCTCTTATATCTTAGATGAACCCATTTCTATTAATCTGTGTATCACCAAGAGGCTCTGCCCTACCAGGAAGGTTCTGACGGCCTCTTTCTTCTTCAGCAGCTGCATGGTGTCTCCTTGACTCTGCCTACTATCTCTCTCGATATCTCTGTTCAGATTTCCCACCTGGCTTTATTCTGCCCTGTCATAGGCTGAAACAGCTTTATTTATCAACCAATAAGACAACACATATACAGAAGGACAGACATCCCACATCAAAAGCAGCTAATTATCTCTGAATTTCTAGTTTGTAACCTATACCATGCTGAAAATCTTTGCATTAGAGAATTAGTGGACAAATTGGGCAAACCTATATGAATACTGGGAACACTGAGATAATATTAAATTAATTACAAAAGGTTGCCAAATAACATATGAACTATCACATTATTAAATTATCACAATTAAATTAACATAAATGCACAGAAAAATGTTCTGGAAGAACCCACAGTATCAGAGTGGGTGCTTTCAGAGGTATTGGAAAATGTGGGAGGCTGGAATCATTTTTTCAATTAATGCATGTATGTTCCTATCATACGATTCCTTGATAATTAGTGTTTCTACTTTCTATTATAAAAATGTCTCAGAGTGGTAATTATTATCTGAAAGTCAATTAAAACTTAAAAGCAATGAGTCCTTTTTTCTCTTACTGCTATCAAATTCTGAAAAGCAAACTAAAATCAATAAAAGTGTGTAAGTTCACCATAATCAACAGTGAACAAGATGATAATACTGAAGATATTTATTTACTTATTTATTTTTAACATAATTCTATATTGATTCTTTGGGAATTTCACATCATGCACCCCAGTCCTACTCATCTCCCAGTCCTTCCATATCCACCCCTCACCCCTATAGTAAGGTCCCCCCCAAATTAATTAAAAACAAAAAGACAAAACCTCACCTTCATTCTCTGCTCTGTTGCTCTAACACCTCTTTCTTCATCCTAGTGGTATCAGGGGCTGCAGCATGTTAGGCAGTATACTCTTGTCCAGTAAGCCCCACCTGTAGAATGTTCATTGGGATGAGCTGTTGGTCTTGTTCAAAGTCTCTGGCACACCACCAGCACAGAACCCTCACAGAAGAAACTCCTGTGGTTGCCATGAGTCATGGAGATTCTGCGGTTGTCATTCCGCAGGACCAGTCCTTTCACACATTCCAGCAGGCCATGGATGGGATAGATGGTAGGGTAGGCCAACCCAAGGTCCAGGGTGTGGGTCTGGGTGGTACGTGAACTGGTCAGTCTGGGTTACTGAGACTGCCCTTCAGGTGAGGGGTAGAGCCAGCCCTCCTAGGTCCATGCCATCGGGTCAGCTCTACCACACCACTGGTGAGGGATGGGGCCATCTCTCCTAAATGTGGGGCCAGCTCTCCCATGGGGGTGCAGCTCCCTGCTGCAGTGTCCATCCAGGGGTAGGGACAGCTGTCCCAGGGCCAGTGAGGGATGGGACCAGTTCAGCACGACCCTCGGATTTCAACACACATGGTTTCTATTATCTACTAATAATAGGGGCATAGACAACATCATAGACCCCAGCTGCAGTAGGAACATTGACTTAGACATGCCCTTGGCATAAGCTCTGGTCCAGACATCACCATGGCCCTACTGGTAGCACAAGTCAGATCAGTATGGCTCCAGTGGCAGCAAGGCTCCAGACACCAACATGTTCTCAAGTGGCTGTCCAGACCCCAGGCATCCACTCAGCCCTCAGTAACAACAGAAATCATGGACATCAGCCCAGCCCCTGGCTCCCACTGGGTCATGGACCCACACACAGCCCATGGCACTAGCCTTGGCCTGCACAACAGCATGGCTTAATATGGGAGCACAGGCCACCCAGATTGTCATTGCCCCAGTCATAGCATGGTCCCCAGACACAAACATGGCCACAGGTTATGACTTAGACCTGGAGTATCCATGTGACCTTCAGTGGTACTGTGGGCCACAGACATCAACACAGTATCTGGCTGTGCTGTGATAGAACCATGGACCCAGACATGGCTTGGATGCCACCGTGGCCCCAGTTGGCAGCACAGGCCACCCAGATTGGCATGGCCCCCATGGCAGCATGGCCCTCAGGTACTAACATGACCCCAGGAGGCAGCCCAGACCCCTGACCTTGGCCTTGCCTTTGATGGTATCAAGAGACCCAAGTATCAACATAGACCCAAACTGTGGTAGGGGCACAGACCTAGAGATGACTGTTGACAGCAGCCCTGGCCCAGACAGCACCATGGTCCTAGATGGCATGGTCCTAGCACAGGCCATTCAGATTGGCATGGTCCCATATATACATAATGAATCATTGCTAAGATAGTACTGGCCAACTTCCTATTGCTTAAATTGCACAAAAAACATTTGTAGTCAAAATGCTTTGATTTTTTGTTAAATATTGTCAAGTGTTTATTATATTACTAAGTCTTATATTCTTTGTAATGCATTTTTTACCCCAAAGTTTAGAAATCAGAAAAGCTCTGGGTTATACTCAGAAAGATAATCAATGAAACTGCAGGGAACACAATAACCTCCTATGGCTGATATCTGAGGCCTTCAAGTCAAAGGTTATGCTGCAGAAACATGTAGATGCTCTTCAGATCACCTCCATCATGTTAGGTATGCTACCCCACCCCCTGATAGAAACTGTAACTTACAGAATTTTTTCTGTAAGTATGGAGCTTAGATATGTGGTACTGAATAGTGTTAGGTAGCCCTCATCATCTTAGAACTTCTGAAAGGGATGATTTCAATTGCGTCTTGCTAAAATCATGCTGCATGGTTTACAAAATGATTACTTGGTACTCAGATAATATTTAAGAAGATTAAGCCAATAGATGTATTAATCTAATAGAAAATTAGGCATCAGTGTGATTTTGATATCAACATATACACAACAGCAACACAACCAAACAAAGTCAAACCGGTAACAATTCTATTAGGAGATGGAGCCAAGTGAAGGAATAAATTGATGTAAGTGGGTCTTCTTTCTATGTGTTGCTTTCATTGGTTAATTAATAAAGAAACTTCTTGGCCTGATAGGTCAGAACATAGGTGGGTGGAGTAGACAGAACAGAATACTAGGAAGAAGGGAAGTGAGTCAGTTGCCATGATTCTCTGACCCGAGATGGATGCAGGTTAGGATCTTTCCCGGTAAGCCACCACCTCGTGGTGCTACACAGATTAATAAATATGGGTTAAAACAAGATGTGAGAATTAGCCAGTAAGAGGCTGAAACTAATGGGCCAGGCAGTGTTTAAATGAATACAGTTTCGGTGTAATTATTTTCGGTAAAGCTAGCTGGTGGCCAGGAGCTGGGTGGTGGGAATCAGCCTGCCGCTCCTCACTACAATAAATTTTGTCTTCTTTGAGAAAGCCTTCATGTTAGGACTCATCCAAACTGTATTCTTCCTGAAGAAGAGCAAACTATTAATATTGGTAATTACAGACTGTGCTGTTTCTTATCTGTCCTAATATAAGTGTAGAGAAGCCTCTCTCTGACAGCTTGTTGATGCCAAGGCACTGGACCTGCTCAAGTTTATGGTTATAAATGCTCCATGGTTGGCCTATTCATTTGGGCTTATAAAATCCTCCCATGAAAAACCTTATTTCTGAGTCCCTGGGTGCTTTTGGCATACACTTCTTTCATCATTCTACCCAAAACACTCTTCCAAGGATTGACAATCAGAAACATTCAGCAAATCATTTTTAGGTTTATACTGTCATCCTTCTAATGATAGTCTTATATGGCTTTTCCCCCTTACTTGTGTAAAAAAAAACATTTTCTGAAATTGAGTTGCATCCCAGAAACTCCATCATTTTGAATGTCAATGGAAATAAGAAAAGGCAAGCAACAATTAATTCACATGTTTAGGATGATGTAATGTGAAAAGGAAGTTTAAGAGCAACTGTGATCTTTACATTTTTATTTGCTAGTTTTTGTTTCAAAAATAAATTTTGACTACCTATCAAATCATTTCTGTTAGTTATTTGGTGTGGGGAAAAGGGAGGAGGCAAAGTCAGGAATGCTAACATTCTGTTTTCTCACCTACCCTGACATGACTTGTTCTCCTCTACTACAGCTCCCACATGATGGACTGAATCCTCTAAACAAACCCCTTTTAACTGTGCCTACATTGGTTAATTACTACCACAAAAACACGAAGTCAGCTAACACACTCTCCAGATAAAGCTTGCAGAAGGCCTTCATGTTAGGACTCTCACTGTAGAGCTTGTCTGGTTTGCTCTCACCCACTAAGTTAGACTCTCATTTGAAATAATTTACAGCCAAAACTGTTCATTGGTTATTGCTGGCTGATGATAGCTCTTTGTGACAGGTCTTCATATCCAAAGTCTTTGCTTTTTGGTTATAATCTCCCTATCTTTAAAATGTTGTTTCTTGCTTTTCAATGGGAGGTCACAAGTTTGGACCAGGCTTCATCACTTCTCATCCATCTCTGCGGCTTCATTCTCCTAACGTCTACACCTTATGTGGCCACTGTCAGATAAACAGTTCTTTTGCTGTTGTTGCTTATTGCCTTCAGTGATCCAGTCTTAAAACTGAATATAAACTCCTTGAACAGAGGGAATGACCACGTTTCTATGAGTTTAAACACTATTTAATAACATTTTTTTTTTGGCAAAAGAGGTACATATGAAAGGTTCCAATACTTTTAGTTTTAGTAATATCAAAAGTTAGGGACAAACACACACCTCATACTCAAGGAAATTTGATGTATCTTTTATCTCTGTTATTTTGACACTAACAAAAAACTATTAGAAGTAAATAGCATTATTTATTTCATTATTTTATCATTAATACTAATAGTGCCAAGGGAAACACTATCCTACCAAGTTCATATGCAAAGATTTTGCTTAAGCTTATTTTTAAATATTTAAAGCCATATGATCTTTAAATTTCTGCCTTCTTCCAGCCTCCCATTTTCCTCCCCTTCTCCCCCTTCCCCCATTCCTCTCCCCCTCCCCCCACTCCATTCCCCCTCCCTGTCGAATCTGAAGAGCAGTCGGGATTCCCTGCCCTGTGGGGAAGTCCAAGGTCCTCCGCCCTCCATCCAGGTACAGGAAAGTGAGCATCCAAACAGGCTAGGCTTTCACAAAGCCAGTTCATGCAGTAGGATCAAAATCTAGTGCCATTGTCCTTGGCTTCTCATCAGCCTTCATTGTCTGCCATGTTCAGAGAGCCCGGTTTTATCCCATGCTTATTCAGTCCCAGTCTAGCTGGCCTTGGTGAGCTCCCAATAGATCAGCCCCACTGTCACAGTGGGTGGGTGCACCCCTCGCTGTCCTGACTTCCTTCCCTAGCAAGCTCATTTATCCACCAAACTAAACTGGAGTGTAATTTTATTTCATGTCCCACACAGAGTGAACAGACTTTTGCTCTTCTCTCTCCACAGAACTTCGAAGTTCAGAGGAGGCATATTATCTGTGGTAACTTGACCTAAGGATAAGAGATGGGATCTGAACCTAGAGGTTAGATTGGATTCATAAGTGAGTTCAGAGAGGAGGAAAAAGAAGAAATTGAATCCAATATAGAATGGATGATAGCCACTGTTCTAAGTCATGAGACTGTTTTGGGCTTATGTGGCCATTGCTTCCATTGTCTTCATC
The DNA here is from genome assembly GCF_000317375.1 of Microtus ochrogaster. Lineage (NCBI taxonomy): Eukaryota > Metazoa > Chordata > Mammalia > Rodentia > Cricetidae > Microtus > Microtus ochrogaster. Next base: position 46,293,914 of record NC_022010.1, read on the forward strand.
AGCACTTGGGTTACCTGGGTCTCTCTGTCCTTCCTCTTCTAACTTATCTTAGGAAATAAATGGTCACTTAAGTTATTCTCTTACTAAAAAACATCCAGTGACTTCATGATCCCTAGCTTAGAGAATAAATTCCACGTATAAGACTCTTCATAGTGATGGACGTGGGTCATATATCAATCTCTTGATTTCATTGGTTAAGCAATAAAGAAACTGCTTGGCCCTCATAGGTTAAAACATAGATAGGCGGAGTAAACAGAACGGAAGGCTGGGAGAAAGAAGCTGAGTCAAGGAGTCGCCATGATTCTCCCACTCCAGGCAGACGCAGGTTAAGATCATTCCTGGTAAGCCAGCTCCTGGGCTACACAGATTAATAGAAATGGGTTAGATCAATATGTAAGAGCTAGCCAATAAGAAACTAAAACTAATGGGTCAGGCAGTGTTTAAAAGAATACAGTGTCCGTGTAATTATTTCGGGTAAAGCTAGCCGTGTGGGCGGCCGGGTGCTGGGGATGCAGCTCTGCCGCTCTACATTCATACTATGGTCCTTATGCTGTCAGTGGAAAATTTGCACCTTCTGAGGGACACTCAACAGTGCAACATTCGGAGATATTTTAACTTCTCATAGCTTAAGGGTCCTTCTATCATCTGGTAGAAAAGGCGAAGGATCTGCTAACTGTCCTACAAGGCTCAGAGTAACTTCACAATGCAGAATTGCCATGCTCAAATGACAACAGAGCTAAGCTGAGCAATTCTGAATTATGCAGCATTTAATTCAATTCTGTAATTATAAAGACAAGTCAAGAGATGTGCAGAAAGAGGCTACTGACTTTTAATAAATGAAAATTTCAACTAATAGCTGTGAGTGAACAGGAGAGTCATATATGAGCTATATGCAGTTTGTACCCACCTACTCACAAAGGGTTGCTGTGCACTGCATAATGTACATCAATTAAGGAAGCATTTACTAAACCACATTTTCCCAAACAAGATGTCTGTCTTACTGTGACTGGACTTATGCATATATTCCTATGCCTGGAATTTTCCAGTAAACTTATACTTTTTTTTTTATTTCAAGTCAAGCTTAACTATCACATCCAAGAGAAAAATTCCTCCAATTATCTACAGTCAGTTGGTCTGGCAATCTCTTCAGGCCTCATCTATTATATGCTTCCCAGGGAATTATCATTATTCATCATGTGTTTGTTTACAGAGTGTGTGATTTGAAGACAGGGCCATGGCTTACTCATTTTTATATCTCTACTACTTACCATTTGAACAAAGAGGACACAAAGTTGGATGGGGTGATGAGACAGACATGGAATGATTTGGGTGAGGGAGTGAACATATGGCATGGAATTGTCAGAGTATTGATATACAAAACAGATAAAAAACCCTACCAATAGAAATTGAGGCTGTCTGAAAAGGATGTGTATTAGTAACAGATGAATGGATGGGAAAACAGACATGATCAAGAGAGTGGTGGAGGGTAGGTGCAGAAATTACTTGGAGGTTATTAAAGAATGTTCTGAAGGCCTGAGCTTTATGATTTCTTTGGAAGGATTGATAAGACATAGGATTCTTTCTTTTTAATTAATGACTAATACAAACTGACAAAGTAAAATTTTTTTTTTTTTTTTTTTTTTTGAGACAGGGTTTCTCTGTGGTTTTGGAGCCTGTCCTGGAACTAGCTCTTGTAGACCAGGCTGGTCTTGAACTCACAGAGATCCGCCTGCCTCTGCCTCCCGAGTGCTGGGATTAAAGGCGTGCGTCACCACCGCCTGGCTGACAAAGTAAAATATTAATGGTAGAAGTATCAGAAAATATTCGATAATTACAGTGTTTAATCATTTAACCATGTATATGAAGCTTATGTAAATAATGTAGCGTTTAGTGGGAGAGCATGTGAACTCAGTCTGGAGTTTCTCCCATGCCAGGAAGACTAAGGAGATGAGGCAGGGAAATAGCTCTATAATTATACAACTTGTCCCCAAGGATTGCATACATCCAGAGGTTGGACATAGAAACAGAGGACACCAGGTCTGGGAATTTGGATAACCAGAGGAAATGACCAAAACCTGACTTGTTTTCCATCAGGACGCTCACTTTGTACATTTTGTGATAGCCAGTGCTACTGATATCTATGCTACCATCAGGAATTCAGTAGGTCTTTTTTTTTTTGTGATGAATGATTTATTTATTCCACTGTTATTTTTGTAGATATAATGCTTCATTTTCTTTGAAGAATTTCTCACCTCTTTATGTATTCTTTGTATTCCCATTGATGATAAAGTTCTGTCTTTTCAGGAATATGTCTGAACATTTGGTTCAGGCTGAGTTGATCACTGCATCGCATGCATCTGAACAGTTAAAATTCACAGAGTGAACATAACAACAAAAGCAGGCCAGATGGATTCTTCCCTAGAACCTCATGGTTAGAGATGCAAAGGGATCACTTTTCTTCCCTTAGCCTGTGAACTGTGAGAGTGGGGTCTGCATCACCAGTGGCTATCCTCTGCCATTCACCATGAGCCCACCACACATAGAGAGGATGCTAAAGGAGGCACTGATGCAAAGAGGAGATGCCAACCCAAAGAGTGGCAGGAGATAACCATGGCAATGGCAGTCAGGTCTTGACCAGCTGGAAGTACTGGCCTCTGGTAGCTACCTCTTCAAGTGTATGCCTAGCCTCGATGTGCTTCCGAAATAAATGAGTCAATCTATTGTTCCTTTGCTTAAATTAATTTTTGTTGCAGTGTGGTCATGTGTAACCTAAGGGACTTAACTAATAGGGTTAACCCTTGCATGCTGTTACAATAATTCAAGGGAGCATGCATCCAAGTGGGCTATAATGTGAAGCTCCAGCTCTTATTGTTACACATGCCCCCTCTATTTGCTGACCAGTGGCACAAATGTAAGACTAATTTATTTGGATCTCTATTATGTCTAACATACTGGCAAAATCCAACCAGATCACTAAAAAATCAAAGCACAAAGCTTTTAAACTAATAACAAGTGTTGCAAGCATTCAACAACAAATATGAGAATTAAAACTCTCATTTTGTAGTGCACACCGCAGTGACAGAATGAGTCCCATCCCAACAGGATCCGCCTATGTTGTCAGCTGCTCTTCTTGTTTGGACACTTAAGAATCACTGTGACTGTCTCCCTTTCCTCACTGCTGGACAAAGCGGAAATGGAAGGAACAGCAGTTCAGGCTAATTTGCCATGGAGTGAGGAGAAAGTGTAGAGCCAGCTGGCAAAGCCCGGAAGTTCTAAACTACAGCTGAGTCAACATTGTGGGTAGACTCCAGGTGGGAGAGTTTCTTGGGGCTTTAATTCTGTCCTTTGGAGGAATCTCTTTGGCTATCTCAGGGTCTTGTTCTCTCTACTCTCCAGTGGATCTGGACAGGGCATCCATGGTGTATGCTTTCCAAGGGGGCTTTAAAGCTCCATTCTCATGAAGGAGACTGGACAATCAAGACTCCTGTTCTGCCTCTTGCTTTTTTTGGTCAAGGTTCCAGTCTCTTGGGTAATTTACCTTCCTCTAAGTAGGCTTCTGATTGGTTTTGCCCAAATACATTTCTGTAGCACCAAACACGCCCTTTCAACACACAGTTCTAAGATTTGCTTCGTTTCTGTGTTTTTCACCTCTTTGCTTTGCATTTTCTCTTTGTTTCTTTGAGATGAATCTTGCTATGTCATTCAGACTGACCTCAACAGTGTGGCAATCTCCCTACCTCAGCCTCCCTGTGTTGAATCTACCTGCAGATGTTTCCACATCCAGTAGAGTGTTCTCTGTGGAAGCTCTTGAGCTTAAATAAGATGATTACATCCCCAATCTGACCATGCCAGGAAAAATGTCAATCAACTGAGGGTTTTTATTGGCTGATTTTTATTATCATTAACTTATTTTTTATCACTCAAAGCTTTGTAATTTCATTTCTCACTTTTGAGCTATCTATTGCTCTCTTGCCATGGGAGACCCTAAATTAGTAGTTTTTCGTAAAGATTACTTTTTGATCTTCTTTTGAACAGTCAATGCTTCCTGATTTCATTTCCTGCTGGCCATGGCTTGCTAAACACAGCAAAAGGTCCCTAATACACAGTCTCAAATCTCTGCTTTCCATGATTCCTCTGGCTCCCAGCTGAAAGCCCATTTCAGCTGGCTTCCTAGTGGAGCTTTACGAATGATTTTTATCACTGTAAAACACATTGTTGTTCAAGCTGCTCCTATCAGTTTTCATGCCCACTTAAAAAAAAAAAAAAACGTAACTTAGGTTATTTTAAACTGCTACTTGACATTCAGATACTAGTTTCCTTATTAGGATGATTAATGCCAGCTGCTACAACAGACATTCCAAAATGACACGCAAGTGACAAAGGTTTCCTATTCTTCCTACTACATATACGGAAAGAATTAGTGGCTTGAGATCAGGAAGTGTTGTTCCACACGCAAAACCAAGCTATAGGAGATTCTTTTCATGGTATCTTTATTCCTTGTGAACAGTTGGCCTTTGAGGTACCTTGCACAGGAATTCAAAACTGAAGGAGAGCACCAACTCTTCACTCCTCAAACCCGGGTTTGTAAATATTACTCTACTCATGGTGCATTTGTTGAAATAATCACTCAGCTCAAACCTAATTGCAAAGGAGGAGGGAACCGGGGAAAGTTAAGGGGGCTTGTGGAGCAGTGGCTGAGCCTTAACTGGCTCCACCCCTGGAGGCTGCTTTAGCAATATGCAGAAATGTGACTGCGGATTGGAACATCTTGCAGGAGAGAGTCTGGTAGTCATTAGTTCTGTTCCACAAATATTCCCAGTTCTGTTTCTTAGCATGTTGTACTTCTGCATTTCCCAGGAGATGCAGTGCTCAATGTTTTTGCCTTTCATTGCATTGTGCAATGAAATGTGAACAGAAGGGCATGTGTTTCTTGCAGGTTGACTCTTCCCACCCAGGATGCAATTATTTGCGTAGTATCCTTCCATCTGCCTTAATCCCCAGTAGTACTTCAGACAGAGGTTGCTTCATTAGCCTGGATACCCAAGTGAGGATGACAGGAACCAGAGCTTCTGGCTGAATCATGGTAGACTTGTATGAGCATGCACAGTAAGATCCCAATTCTAAGGCACTGAGATGTGTGTGATTGTTGGTCATCCAAACACAGACCATTCAATTCTGATTCTAATTGATGACACTTCCCCCGCCCCAACTCTACTCTTTTAATGTTAGGGGGTGAGTAAATGTAGAAGAAATTCTCAAGTCCTTGCCTGTTTTTATTATTTTTCTTGGATACGCTTGTATTAATTATAACAGTAATATTACCAAGCAAATTTTCTAACAGTTCCCTGCATAGTATTCAAGCTAGTGGTTATTGACAACAGTGAGCTTTAGCAACATCCTGGGGAGGACCACCCATGGCTTTCCCTAACTCTGTTTTCAAAGCAACTCTTGTCTCTTCAAGTTAATATCAGCAAAATTGTTCTTTCAACCCCAAATCACTCCAGGCTTCCTGTAATTCTCTCTCCTTTCCTCTTTGCTGGAAAATTGTCTTTCCTCCATTTTGCTGCAATAGAACTGTTTGCTCACATAACAGTACATCAATTTTTTTAAAGTTAACATACATAATCACAGGTTTTATATCTCACTTTCACACTTACTTTGCTTTTGCTGATCTGCCTCCTTCAGTCCTCCTTCACAAAACAGTGACCCTTAAAGTACTCTTAGAAATAAGTAAGGGGGCTTCAGTGCACACCCATATTTTAGTTATAGGTAGAATACGAAGTAGCCAAAGCACCAGATATGGATTCAGGAACTTAGGTTCAAATCATGTTTCTGCTTCTTACTAGCTCTGAGAACGTTAGCTAACTTCTTTATCAGTAAAATGGGGTCAGAATGGACTGGCTTTTCTATAATATTGTTATAAACACAAAAATATAGCAGACAAACTATAGTGGTTACAAAAGATCCTTAATATTACCATAAAAATAAAAGGTACAGTTAGCACAGAGACCCTTCATAACTGTTGCTTGTTTGTATTAAATGCCTTTAAGACTGAGGAAGCCCCCAAGACAGGTTTACTAATGTCAAACTCTGTCTCTGAACTTGTCTACTCTTACAGCTTGGTCATCCTGCAAAAACCTTGTTGAGGCATTGTTGAGAATGAATGACAAATGGAAATAAAAATCTATTGGCCACAATTTAAGTATGAACTCAGTTCAGATTTATGTATGTTCAGGTTTTAGCTTTTGTACTTTATTCAACAATGAAAAGATTAAATGAAAGGTACTGATAATCACCGTTATGAAACGCTATTCAATTGAGCCTGGAGACCACAGGCCAAGCCATATTCGCACATCTGTTCAATGTTTGTTTTCAATCTTTCTCTCTGGGAATGGGCAGAGGATGGAGACGGGATTCTCAGAGAGCTGTCCTCCCATAGTGAATCGCTCCTTCCTGGAGCTCTCATGTTCTCTTCTTTCCACCTTCCTACTTGGAATCTTCCAATGACTTCCATGGCTCTCACTCCTCCGTTTTTTAAACTTTTTTTATTTTAATTTTAAAGAAACTTTTAATCTTAATGAAATTTTCCTCAAATAGTTTACACACAGAGTGGTTATTTTTAGAAAGCTGATGATTACTGTTCTTAATGTCATGAAATTTTAGGATAGGCCAGATCTTGTCTGTTGGCTCTCTACTCTTCTGTCTTTCTGTTAGGTAGGCTGACTCATGTGGACAGCATGTGTTGGCGCACTCAGGTTTGAGTCAAGTGTGTAGGGAGTCTTTGCAGCAGATAGGGAAAGGAAGAGAGTGTGCCCTCCGGGACAGGTGCAAGGTCTCCTCCTGTGAGCAGCATTCCGCCCACAGTCATTGCTTTCCTCAAGCCACTGGCAGCCTCTATGGTGTGCTCACCTGCACTGTGCTCTCCCTCCCAGCAGACTATTAGACTATTCCCAATCCTAGGTTACATGGTTCCTATAATCCACAGCTTTGCAGATAATCTCTTTGTAAATAAAGGAACGAAGTTATTCTGCTTGGATGACACATCTGTTTCCTCTTGGGACACTAAGTAACTCAGCAGTTGCCTTGCTTGGCTCTATTCAGTTTCTACCTTCTCTTTTATCTGTTTTATTTATTGTTGCTGTCCTGCTATTTTCTTCACCTGTAGATAATGTCTGTTAGGCATTCCTGTTCTCTCTCTTTGGCTTTTTGCTTTTCTATCTAATATTATGTCTTGTTTGTCACATAAAGGTTGTTTGAGGTTATATAGTGTATTTCTCTTTTTCTTTTCTTTTTGAAATTAAAAAAACATACAAAAATGGCAAGAATAGACCAAAGAGCCTTTTGTTTTGTTAAATTTGTTTATAAAATGTCCCCGAATGGGGTTTATCAAATGTTTCCTTTTTTATCAAATGGCGATTCAATCTGAATCCTTTTGCAGTTGAACCACTATACTACTACTACTACTACTACTACTACTACTAATAATAATAATAATAATAATAATAATTTTGTGTTCAATAGCATCAAGCTAGGTGGTAGCTGCTTTCATTTCAACCCTCTGCTGGTGATGTCAGCATCACTCCTTGGGAGGTGACTTCTGTTAGATTTCTTTCCAGTGTACTCAGTCTTCTTCCTTACAGTTAAGCATGTTTCATAATTGCCTAGTTAAATATTTCATCTCTTGAACTTGCACTCACTAGTTTTAACAATACTCAGGTTTCTTACCTGAATTGTTACTGTAATGATTGCAAAATTGTTATTAATTTTACCATGTCTTCCATATTTATTAGCATTTTATTATCAGGACTTTATTACCCTTCAATTGATTTTATTTATTCATATTAGTATGGATTTATGAATTCCTGTTTTATTAATTCTGGTGCACAGATTATTAAAAATTTGCCAATAAGAATCTTTCTAAGATGGTTTCCACAAGAATTTGAACATTTCCTAGATATACTGAATAAAATATTCAGGTCTATTTTTAATCTTCTATGCTTAACCCTAATGCTGAGTAGCTCTGACTCCTTTTAGTGGAGCATTAAATTAAGAAATTGAGATCTGGTCACTGGTATACTCACGCTTTTGAAGTATTGCTGCCCTCAGACCTCTCAGTGAGTGGCCAGGGAATTAATATATCAATCATATATACACATGTATGCATATACTATACATATGAGCATGTATTTGTGTAAATAGATACCTATGTTTGTATAGGAGGAGACTACATATAGGTCCAAATAGCTAGAGACCTGTAAGATTGGGAGCAATTTTAAAGGCTGAATACAATGATGTCCATGTTTATTACACGATCTCTCTTTGCCTACCTATGTAATGGTATATGGAGGTATGTACATACCTACCCATGTATCAAAACTGTGAGTTCATATCAATATCTTCACATCCAATCAAGTTCCATTTCACTTTGGGGTTTTCCACAACAATGAAAAATATGGGCAATCGGCTGGCCCTGTAAAAAGCACCACCACCCCTGGATGTGTTTCTCCTCTCTCCCCACTTCATAGGGATTAGCAGTCCACCGAGATTCCATCTAGTAACTGCTGGAGTAAATTATTCAAGAAGAAAGGTCAGTGGTATGAATACTGCTTTCCCCTCATGAACTGCAAGTGGACAACAGGAATAATTTATCACACTCTCATTTGAATTAGAGAAACCATTCTCATGATTTAATCCAAACTAACAACGGTTCTTCATACCTTATAAAGGTTTGAGACATTCATGTTTTTTTTTTTTTTTTGTGGAGAGGGTTGCTTGTTTAGCCTGCCAACAGTGATTTTATGAAGACTGTATTCAAATATCTTAATCTCTCTCTCTCGTCCTTTCTTTTCCCTTCCTTCGTTTCCCTTCACTGGTAAGACTTCCATCCTCTCTATTTTTTTTTTTTAAAGTTGCTTTTGCTTCCTTCAGGCTTGTCCTTGGCATTGGTGAGTACACTAGTAAGACTCAGTTCTTCTCATAGCAATCCTCTGGAGCCTGTGTGGTGCTGAAAAAACCTCTAGTGACTCTTCATTAAGAAAATCTGAGCGAATCAGAATGACCCAGCTCATCTTAGACCTTTGTCTAAAGTACTTCCTTTGAGACCATGGGCATGGAAATTTTTTTAAAAATTACCATTATTCTTGTGTCTCTTCTCAGGTGTTTACTGGTGACCTGGGGACTTCAATGTCAAATTAATAAATCTGAATAAGCAAAATAGGCTTTCTGATACACAGTTCATGGTTATTCCAACAATATGCTTTCTCCAAATTGCATGCTGCTGAATCATACCAACCACCATTCATCTTCCCAGAAGTTAGGGTGATGTACTAGATGAGACACATCCTGAGAACTATGAGACAGATGTTCCAGACACGTCAGAAAAACAAAAGCAAGCTCTTCAGTCCTCAGTTGCTGACATAGATAAGTATAATGGACTGTTTTGGATGTGAAAGTCGGGCATGGTTAAGTCACCTGTAGGACTGTATGAACTTTGCAGAGGTGTGAGTTTTTGTTTTGTTTTGTTTTTTTTTTTGTTTTTTTTTGTTTTTTTTTTTTTTTGAGACAGGGTTTTTTTTCTGTAGCTTTGGAGCTTCTCCTGGAACCTGCTCTGTAGACCAGGCTGTCCTCAAACTCACAGAGATTTGCCTGCCTTTGCCTCCCAACTGCTGGGATTAAGACATGGATTTTTTTTATGCATAGAAATGTCAGTTTGTTACAGTCTGATGAGCATATACACCTTCCAGAACAAGGGGGCAGACATCGCTGAGTTCAACAGTCTGATTTGAGAGGAAGTTGTAGAGGAAGTCAAGGGGAGAACTCTCTGCAGAATGCAAATCAGGGATCAGACTCAGTGGGAAGCCAAGGGAGGGGGAGCAGATTAACTTTTAGCACACTTCATGCTCTCTGAGGTTAACATGCCACAAAGCTAACATGTCAAGTTATTTTGTGTTGGGAAATTTCACTACTGTTTATGAAATGGCTTTCACTTTTTAAAATCAAGGCCAATATCAAATTCATCTAAAGTACTTCAGAAAAATCATTCTAGGAACCAACAAGAGAATGAAGTAAACAAACAGAAAATATAAATATTTTAAAATGTGAGTATTGACATTTGAAGGAGTAAAACACATTTCAAAATAGGAAGATACTTGTACAACATGACAGAAAGAGATTGTGAGAGGTTTCCACTTCTGTCTCGGGCGTCTGCTTAGCTATGCTACACCTTCATGAAAGGAAGCTGACCCTGGCATTGGATGCCTTTCTCTACAGTTGTGGGTGGTTACAACAGAACAATGTTTCTTCATTATGTATTTTGGCATTAAAATTTTCTTGACATAATCATTGTAATTTTAATTTCTCAGGATGTGTTTAATATGATCATTTAAGTGTAGAGACAGACTTTATTGTACCGAATGCATGAAAAGACAAAAAGAGCTGTGCTCTCACCTTGGGTAGGGAAGAGCTGAGAAGAAATATCAATTGTAGGTGTTTTATCCCAGGAGACATTAAGAAAAAAAATGTACAAAAAGAAAGCAAGAAAGGAAGAAAGAAAGAAAGAAAGAAAGAAAGAAAGAAAAGAAAGTCAAACCAAAATTAGTTTGGTAAGCTTTCAAGTTTCTTGTTTTATTTTCCTTTAGTGTCATTATATCTTGATAAAAGAACAAGAAGAAATACCGCTAATGGAGGATTTCAAAAATTAATAAAACTAAGAAGTAAAAAGCATTTATGTGTGTTTTCTAAAACAGTCTGAGTTTTAAAAGTAAACATTCTAAACAAGAAGAAAAACTCCACAGACACAAAATCAAACCATCATTGTTTCTTTAGAGAAGGAACTGATCATTATTTTTCAAAACATGGAAACTAAAATATTCTAGTTCCGATTGCATAATTTGGATAGGGCCAAAAAACACGGCTCGTCTTAGTACAGATGCATTGTCTCATGTCTCTGGCTTCTGGTAGCCTTTCTCAGGACAGCACCTACACTTTCCTTAAGATGTACTCTTTACCTCTTAACAGGCCTGGGATGTACTCTCTGCCCTCATTAGGCCTGGAAGGTCTCCATATATTTGGGTAGGCAACCGTGGTTAGCCCTATGAGCACTTACTGTACTCTGATCACAATGATTGGTTCAGGGACGACCATGTGACCTAATCTAAGTTCCCAGAATGGGCTCTAGGAGGTGGGCGGATGCCTTGGTAAAGCCGGAAGTCTTGGTAAAGCCGGAAGCCTTGGTAAAGCCGTGCTTTCTTCATTAGGACTTTCAGCTTAGAATCAGGAGTCCGGCCTAAGATGTTAGGGAGTGTCCCATAGTCTAAACTAGCTTGCGAATGGAGGAAACAGAGAGGAGCATTCTGGCGTGGGAGAAAACTGGCTGACACTGAGGCTGATAACTGAGGTCTTTCCAGTAGAAGTATTGTAGGTTTTTTTTTTTAAATATGATTTTGTGATAATTTACATCACATTTTTATTTTAAAAAAAATATAAGAAAGTAAATGTGATGCTTAATATTGATTGGCAACTTGACAGGATCCAGGTCATCTAGGGGATAAGTCCCTGGGCATGGCTATGGAGGAATTATTTAGACTAGGCCAGCTAAGATAGGAGAACCCACTTCAATTAATTTTGGATGGCATCATTCCCCGGGCTGGGATCCTGTACTAAATATAAAGGTTTCTCACTCTGCTTTTTCACTGTGGATGAGGTCTGACCAGGTTCCTCAAGCTCTTGTCTCAGTCACTTCCCCACCATGATGGCTTGGATCCTCAGACTGTGAGCCAAAACAAACTCCCATCTAGTGACTATGGACACACTGGAAGTATCATTATGGTGAAGCAAATAGTAAAGTCACTGTGTTTTAATACCCTTTCCCTTGAACTTTTACATGTAGACTTAAAGCTGCAACTAAACACATTAGTAGTGTTTATGTCTCAGCACTGTTTTTAACACTTGGTCAAGAATGCTCAGTCTTCAAAACAATCCCCTGATGTAAGAATTACCATGGAGGAAGACAAGGCACACAAAGGTCCTGTAACCTGCCTCAAATCATACAGATGCCAAAGGCTGATGGAGGAATTGGAGTTGACCACGCTGCCTTCAGATATGCCTTTGTGGGTACTTTCCAAGTGGTCTCTTCAAAGCAGTGTCCTACCCTGCTGAAAATTGTGAATAAAACCAAAGAATATGTATCTGTTCATTCTGTGAATGACATTTAGGCTGAGGACACTGTCGAATGGTTAATTACTTTTAAAGAAAGGAACCCCGAGAGGCAAGATAGTATTATGAATCAAAAGAGCACTATTGATGGGGCTGGAGAGATGGCTCAGAGGTTAAGAGCACTGACTGCTCTTCCAAAGGTCCTGAGTTCAATTCCCACCAACCACACGGTGGCTCACAATCATCTGTAATGGGGTCTGGTGCCTTCTTCCGGCCTGCAGACATACACACAGACAGAATATTGTATACATAATAAATAAAAAAAAAGAACACTATTGAAATACGCAGGGCAGGAACAACCAGCTCTGTGGGTTAATTACTATACCTCTGTGCCTCTTCTACCTCATTTGTGAAATGCAATAAAGGGTGACACATGTGGCTTCTATCCATTTATTCTTCCACAACAGGCTCCAAAGGCTAATTTTATAAGAACGGAAATTCATTTCTCATGCTTTTGTAGTCTGAGAAGCAGGAGTGTTGTGGGAGCTGTGGGCCTCTTCCCACAGCCCGACTCCCAGCCGCCTGCCTAGCTTATACCCCGAAATAACAACACACAAACTGTATTCATTTAAACACTGCTTGGCCCATTATATCTAGCCTCTTCTCGGCTAACTCTCGCACCTGGACTAGCCCATTTCTAATAATGTGTGTAGCACCGAGGTGCGCTTACCGGGATGATTCTAGCCTACGTCCATCCTGGGTCGGAGCTTCATCGTGTCTGCTCCAGAGAGCAGAGCTATCGAGTCTGAGCTCACTTCCTCTTCCTCCCAGCATTCTGTTCTGTTTACTCCACCCACCTATGTTCTAACCTATAAAATGGGCAAAGGCAGTTTCTTTATTAGCCAATGGCCTTCCTCCATCACACGAGATTAAGGCATGGACTCTGACCTTTCTGTGTGCTTACATGGTGGAAGGCAGAGGGCAAGAGAGGGTTCAGTTCTCTCTGTAAAATCCTTTAACAAGGGCACATAATTCCATTCACCATGGGTAGATTCAATGACAGAATCATCTCTTAAAATTCACATTTTCTAATGCTATCCCACTGCCAATATCTGATTATAGAGAGGATTTTTTAAGTATCTAGTTGTGTAGGGCTTTTTTTTTTTGTGGGGTGATAAAATTTCAGTACCTATATGGCATTTAACAAAGCACACTAATTAATATGTTATTGGTATTTATTGCTATTACATTTTACCTTTTATTCTTATAGTTGTTGGTTTTGTTCTTTGTATCAGTGCTTTTAACTATTCTGCTAGGACTATACCAGCACTTTTATTGTCCTCCCAAAATGCCATACTTTTAATTAAGTCTGAATCTTTTCTCTGATCTTGTTCTAGCTACAACACCCTGCTCAAAGAGTATTTTCATTTGATACATGAAAAATTAGGGTGGGATACACGAAAGGTCAAGGACCTGCCCTAATTTCCTTTTCTTTGTCTAGAGAGAACCAACAAGGCATTTAGCCACTTCATGTTCCTGTACAAGACTAACATCATTTCTTTCTTCAGCCTAGGAACCCATTTTCACTGCAGAAGGGCTGTCAGCTCTTTGTCAGGGAGCCGCCTCTGACTCCCACAGTTCTGCACAGGAAGCCGGTGCATGTTAGCTCAATTCAGGAGGAGAAGCTGAGGATTAGTCACTAGATAAACTGAAACATTTTCCTATGCTGAATGATCACTAAAGAGGTATTTAAAATAGATTAAAATGCAGTGATATAAAAAAATCAGTTTGGGGCAAAGCACTTAGAGAGTTACTGTGCTTTATGGGTCACATGCAGCCATAACTAAGTGCTCAGAATATCATTGTGACCTTCTTCAATGAGGGAGATTTTTCACTCAAAAAAAAAAAAAAGTCAAAGGCAGCCTCCCTGCTGACCACCTCCATCTGAGAGAAAGGATTTCATACTCTAGAACAGTAGTTCTCTACCTGTAGGTTATGACTCACTTTGGGGAGTCCTTTTACTGGGGTCCCTAAGACCATTGGAAATATCAGATATTTACATTATGATTCATAATAGTAGCAAAATTACAGTTATGAAGTAGCAATGATAATAATTTTATGATTGGGGGGTCATTACAACATGAGTAACTATGTTAAAGGATTGCAGAATTAAAGACTGAGGGTCATTGCTCTAGAAGGAAGCATGACAGTAATTAAACCAGTCACATGACTAAGAAACTACAGCTATTACCTTCATGCAGGGTGCTAAAACAAAAGTGCTGTGTCTTCAGTAGCCTAAGCAATAGAAATCTTTCTCCTCAGCTCTAAGGTTAAAGAATTAGGTTCTAAGGAAGACTTACTTCCTAGAATACAGATGACTCCCTTCTACCTGGGCCCCCTGATGATAGAGACTGAGTTAGCTTTGGTGTTTCTTTCTTAAATCATACTAATCCCACTTCATAGCTCTATCTAATCATTTAGTGGCTACCAAGCTCCATATCTCCAGACATCATCACACTAAGGGGCTTGGAGGGGACACATACATAACACTCATTTTTCTAATCTTAGGGTCTTCTTTGTAAATTAGCTAGAGAGGTCAATTTAAATGTAATTATCATATTCCACCATAATTGTAAATAATCTTTAGAGTCTTGGCTTTAAATCAAGGTTACTATTAAAATAGCTCACATATAATATTTTGTGGTCCAATTTACAGTTAATGAGAAGAAAAATTGTCAAACATTTTCATTTAACTTCAAGTTTGCTTATGTAATGAAAAATGCTACAGGAAAAAAATTCCCTTCGCTGTTTTCTCTCACTGCTAATGAGAACTGCTATGAAATGACCTTCACCCCTTCTCTTAGGGATTTTTCTGGCTACTGCTACAGGCAGGATGTGGCATCAGATGGACAAACATGACCTCGTGATCCCTTTGCTAATGTGGACTTTTCAGAAAGATTAAGCAGATTTTCCAACAACTAATTTAATGTTTAAAGCTTTGAGGTAGATAAAATGGAATCCCTATGCTGCTCCACCTTGACACTGTGAACGGAGACTGCACTTTAGTGTCCCAGCTTCCCAGACCCAAATAATCACACAGAAACTATATTAATTATAACAATGCTCGGCCAAAGCCTCAAGTGTATTCCTAGTTAGCTCTTATATCTTAAATTAAACCATTTCTGTGTATCACATGAGACTGTGGCTTACCTGCTAAGGTCCCATTCAGGCATCTATCTCCTTCAGTGGCTACATGGTGCCTCCTTGATTCTGCCTACTCTCTTTTATATCTCTTTGAGCTTGGCTATATTCTGCTAAGTCATTGGACTAAACAGTTTTATTACTCAACCAATAGAAGCAAAGCATATACAGAAGGACATCCTACATCATCTCCTTTTTTTTCTGTCAAATTAAAAGGAAGGTTTTCACTTTTTTTTTGTTTTTTCAAGACAGGGTTTCTCTGTGTAACAGCCCTAGATGTCCTGTAACTACTTCTTGTAGATCAGACTGGCCTTGAATTCACAGAAATCCACCTAACTCTGCTTCCCGAGTGCTTTATCCATTTTAATTATTCTGAGTATCAAAGATTATAATGAGGCAGCACTTTGTAGAAATAAAACAATCCTCTTACAGTTGACTGATGGGAAGCTATGCTTGGAAAATCAAACTTGGTAATCCATATTTTCTCTTTACTCATTTCTCTAGTGAGGGAAATATCACCTTTCCAAAAACTTACTTGGTAGGAAATTATTTAATAATTAGCACCCATTAGTATTTTAGGCATTGGTAAGTAATTGGCCAATGATAGCAAATGGTATCAATCAATCACTTTTCTTACTATGGGACCATAGTCAAATCTCTTCATGGTTGTTGTGCTGTTTTGTTTTCATTGCCAGTTTGACAACACTTAAGTCACCTTGGAAAATTAAGTCCTAAGAAGGAATGGCTTGTGGGCTTGTCTTTGGGAGGGATATCATGATTATGAATGGATGCATGGACACCCAGCCCATTTTGGGTATTACCATTCCCTAGGCAATGGAAACAAATAAACAATATAAGACAATAGAAACAAGTTGATAACAAATAGGCAGCAAGGAAATTTTCTGCTCTCAACTGTATATGGGATGTGGCTGGATGCTTGAGTTCTTGCCTTGACTTCACCTCAGTGATATATGGTGATATGGAATTGTAAGCCAAACAAACTCTTCCTTTCCTACACACTGTTTTTGGTCAAAATATTTTATCATAGCAACAGAAATGTAACTAGAATAGCTTCACTGAATAACTATTTTTTATAGTTTTAGAGAAGGCTAAGTTTCCTCATCACTGAAGAACTGAGATCATGCAGATATTACGAGTTTTAAATGAAATGAGCAGTGTTTGTGTGTGTGTGTGTGTGTGTGTGTGTGTGTGTGTGTGTGTGTGTGTGTGTGTGTGTGCGCGCGCGTGCTTCTGACTGGAGCTACAGACTCTGAATGTCATCCTATCTTTCACTCCCAGCCTCCTTCTCTTTGTGTTCTCACCTTCGGCATCATGAAACGACACTTAACCTGTATGCCGCCTGCACAAAACAACTTGCTTCTCTTTTCTTTCATTTGGTATGTCTGTCGTCTCTTGTTATCTAGTCATTATAAAACAATGACTAGGAGTGCAAAGCAAAGTGATTCATTTACACCATCATTCACTGCAATGGTTTAAATGAGAAGTCCCCTTTGTGCCCAGTTGATGTTTGGGAAGGAGTAGGAGGTGAGGGGTTATTGAAGAAAGTATGTCATTGGAGGTGGGCTTTGAGATTTCAGAAGTTCGTGCCAAGTCCAGTCTCTCCCTGCCTTCTGCTTGCAGGTCAGGATGTAAAGTTATCAGTTGTTGCTCTAACATCATGTCTGCCTGCTTCCTGCCATTATGATTATGGACTAATCAAAAACTGTAAAGAAGCCCCCAGATGAATGTTTTCTTTTATAAGAGTTGCCTTGGTCATGGTATTTCTTCTCAGCAATATAGCAGTAAAACAACTTTGGAGCCAAGTAGGCATGAATGTAGTATCCTCCTCCCAAGCTTCATACCGTGATTGAACTTACAGGCAGAGATTACTAATCTTTGTTGGACCCTTTTATTTGTTTCCTTGATGTCCAAGATGAAGAACTGGTTATCCCACATCAGATTCCCAAGTATTGGGAGTGGAGCTGTACACCACCACACTCTCCAAATGAAGAGATATTTAAAAATGTAGAACAACAACAAAAGAAAAATAGTTTCTAATCTCACTGAGAAAGAGGTCCGTGAGTGTTTTTCAGACAGTGGTAAGCTCCAAGGAGTTATGTGTGCAGCTCCGGCCACTACTAAATTGGCAATGATTGCTCATGAGTCCTATGTGGGAGGAGGTGGTTTCCTACAGGAAGAGGGTTGGGTAATAAAGCCACAGAGATTTGCTGATATATTTGCTAGGCATGACTTCTGGTCACTTAGGAAGTTATTTTGTGGCTCTGTCAATAAGTTATTTCCCAACTGCTTCACTGCATCCCACTATTGTCTCTTCCACTTGAGTGATGGCTTCCTGGTCTGTGGCAAGGACATTCATTCCTTTACCACCAACCTCCAAGGCTGGTTGCTTGGCTGCAGTAAGAAGCAGAGGATATTAATACCTGGAAATTGGTCTTTAGAAGGCATGGGATTTAGTGGTCCTTGATTCTGAAATACTGGAAGTGTGTAAGATCATCTGAGCATTCTTAGGAATAAAACTTTCCTCATGGGAGCCATATAATTTTTTTTAAATAAATAACTTATTAATTTTAGAAAGACTTTCTGATCATAAAATAATAGATAAGAGAAAACACAAAAAACTGGGTGAAATTTTTGATCTCAATAAATAAGACAACCTTGCAAACATTTTGGTAGATTTTCTAAGAGTCTGGGAATTTTGTGGCAATTGAAGTGGTAAGAGTCCATATTTGCCTGTTTAGTAATACTATGTACTTAAATTACTAAACAATGGGAAAAAATCATCTAAAGCATTTTGAACTTAATGTTATAATTACTCTCAATATTACTGCAAAGTCTTCTAAATAGAAAAACATAATACTTACGTAATATTCTTCCCTATCAGCCTTGTCGGAGCTAGACTATTGCTGTAGATGATAAGAGTGTGCATTGCTCTTGCAGAAGATCTGAGTTTGATTCCCATCACCAGTGTGGGATGGCTTACAACCACTTATAACTCTAGCTCCAGAGACTATAACCCTATGGCTACTATGAACACCTGTGGCCACATACACATGACTTAAAAATAGTAAAAAAGAATTCCAAAGAAAGTCATTCATTCATTGTTATGTAGTTGGTTACTATTCAGAAGTCTGGTAAGAAGAAACTTGTCTTATTCTTATTTGACTGAGGGTATAATCCAAGCAAGGTTTTGTTTTTATACATTCTTTAGGAAGGATAATACAAAAAGCAAAATCAGGAGTTTTATTAAAATTAAAACAATGCACTCTTAAAGAAGTACCACATTCTGTGTATTTAGATTTTTTTGTGTGTCTCTCACAAGATTATTTTGTTTCAAAGAAACTGCAAATCGCTAATAAAACATGCTAAGTGGTGCATGCTAATGAAATTTGTTTTGCCTGTTAAAGAATACACCAGCGCTCTATCTGTATCAGATGGAACACAATGAATCATCAGTGATGTTATGACTTTATAACCACTGTAAGTTTGGATTTAGTTATGCTGTGGTTTTCATTGTGACAGTCTCATCAATAGTTTGAGTGTGGATATGGTGATCTCCCACCTCCAACTTTCCTTGCCACGTTGTATAGATGAAGAATTAGGGAAGTCTAATCACTAGTCTTCATCCACAGAAGAGGACTGTGGATGAAGACTAGTGGACGGAAAACCTCAGGGTCTGACTGAATTTCTGACTTTTTCCATGGGTTCAGCTAAAGACATAAAGCTCTTCTCATTCCAAGCAATGATTTTGAGGACTGGCTTTCAGATATTTGCTTGACATTGAATTTGAGCCTTGTGAGGAGCTTTAGTAGAAGAAGGGGAGGAATTACTTATCCCTTGGCATACATTAGCATGCAAATCAGTCATTTCTCTGCATTGCAGTGTGCCTGAAATTATCCCACATGCAATCTATCTTTTATCAGCATATCTGAATACAAGCGTTGCTTTGAAGGGTTCGGTCTTCTTCAAACATTTACAGTGCTTCTTTTTCTTAATATTAAATCTTCCTTTTATTGACATTTTAACAAAAATAATTATTAACTTATTTATTGTTAAAGTTTCTAATAGTCTCTCCAAATGGATTTGTAACAAGATTTATAGTACTTACCACATTTTATGTATACAAGGAAGCTTTTGATTGAAATGAAAGTTATAATCACAAAAACAAAATTTTATATACACCACAGGTCAATTTGTATGGCCATATGACTGAGTTTTTTTTTTATTTGCTTATTTGTTGTCTTTTGTTTCTCTTATTAACAGAAACCAGAATCCCATTTGATTAGTGGAAACAAGCATACTTTTTCTAAAAAAAAGGTTAAAACACATTTATTCCAAGCATCTAAATCACTATGGGTTATAAGTAAATGGTATAAGTAAATATAAGTAACTACTATATTTTTTTTATTTATTAAAGATTTTTGTCTCTTCCCCACCTCCGCCTCCCATTTCCCTCCCCCTCCCCCAATCAAGTTCCCCTCCCTCCTCAGCCCGAAGAGCAATCAGGGTTCCCTGCCCTGTGGGAAGTCCAAGGAACCCCCACCTCCATCCAGGTCTAGGAAGTTGAGCATCCAAACTGCCTAGGCTCCCACAAAGCCAGTAAGTGCAGTAGGATCAGAAACCCATTGCCATTGTTCTTGAGTTCTCAGTAGTAATCATTGTCCACTATGTTCAGAGAGTCCAGTTTTATCCCAGGCTTTTTCAGACCCAGGCCAGTTGGCCTTGGTGAGTTCCCAATAGAACATCCCCATTGTCTCAGTGTGTGGGTGCACCCCTTGCGGTCCTGAGTTCCTTGCTCGCGCTCTCTCTCCTCTGCTTCTGATTTGGACCTTGAGAATTATGTCCAGTGCTCCAATGTGGGTCTCTATCTCTGTCTCCTTTCATAGCCTGATGACGGTTAATATTCAGGAGGATGCCTATATGTTTTTCTTTGGGTTCTCCTTATTTAGCTTCTCTAGGATCACTAATTATAGGCTCAATGTCCTTTATGGCTAGAAACCAAATATGAGTGAGTACATCCCATGCTCCTCTTTTTGGGTCTGGCTTACCTCACTCAGGATAGTGTTTTCTATTTCCATCCATTTGTATGCAAAATTCAAGAAGCCCTTGTTTTTTACTGCTGAGTAGTACTCTAATGTATATATATTCCATACTTTCTTCATCCATTCTTCCATTGAAGGGCATCTAGGTTGTTTCCAGGTTCTGGCTATTACAAACAATGCTGCTATGAACATCGTAGAGCATATACTTTTGTTGTATGATAAGGCATCTCTTGGGTATATTCCCAAGAGTGGTATTGCTGGGTCCAGGGGTAAGTTGATCCCGAATTTCCTGAGAAACCGCCACACTGCTTTCCAAAGTGGTTGCACGAGTTTGCATTCTCACCAGCAATAAATGAGTGTACCCCTTTTCTCCACAACCTCTCCAGCAAAGGCTATCATTGGTGTTTTTTTATTTTAGCCATTCTGACAGGTGTAAGATGGTATCTTAATTTTTAGAGTTGGTTTTTTGGTGTTGGAGGCATGTGTTAGGCAACTGCCTATATGTGCTCTACCACTGAGTTATATGCCCCATCTGAAACACTGGTTATTGTATTTTTGAAGGTCAAGGAAAGATTTGGTGCAACCAGATGTTTATTAGCTGAAGGACAATCAGCGGACACTAATGACTGGTATGCTGTATACTGCAGGCAATAAAACATGAGAGTATTTGCTCAATACCCTAAACTGTTGTTTAGGTGGGCCAAGCTTGGAAGCAATCTAAACTTCAAAATGGTTTGACAATGGCAAACCAGTTTGAGATTTTCAATATTATTTTTAGCTTTGTCCTCCTCTCCAGTACATTTTTACTAAATGTAAAAACAACTTCATTTAATCTCAACCATCCTGGTATTAGGCAAGTAGCTTGCTGCTTATTTCCAATTCTGAACTGATAGAAACAAGGCAGAAAGTCAGGTGCCGTGTTTTTTGATCAGGGGTGATTTTCTACCCTAAGACCTCTTTGCAAATGCCTGGAGAAATTTTTGGTTCTCACAGGTTGAAACATGAATGATATCCTATAATCATTTGGCAGTTAGAGGTTAGGAAAGTGTCTCTGAAAAATCCAGTAATGAACAAGTTACATTTCACACCTGGTTTAGGATTAGGGTTAGGGTTAGGGTTAGTTAACAAGGGAGAGTTATCAAGCATCAGTGTCAAAAACCATTGAAGCTGAAATGCCTGGACTAAAAGACTTAATCTGTTTTATTTTTCCACAGTGTATCTCATCAGTTATGCAAGAAAACACGGGAATTTCCTCCAGAATCTTCCAAGTATTCATTTATGTCTTAATAAGACTTTCTGAAAGACAATTCATTAAGGAAGGGGAGATAGAATCATCCTTATTCATCTTTCAAGATCACCGCCACGATTTTTGGTACCCATGATTAATTTCTATTGTCAACCTGCTTGGATTAAATTCCTCAGGGCATTAATGAGGTTGACCTTTGGGAGTATCAATGAGGACTTTTCTACAGAAGAGTAACTGAGGAGGGAAGGCCTATTCTTGATATGGGAGGCACCATTTCTGTTGCTGGGCTCATAGGCTGGAGTGCCAGCATTCCCTGGTCTTTGTTCCTGGTCTGTCAAACTGTGAGGAGTTCTAGCCAATGCTCCCACCCCCCATTAACTCCATCATGCTTTCCCAGACATTATGGACTGGCCCAGCTCAGAGGAAAGTCTTTCCTTCCATAATTTGCTTCAGTCAAGCTATTTTGTCACAACAATGAGAAAAGAAGGAAAATGAAAGTCACCCCAACTGTTACTTGTCCCCTAGAAAATATCTTTGTTGAATTGTCCTTCACTTTTACTCCTTCCCCAGGCAAGCTGTTCAGTCAGAGGCCTCTCTAACTGGGGAAACATTGGCAGAATTGTCATTTTTAAAAATCTCTTTATGGATGTAGTGTCGGAGGTTACAAGTCTTTTGTTTTTCCGTGACCTCACCCCATGTCTTAAGGTGAATAAAATCCTTTTCCCATGCCCAATTCCATTAAAATCACAATAGACGTGCTAATGAGGAAAGAAGAGCTCTCACTCTCAGGAGTCTCACTCTGAGACAAAGAACTACAGGCAACTAGGAACTGCTGATAGAGGTGGGATTAGCATCGCCCAGCAATGAGCTCCCTTATCCGTTATCCAACACAAAGTGGTCAGCCCTGAACTCATACACACAAGCAACAAAAACAGACACAGCAGGTTGTAGTAATATTTGTGCATATATATGTAACAATAAGAGAACATCAATTTGAAGGGAGTAGGAAGTAAGAGGAAAAAAAGGGAAGGGGGAAATGATATAATTATATATAGTTAAATAAAATTAAAAAGAAATTAAGCTTACAGTGCTACAACTTGCATATAATAAACTGCACATGTAAGTATATAATTGGCTATGTTTTGTTAGGTATGCTCTTACAAAATCTTCCCAGAGTTGAAGACAGTGAAGGCGTACATCACCTGCAAAAGTTTCATTTGCCTCCTGGTATCTCCTCCTGCTTATCTTTTGAGCCTGAGTCAGCCACCTGTCTGCCTTCTATACCTATAGACTACTTCACATTTTCTCAGAATTTTACATCGCTGGAAACTCACAGAATGTCTTCTCTTTGAGTATTCTTCTCATTCACCAAAATTATACCGAAATTCATTTATGCATTCGAGTGTATCTTCAATCCTTCAATTCTATTTTTGTTTGTTTGTTTTTTGTCTGAGTGTTCCTTTATATTCATAATCCACAATATTTATTCTTCATCTCGTTGAAGGTAATGATATATAGTATTCTATCCAGCAAATGGTCCTGGAAAAACTCATAGCAGGAAATAAGATCTCCATCTTTAATCCTGCATGAAAATGACTCTAAATGCACCCAAAACCCAATTAAAGACCAAAACTGTAAAGCTGATAAAGAAAAGAAAAACAGAATTAAGTCAGTCTCAGACAAATAAATATTGCATGGCTTCTATTATTTTGGGGTATAGACAGTATAGACACATAGTGTAATGCACATATTGATGATGTGATCGTAGACGCAAAACTCAAGGAAACAAAGGGAGAGAAAGAGGCCAATAGGGTATGGAGGTGGCACATGTTCAAAGTACATTACATATTTGCATGAAAATGACCTTCTATAGTCCTATGTGATAAAAATAACTGGAAAATAAAATTATACAACATTGTTTTGAACTTTTTAAAACAAGCATTTTCATTTGTTTTTATGCTTACTCAGTAAGTATTTGAAATGAATTATATATATACACACATATGACTCTGTACACACACACACATACACACACACACATATATATATATATAACTTGGTGTCTCTTTTTCAATTATTTTAGCAAATAAAAATGCACTGAAAAAATATTAAAACTCCCACCACTAGGTAATTTAAGCAATGAAAGTGGAGGAAATAATGAAAATGCTAACTGCCTAAGTTACCAGCTCCTGTCATAAAAACTATTGGTCTCAGATTCTCAGCTTGGGTGTTGGGGGTGAGGATGAGGTAGGGGATGTGGTTGGGGGTGGAGTAGGGATATAGTTGGTGGCAGTAGATGGGATTGGGGGTGGGGTGGGGATGAGATATGTGCCATTGTACTCAGCGAGTGGGAAGTTGTAGGGAGGATAAAAATTACTCAGGAAGCATCAAGGACTTGGCTCTTTAAGTTGGGTAACTGCCCAGTTCAGAATTAGAATAATGAATTGCCTTTCTTACCTGGATGAAATATTTCTAAGGGTTCTGGTTTCAGCATTCTTGAACCATTTTGGAAGGATTCCATCTCTCCAATTAGTTGCTAGTGAACACAGCGAATCTGCTTCTTAAGGCTGTTTAATATGAAAGATATTGGTTGACAATTACTGGCCAGAAGATACCAATCTTTTCTGATTTTAGTGAGTCACCCTTTTTGACTTTAAAAGCTTCTAGTCATGATTATTAAATCAAAGGGTACATGTCATCCCCTCCCACAATATTAAAATTTCTGTTTTCCACAGTTTTGAACAGAAGGGTGGGTATCTAGCCTTGCAGCCTTTCAGACTGTCGAAAGTGCGAGGAGTGGGAAAGAACGCAAAGTAGGGCCACCTGCTCCCAGACATGGGCGAGCACATAGTGTGGTGTTTATTGTGAACCCTTCACTACCATAGCATCAGCGAAAGAAATGTAGCTACAGACCATGACTTCCAGGAAACAAAATGAAACAAAACACCAGGCATCCATGCATTCATTTGGTAAACCTCAATGATTTGATTGGGTCTAAAATATTCTCACAGGGAACTGATCCTAGTGAGTTTAACTTGTGTGTCTCATGTCTCCTTACGGAAAAGTAGTCAAAGCATCATTTTTCTAAAAGGTTCATTTCTTATCTTTTGTTATTGGAAAATGCAAAACATATTTTTCTAGTATGACTGGGAAATGCCAAAGAATCTGCCCTGACTCCCAGGCTTCTCGCTGTTCTTTCTTTAATTGCTTCTACATCATGAAGTCTGAGCATTTGCACTTAACACAAGCCGGATGAACTCAGCTAGGCTGAAGGATGTCTGCTTTAAATTTTTCAGCCTGTGAAGGATTTTTTCCCCCCTGCTTCACAAGCCCAAAGGGGCAAAGGTCAAACCTTTTCAGCTGCAGATGAGGTCATCCTTGCTGATGGACTGCAGCTGATCACAATAAAAACAGGGTCTCCCATGTGACCAGTCCTCCCCATTTAGGAGCAGTGATGTCATCTCTGCCGAGACACGATGAGACATGTTTAAAACATGTTCTGAAATACATAAATTTTCTTCTGATTTCTCCATGACCTTTTATGTGTTTTAACACAAGGATTAATTTGTTCACCATTTCAAATAAAAACAGATAAATAACATAGTTGGCACTTACGTGTTTTACACGTAGTCAGTCATCTCCATTAAGCTAAACTCTGTGAAATCACCATTTTACTCAGCCAAATGATTACATATATCCTAGCAAGGACTGGGAAGGAGTTCATGAGTCCCCACCCTAGCTGAGGATCTATGGACAGTGATGGCTTCTGGGGGAGGAGGGGTCAGTTTTCTTTATGGGTGTGGCTCCTGGTAGGTTGTCAACTTTCCGGGAAACGGTGCCTCACCCAGGACTACGGACAACACAAACTGAAGCAGTAGGATATTGGAACAGGTTATATTTAGGAATATATATGTTAACAAATACATACATACATACATACATGAAATAGCAATGAAAGAAAGGTTATAAATTTGAAAGAGAGCAGGAAGAAGCATATGGAAATGTTCAGAAGGCAGAAAGGGAAGGGAGGCATGTAATTAAACTGCAATCTTAAAAGTAATTAAAAAATAAAAGAAAATTGGAGATTTATGGTGGTGGGGACGGATGTGGGAGGAGTTGGGGCTGAGTATGACCAAAGTACAGAGCATGAAAATCTCAATTAGTAAAATGTTTATTAAGAAATGGTACGTATTGGAAGTCTCATATGCTGCATGTTCATAGTTCAGTGACTCCTTACATCTAGGGTCATTAAGAATCTTTCACGAGCTCCAGACTAGGAAGGACCTTAGTTTAAATTCTACCTGTGCCCTTGACTAGCTGAGCAACCTTAAAACTTTTGGGTAAGTTGCTGAACTTCATTGCTCAGTTTTGAAAACTAATGAATGTGAACTCTAAATGTCAAATTCTCACTTGTGAGCTGTGTTCAGGAAAACAAGTCTTTGCACGTCCACTAGAGGTCATGGTTTTCTGATGATTTCCACCTGGAGCTGTCTGCATTACCTATACGCACATCCTTTCTGTTGTGTTGCATGCCGGTATTATGTAGCAGTATCTTTGGGTAGAGATTGGAGTCTGTAAAGCAGTAATTGGTGTCACTTATTACAATTTATTATTTTAGCTAACAAAGAATAGGTGAGTCATGAATCATAGGGGCTTGGTTCTAAGCTTCTTGTTAGCATTTTGCCGTGTTGAGATATATAGACACATTTTATCCTTTACTGACCCAGTAAGATGATCCCTGGTTGATAATTCTCCAAATGCAGAAACAAATACAATTATTTTGATCTGTATAATTTATGTTTTAATTACAAAGTCTTACTGAGATATAAAATAAATGAGCAGTGTTTCTGGCAAGTTATGTGTATATATAACTTTAATGGAAAACTGGAAAAAAAGTAGAAAATGAAGACAATAGATGTGACAGAAAAAATACTCTTTTAAAATAGTCTTACAGAGAAAAGATTAAATCAATGGATAAAATGATGCTAGCTGAATATGAAACTGTGCAATCATTTCAAGCAAGTTGGATTTGAGGAAAGGGTAGGACCCACATTCTACTCATGTGCTTCCTAGAAATACGAGACGGCCTGCGAAAGAAAGCATGGCCAACCTCAATTGCTTTTGCAAGCAGTATGTGCAGTTGTGTTGTAGTTCAATCGATGATCAAAACAGGAGAGCATCTTCCTGAGTCAGGGGCCACACCAGGACATTTTCAGCTGAGATACTGGATCATTAGGTCAAGCGGGAAGATTCAGAGATAAGTGTGCTTGCCTTAAAATGTCTAAATTATACGTGCAAAGTTTTTTTAACATGAGCCATCCATTTAATAAGCAGGCATAAATATAATCAATATGATCACTGGGACTGAAGAAAAGGATGGATTTATTTGATAGGAGCAGCCAGTGATACCTTTCCTGTGTAAAAGAAATTTAAGTAAATTGCAAGTTAACCAAGAAGATCTTCCAAATAAGCGTTACATAATGATATCACTGACAAGAGATGGGCTTTTTTAAAAAAATAGCAAATAGTTCTCATGAAACAATACCACTGTATGTCAAAGGGTCACATTTCGGTTCCATGGGAAACTCCCTCTACTAGGGCCCCATTAACTTTACACTGCACCACTAATGCTGGGTGGGGGTTAGTACCTTCCTATGACCTTTTCTCCTGGCTTCAGTGTGCACCTGTGCACCGTTCCATTTTTATCTTCAAGAAGTTAGCAAATTTATTGAAACTATTTTTAAAAAATAGTTTTAAAAGTCAGTAGGAGACATGAGAGTAAAATAAAACAAAATGACAACAACAAACACCAACCAAGTAACTTAACAAATACACACACCACTCTTCTCCTTGGCTGCGCCTCATTCCATGTGTCTTAGCCTTTCATTGGCAGCTGCTTCCCATCCTGAATATTAGTTTCCTGAGAGAATAACATAATTCTCATAATCACTAGAGCAATTCTGATTGGAATGGAGGTGTGGGGTAGAGTGGTTACTTATGCAGTTCGGGGCTTGGTTTGTATAGGAGGATATATGCCTCACAGTGTCAATACATGTGAATTTGCTGTATATGTTTTTCATTTTTTCCTCATGGTTTCTCTCTTCCCACTCTCTTTTCATTTTGACAGTCTGATCTTTTCTATTGATAATTTTGTCTTTTAGTGATTCATACACATATATACACATTTTTATTCTTCTATTTCCCTCCCACCTCTTTCAGTATCTCTTCCTCCTTACAAATCTTGTTTCCATATTCACAGCTTTTCTGTCCCCATAGAGTTAACCAGAGCTGTTTGTGTGGCCATGGTTTTGAAATTATCTAATAGAGCCTGGTGGATTCATCAGTGAGTTTACAACTGGGTACTTTCTCAGAATCCGTTCTCATTCACATTGTTAGTCAGGTCAGAGTTATGTGAGCATGCGGCCAGTAGGCATAGGTGTTGTGAACTCCTGATTGCCTCAACCATAATTGGAGAAAGGAATTTTGCATCCCTTCGTATGTTCTGGCTTGCACATTTCCCCACCCTTTCTTCTGCAGTCCTCCCTGAGTCCTGGGGGTGTGGAAGTAGAGGTTGTGCAGGGCCACATCTTCAACAGTGCTTTGTTCTGAGGCTTTCTTGGGTTAGTTTTAGTTTGGTTCTTGGCAGTTTGGATTCTCGAATTCAATTTTAATGGCCAGTTAGGGTTGATTTGGTTGAGTGGACCTGGAGAGGAGGGTGTTGATTTTTGAATTTTAGAAATATGTCTTTCAGGATACTTAACATCAATATTCCACATTTAACCATATACT
Organism: Microtus ochrogaster; assembly: GCF_000317375.1. Classification (NCBI taxonomy): domain Eukaryota; kingdom Metazoa; phylum Chordata; class Mammalia; order Rodentia; family Cricetidae; genus Microtus; species Microtus ochrogaster. The sequence goes on from NC_022010.1 coordinate 46,322,363, forward strand.
GCTTCCTATTTATTTGTGAACACCATTCACTGATCTCTTCTTGGCTCCAGATTTGCTCTCCTACTCCTGCTCTGTGATATGGTGGGATTCCTATATCCTTACATGTGCAATGAGGATGCTCTTCAGCTTCCTCAGCGAGGGCTCACCCCACAACTGCTGCTTCTGAGGTGGCAGGAAATCCAATGTGTGGGGTGAAGACAGAACTACATTCACTTGCCCCTCTCTTTCTTACAGCTGTGACTGGTTTTGGGGATCACTTCCGTGCATTCTTCCGGCCAGTGATATACACTGATCACCCTGTCATCAGAATATCTTCACTGAGCTGCCCACACTCCTGAGCTGTGGTCACTCTGCTTGTTGCTTCTGTTTGCCAACATGCTAGTTATTGGTGTGTCTAGTCTTATTTATTCACCTATTAAAAGATATCAAGGAAGATGAGTTCTGCAATTATCTAGTAAGAAAATGTCTTAACCTCTGAGCACCTCTGAGCACCCTGAGCACGCCTAGTTTAAAAGTTTGCCAGAGTGGCTATATGATCCCCTCTTGCCCTCTGCCTCTCTCCACCCCACTTCCTACCCATCTCTGTCTCCTGAGGATGCCCATGTAAGGTTACATTTCATCATCTCTGTCACATGAGCCTTCTGTCTTAGCATTCTGCTGAAGAGGCTTCTTTCTCTTCTGTGACAACCGACCTTTGCTTGCTGAGACAACAGGGCAGTCTCCATGGCAGGGATTTTCTTTAGGCCCAGTGTTCCTCAAGAAAATGGATCCTCTAATTTATTCAGCCTCAGTGCCGCTTGCTTTGTAACTCCACTGCAAGATTCAATTTCCATTTATAAAGCCAGCGCCTTACTCTTTAGCAGTGTTGAGAACACTACGAGAAAAACTATACGTTCACAGTAGAACAGCCAGACACTTTACAAGTTAGAATTCCCTAGAAACAAATTAGGGCTGTCTGTATAGTTGAGGTTCCTATGGATTAAGAAGGGCTAATAGTGTCCCATGCCGAGAGTCAATTAGTAACCATGGGTATTCCAGAATAAGTTTTGGATTTAGGGTTTGAGACAGGAATGAATGGAGGCATGTAAGGAAAGCCCCCTTTCCTTTGTGCATAGACAGACCGCATCTGAGCCCCGACAGCTCTTTGACCCCTTCCCTGCTCCATTCTTCGATGTCTTTCCCTCACCCCTCTTCTGTTCCCCCTAATTGTTTATAATCTAGACACAGCACAGCAAATTCCCCACTAGTGAGTACACCGTAATAAGAAAAGCAAGGAGAAACCTTCAGTTCTTTCTAGGAGGAAATTCTAGGCTGGGTTCGTTTGTTTCCCAGGACAGTATTCCCCTCTGCTGGTGAAAGGCTGTAACTTTCCCCAGTGATTTTACTGTGGCTGTAATCAGTCAGGAAGTAATGAAAGCTGAACTGACACAGCCTCTAAGGCAGAGTGGGTCTCGGCCTTCCTTGCTTTGACTCTTTGATGCACTTTTCCACACCGTGGTGACCCTCAACCATAAGATTATTTTGTTGCTGCTCCAGTATAACTGTAATGTTGCTACTGTTATGAATTGTAATGTAATTATCTGGTATAAAGTATATCTGATATGCAACCCCTCTGGGGGTCGTGACCCACTCGGTGAGAACCACTGCTCTATGAACTTCGAGTACGGCCTTCTTTTTACACTCTCTCCATCCTCTCAATCTTCTCCGAATGATGCTCTTGTGTCTGTGGCGAGACTGCAATCTCCTCACTTACATGAGCATCGTCTGCGAGCTTGAGTGCGTGTGTGCGTGCGTGTGCATGTTCCAAAATGAAAATTTATACACAAGTTTTAAAATACATGTCCCTAATCAAGTTCCCTTTTGTCCCCAGAGTACAGTTGTACTGCACAGAGGTTGGAATGGATAAATGGATAAGAACCTTGTGTTAAATTCAGTCGGCATTGTAAGAGCCTTGTGATGTAAATCATAGACTTCCACAGATTTTTGTCTTCTGAGGAAGGCTGGCTCAAGGGAAACTAAGCCACTTTGAGTATTTCGCCTGCCTGGAGAAGATATCAGTAGGCTCACAAAGGATGATTCAGTCTTGTCACATGTATGCATCTTAGTGCTACTGTGATTTTTTTTGTTGATAGTTAAGAAATAGAGAGAAAACAGAAGGGAAAAGAGGAAATTAGATTTTGGATTAGACTCTTCCCTACAGGCTGACCAAGGTGATGGAGCGAGCAGTTGAAATAACCACAGGTGACTTCTAATATATTATGTGAATATGGTTGTGACTTCAGAAAGAATATGCAGAGTATACTCTTTCTGAATTTGTATATGCAAATATTTAATTAGTTTTTTTGGACACTAATAAATATTTTCCCCAAACTCAGCTTCAAAACTAATTTTGAAAACCTGGAAGCCTCTTCATTTTCTGCCTTGACTGTGCACCTGTATTGAATTAAATATTTGCTTTCCCCTAAACACTATTTTGGAGCATGTTTAAAGAAGGATGGCTTGCATAGGGACACAATGGAGTAAGTGTTTATGGACTTTTCTCCTCTTATTGCTTAGTGAATCAGGCAGCTGAAACCAGTTTAAAAGAAAATCTGAAGAACAAATATATGTTGTTGACTCTAACTTTTACTATGTGAAGATGTGTTACACTTGTTTATGTTGCAAAATATTATTTAAGCTATGTAAATGTATTCTACATCTGTTTATGCTGCACTTGTTTAATGATGTAAAGATGGGCTGCCTTACCTGCCTAAAGTACTTGATTGGTCTAATAAAAAGCTGAATAGTCACTAGCTGGGGAGTAGAGAGATAGACGGGGTTGGCAGGCAGAGAGAATAAGTAGGAGGAGGAATCTAGACTTGAGAGGAGAGAAGAAGGGAGAAAGAGAGAGAGATGCCCAGGGCCAACCAGCCAGGCAGCTGCCAGTCAGTCAGACATGGAAGAAGCAGGCAAAGTACAACATACAGAAAGAAAGAAAGATAAAAAACCATGAGGCAAAAAGTAGATGAAGAGAAACACCTTAAATTAAGCTATAAGAGCTAGTTGGTTGCTGGAGAGATGGCTCAGTGGTTAAGAACACTGGCTGCACTTCCAGAGAGGTCCTGAGTTCAATTCCCAGCGACCACATGATGGTTCACAACCATTGGTAGTGAGATCTGGTGCCCACTTCTGGCAGAAAGGCATAGATGCAGATAGAGCCCTCATCCATAAAAATAAAAGAGCTAGTGAGACAAGGCCGAACATTCATACCTAATAATAAGTTTCTGTGTCATGATTTGAGGGCTGGTTGTCCAAGAAAGTCTGCTGCAGATCCACTTAGGCTAGGAATCCTGAAATGAGTGTGCAAAATCAAACAAAACTGACTTTTTCCACAAAAGAGGAGGGGGAACACTGAGCCTCTACCGAACAAAGCAGGATTTAGGTGTCAACAGACTACAGTTGTTTGTGACAGTTACATATTTAATATATAGAGTTTCAAAATAGCTCCAGGCTAGTCAAAGAGCAGAGTCAAATCATCCAGAGTGTCACAGAAGGCACAGTTGTCCAGTGAAAGCGCAATGATTTTTCTTTGAGGGAATACGGTTTTGCTCGAGGCTTATTCTTCTATCAGTTTTCTTAGAAACTAAGCAGACTTAAGGCTCACATTGGAACACTTGAAATTCTACATCATAATTTCTCTCTTACAAGATCCAGGGTGTTTACGTAGAAGTTACATGATGTTCACATGAGACAGTCCACAGTCAGAGGTCCTAACCCAAGTGAAGTAATTAACTATGCGAAGCAAATAATCTTTTGTTCTTTACTTATATTGATTCTTCAGATGGATATGCAGCCTATTCATTTAGTAAATACTTTCCATTTGCTGACTTGTCTAATGTCAAGCTTAAGAAAATAGAAGTAGGCAAAGTCTGTCGACAAGGGATTTAAGAATAGCAGATGTGAATTTAACCCTACAAACCCAGAAAACCTGCAACTATAGAGGACCTGAATCTGAGACCCAGGTTTCGCTCCTCTTTCCTCACTGGCCCAGTTCAGGGTCATGTTCATTCTGGACTCTTCCAGACGCCTCTGACTATGCTCTCTCTCATATCTACAGTAAACCTTCTCCTCCACCATACCTAGGAGCAGTCAAGTCTTTTTCTTTTTCTTTCTCTTTTGTTCATTCACAAACCTTTCTCATATCTTTGAGAAATGTTCATAATTTTGTCTTTTCCTATACAAATCCCCAGTGAATTAAATTATTTTTTTTGAGAACTTCATACATGAGTACTGTAATTACATCATTTGCATCTTTTCTATCCCCAATCCAACTCTTCCTGTGTGCCTCTGAATCTATATCCTTTTCTTAAAAAATTAATTATTTGTGAGTGTCAAGTTTCATACAACATGCTTTGATTATACCCATCCCCTCCTGGAACTATTACCATATATGCACTTCCTTTCCTAGCCTTTTTCTAAAACCCTTTGATATCAATCGTTCTGCACACATATTCTTTGATGTGTGGTTTTCCATGGAGCATGGTCAGTTTATCAAGAGAAACTTGATAACTCTTCAGAAAACTGTTTCTTGTGATCTCTTCTTGATCCTGAACCTTTCGAGATTTCTGGAAAATCTCAAAGGATTTGTTCTCTTACCTTATAAAAAAGAAATATCATCTGATTGGGCTTATTTGGTATGCTGAATTGCATGAAAGAATGTACTGAAATAAAGACAAGAAATTTAATCTTCCCTAGATTAAGTTTTCATGGGCCATATAGGAATATCATATATTGAATAAAGCTCATAGACATTTGTAAGCACTTTTGTTATCCGTGACATGTCCTGGCAGTATACTAGTCATAGATTTGGTTTTTATTTTAAAATATTGTGTCCTACAGAAATGATCTAGTTTCATTGTTAAAAGAAGTCTTATCAGATTCTTGTCTATAGACATTTGTCTTTAATCTTTCTTAGGTTTTGTTTTATTTTGATATTTTTCAAATGGGTTTACATTTAAAAAATTGTGTGTGTGTGTGTGTGTGTGTGTGTGTGTGAGAGAGAGAGAGAGAGAGAGAGAGAGAGAGAGAGAGAGAGAGAGAGAAAGAGAGAAAGAGAGAGAGAGAGAGATTCTATGAGAATGCCCACGGAGAGAGGTTGAATCCCATTGATCCTGGGACTAGAATTCAGGTCTTCTGAAAGAGCAGTAAGTACTCTTAACTGCTGAGCCATCTCTCTGGCCCCTCAAATATGTTTTTGATGATATAGGTTGGAAGACTTCATGATGGAATTAAGTCATGCCACTGTATTGAGTAAAGCTTTTCAGAAGTATAGTGGCTGATAGATTGACTCATAAAACTGCCTTACCCAAAACTTGGCAGAACAAGAGTTTTGATAAGGGATTTATCAACCGACATTCGTTTAGTAGGACAGTCTTCTGGTGTGCCTGTCTGTTGCTGTGATAAGACACAGACCAGAAACAGTTTTGAAGGAAATGTTTTTTAGCTTATAGGGAAGCCAAGGTAGGAGCTCAAATCAGAAGCTTGGAGCAGAAATGATGGAGGAGGGTCCCTTATTGGCTTGCTTTCCCTGGCTTGCTTAACCTGCTTTTTTATATAGCCTAAGACCACCTGCCCCGGAATAGTACCACCTACAGTTGACTGAGCCCTCCCACATCAATCATTAATAAAAAAATGCCCCATATGATATAGACCAGGAAAGCAGAAGCAGCAGCTGGGAGCACGCTCGCCAAATTTATATGCAAACATTAGCCAGAGGCGAACACGCCCCCTAAGGGGCGGGACTTATCCCTACAGTTGCTTTCATTGGTTAATGAAAAAAGAAACTTCCTTGGCCTTTTGATAAGGCAGAATTTAGGTAGGCGGGAAAAACAGAACTGAATGCTGGGAGAAAGAAAGCAGAATCAGGGAGAAGCCATGGATCCTCCTCCTGAGACAGATGCTGGTTGGAATCTTTCCCGGTAAGCCACTGTCATGTGGCATTGCACAGATTAATAGAAATGGGTTAAATTAAGAGGCAAGAATTAGCCAATAAGAAACTAAAGATAATGGGCCAAGCCGTGTTTTAATTAATACAATTTCTATGTGGTTATTTCAAGGCTAGGCTAGTCAGGTGGCTGGGATGAACAAGTGGGCCCTGCTCTCCTCCAACACCTATAGACCATCCCCATAGACTAATAGTATGGAGACAATTCCTTACCTGAGGTTCCCTCTTCCTGGGTGACTTTACTTTTTGTCAAGTTGCCCCAAACTAACCAGCACAGTGTTTTCTTGGAACAATGCTGCGGTTGTTTTAAAGCTCTAGTTTCTGAATTTAAAGAGGGCGCTTCCACCTCTTCCTTGGGCTATTTGTGACATATAGCACTTTAGTAGATTATATTCTCACAATCAGAAATGAAGCAAGACTTCCTCTATCATTTAGTTCTGATTTCAGAGTTCCAAAAGTCCCATTTCATGCCCCTCCCATGTTCTCACTTTTGTGTCCCTCAGAGTCTAGAAGACCACAGAGCACGTAATTACCAATAGTATTACTATTACTATTGCTATTACTATTACTAACCAATAGTTACTCGTTAACAATCTCACTTCATCATTCAAAGCGATTTGAGCTCTATAGTAGGGATCTTTTCAATCGTCTGTCTCCTGGACTCAGGAACTGGGTTCATAGTCTCCTCCAAACATGAACATTTGTCATTGCGTTGTGGGTACCCCTCTCATTAAATTCTTGGCTGTCTACATTGTCTAGGAAATATCTCCTAGTCTCAACATAAGGTTTGGCTTTCCTGGATTATAAAATAAGGTGACAGCATTTAAAATAGACTTCAATTTTTCAAAAAGAATATTCCCCTTTTCACCCCAGAACACGAAGAGCAGACAGACTTCCTCTTTGACAAAACCATAGCCAGGTCTTTTAAGCCTTCTGCTCTTCCCCCTTCAGTATGTCTACTTAACATCCCTGCATCACCCAGTGCTGAAAAAGAATCTTAGCAACTAGGTTTAGCCAGAACCTTTGCCCTGGACAGGAGGTCAATTTCCTTATTCCTGCAGCTATTCCACATCTTGAGAGACTAGAAGAGGATACGTAGAATAGCATCATCTATGCATCTTTCCTCTGTCCCCCTACTTACCCCTTAAAAGGCACTTGACTTTTTTGCTTGCCATCCTCTAGTATAATTTTCTCATTAAGAACATTTTCTGAAAATGAAAGACAAGAAGGAAATTGTTAGAAAATTTTGCTTTGGTCCCTTAATGGCCCTGAATCAAAGAACAAAAATACTGCCTTTCATTCCTGATGAAAAATGAAAGGAAAAACATAATTAGATCCAAATAGTGTCTGTCTCAGTAAAGATCTTGTCTTAATGGTAAGACCCAATTTTACAATAATCATTATTTGTATTTTCAAACTTTGCAAAATGCTTCATGTTTTTCAAAGCACTTTCCCACATGTACATCAAAAAGCAAGAAGAGCTACATGAGAAGTGTTCTGGTCAGTGTTTAGCAGCTGGCGAAGACCAGGCGAGGTCTGGAAAGTCCATGTGGCTTCTGTCTCGTGTCTTTTGGAGGGCTTTCTCTGGAGTACACAAGTCACCATACAGAACCTGATTACTTTACGTCCACCATACTAGAGAGGACACATGCCAGCTCTGTGGTAGAGGCTGCCTTCCATATTAAGAAGCAGTCACACACGACATATCCAGCCAAGTTCATCCTTCAGATGGCTGACATACTATGATGATGTAAATGGGAACTGCCTCTTTATGATTCCTGACCCACACGATGGTGAGCAAAATGAAATAGTGGATGTTTTATACTAGTGGGGTTTTTTTTGTTGATCATGTAGTAATGGGAACTGGAATAGGGAGAAAACAATAGTTTTAAAAAAGCTGCTTGAATACATAATAAATGAGAGAAAAATAAAGACAGGTGACTGAGTCTTCTGGAAAACAAGTCTTTCATTCTGGTGAACAGAAAAGTGAGCGAAGGGGCCAAAAGAGAAGTGAAAGTTAGATGAGTACATCCAATTGAGAGGGGACGGAACCAACACTTACGTCCATAAAAGGAATCAGACACAAATGCTCACTAACTTTCAATCAGATTGTTCCCAGCCGGAAGCAGTTCACATCTCCACTAACAGCAACATATCTAAATATCTATATTATTTAAAAGAAACAATTTTCTTTACTAGCAAAGTGAAGATTTTTGTAATAGCTTGGCCTTGTTTAATATTAATTTTCCTTTTTTACGGAAAAAATAATACAGGGATGAAAATAGAACAGTTGGGAATGAACAAAGGTGTTAAAGATTCAAGGCATTTGCAATGTATTCCATTTGATCTGCTTTTCGAAAAATGTGATTTCCCCGGGGAACGCAGAGCTGAGAAAATGAGAAAATGACCTTCGGGAGATAAGCCTTCACATCCATACATAAACAACATTCTGATTGACATACCATGGGCCAGGTGTAATATAAAAATCTGAAGTAGTTGCATGTAGATTTTGAGCTACTGTTTCTTTCGATCTGTGGGTTCCCTAATCACAAACAATCATTACAAAATGTTAGACTATGTGAGATTTTGTGAATTTAAAATCTAGATATCATCTTTTACTGATGAAGTAGCAATCCACATGTTGCAATATTCCAGTTGCTCAGAGTATACAATGAAAAACGAACTTGGCTCTTTATTCTGAATTTTTTATTTCTCCTTTCCCAGAATTACCCACTCTAAAGAAAATGTTGTGGATCTTTCAAAAGCCCGCTCTTGCGCGAGCTTATACATGTCATCTCATACAGTCAGTTTGCACCCAACTGTGCTCTACCTTGTATCTGGGAGAAGTTCTATTTCAATATGCATCTATATTTCTCATGTCACAGCGTGCCATAGCATAAATATGCCAATATATTATATCTCTTCATGTAGTAAATACGCATACCTCTTGCCTGTATATTATGTTTAGTTTGACATGTTTCTTACTAATGAGCATTTAATTTGCAGGCCTGGAGAGATTGCTCAGTGGTTAAGATCATGTACTGCTCTTATAGAGGACCTGAGCATGGGTCCCAGCACCCATCTGAATCCCTGCAACCACTTGTAATTCCAGCTCCATAAAATCTAATGCCCCCTTCTGGCCACAATGGACAGCTGCAGTTACATTCACATACACCCCATGCATGCACATAATTAAAAATAAAAATAAATCTAAAATATTTTACCATGGCAAAAGTGGGGTGCAAATGCCTGAAAATTCAGCACTGAAGGAAATAGAGGCAGGAGGATTAAATGTTCAAGGAAAGTCTAGGTTAATACAGCAAGCTCTGGTCTCAAAAGAAAAATAACAACAAAACCAAAATACCCAAAACAGTAAAATGTAAAATGCACTGGCCTGTATTCAGTGGTAGAACACTTTCCTTGCGTTGAGAGACCTTAGGTTCAATCTCCAGTACTGAAAAAAAAGAAGCATCAGTAAAAGCCCTTGAACAGTCAAGTGTCACAACCGAAGAGAGAAATGCTGGAGGTAGCTTTATACCTGATCTTAAACTACACTCTAAAGGAGGTTGTGGATGGGTTTTCTACTCCTGATTTTCCAGCTCTGAGTCCATGACATTAACTCAAGGTACTTAATATGTAATACTTCTCAGAGCATTTCTCCACAGAGAAGATTCTTTGTTATTTGAGCACCCTCCATCCAGAACCTTACAGCAAGGATCTGTCTGAAAACAACAAAACAACCATCAAACAAAACACAAAACACATGCTTGGGATGGTCCAGTGAAAGGCACTGGGCCACATGATCTGCTGCTACAAGACTTCCATTTTCATTGAAGCCAAGACATTGGGCATCTGAATAGAGCTGGAGTGTTCCTGAGGGCACCCTCAAGAGGCTGCCCTAAGAGTAAAGGCAGTATGGACAAGGAGACCCATGCCTTGATGACAGAAAAGAAACCCATATGACTTTGAGCCCCAACCTCAACAAGGCTTCTGGGCAGAGGATGCATTTAAAGCCTTGGGCACTGAGCCCTTCTCCAGCCCTTCCAAATTCCCAGATGCAGTGAGGACCCAAGACTGTGCAGTGAAGGTACCAGTCCTGTGCAGAGGCCTCTTTCCCCATAAGTAAAGGGCTTAGTGAGACAGCTCAAAGTGTGAAGTAGTTGCTTGCTACCAAGTCTGAGGGCTGATTTTCGTCCCTGGGACCCACATAGTGGAAGAAGAGAGCCATTTTCACCAAGTTGTTCTCTAATCTCTGAAATTGCTGTGTGCCACACCCAATATTAAAAAATATTATAATACAAGTCAATCAGAACAAAAGCTGAATGGTGTTTATAAATAAAGACATGTAATAAAGATATGTAGACCAAGGGATTAGAATAGAGGAACCAGGAAATAAGTCCACACAGTTATAACCACCTGGCTTCTGAAGAAGGTACCCCAAACCTGTACTAGTGTCCTAGCTCCTTTTCTTGTTGTCGTGATGGATCCTGACTAAAGCAATAGAAGGAAGCGACTATTTAGGCTCACACATCCAGAAAAGGGTCCACAGAGAGTGATGGAGTATGAGCCTGTCTCAGAAAATAAGAGAATGGAGAGAGAACACCTTATGCCAACTTTTCACATGCATGCACATGGACACGCATGTAGGGATAGCCCAGCTCCCTTAGAGGGCGTGTTCACCTCGGGCTAATGTTTACATATAAATCTGGAGAGCATGAGCCCTCTGCTCTCTTTTTTTGTATCTCCTGCTCACCACTGGATCCCTGGTGTTGTAAGCTATCCCCTCATTAAAATTTGCTGTTTCATATTAAGCTAGCCTGGTTATTACGATGACTACACACACATATACTGCAGTGCACATACACACCATACCACACCACCCTTTCACACACACACATGCACCTGCATGCATATGCACACACACACACCACTGCACCTTCTCTCTCTCTCTCTCTCTCTCTCTCTCTCTCTCTCTCTCTCT